>NC_134399.1:209833526-210174381 GCF_050003625.1 Haematobia irritans
ACTGAATTGTTGAACAATTTTCAAAGATTTTCTTTGTTAATTTTTAGTCTTGTAAGTTAAAGTATTTTTAAGTTTATCCATATACATAGATTAATTAATTACTAAACCATTTTGATATAGTTTTTTTTTCTTTTTAGTTTGTAAGATAAATCTTTTCTTTCTTTCGATCGATAATTTCTTCTATTTTCCTTATCTTTTTTTTAACAATAATTACATTTTGTTTTTATACTGTACATACGAATTGTTAAGTAATTTAATATAAATCTATTAGTAATAATAAAAGGATAACTATGCACAAGATATTAACAATTTCATAATGATGCTACATAGGTAGCAGAAAAACAAAGGGAAAGAAACAATAAAATACAAAGAAAAAAATCCTTCGTTTTTTGTAAGTACCATAGCTTAAGCAGGACAGACTTATTAAAGATAATAAAATTGAAAATAAAGTATAACCATATTGTTTTTATTGTCTCCCTAGTAGGGTTGCCAGATGACGGTTGCCCAAATCCGGGACATTGCGCCGTATATTCCGGGATTTGTCGGGACAAGCAAAAACAGTCACATTTTTCGAGAATATTTGCCCATTGTTTATCACTTGGTCTTTCTTTTGGTAAATTTGCATAAACGCCATGTCGTAGTTGTCATTGTCTGAAGACTTTGAAATTCGTAAATATGTTGGAACCTCTGAAACTTCCTCCCAAGATGGAAGCCTAAACTCATATTTACTGTAAATTACTTTCGGTTATAGCAAACAAAGCAAGATCTGAGGTGCCGATCGCTGTTTCTTTGGTAGTGCCTTTCGATACTAGGAATTTGGGTATCTCCATGGATATGAATTTGGGTATATTTCGCATCATAGTTGGGGATGGTTATAGTGCCACTAAAGAGTCTATGGCAGTGATAGGGATCAAATCCATTTTGATATGTTGGCAGGGAATACAGACTTGAATAGATTTGGACACTAACCGTGAACTGATAATTATAATTTGTGAGAATACATTTGATGTGCGTATATTTTTTCATATTCACTGCTCATCATGAGCTGATGATTCGAAAGACAGTGATTGTCATTTCTTTTAAATGACAAAAAATCTGACAGAGAAACGTACATTTAAAAAGTATGAAAATCCAAAACCAAAAATATTTTTGAAAGCGATTTAATTTCAAATAGTTTTCTTGTATAAGAAACTAGCGTAACCCGGCCCGCTTCGCTGCGCCTTCCGAAGCGTATTTGGAGGAAAATTTTGCATTAACTTAGTCAACTATATCCTTCGTGCTGAAAACAAATTCGAAAAGATTTCAATTCTTTTAAATAAATCGGACTACTTGATTTTTCGTTTATAGGTACAAATACGGCGGGAGAGGGTGTACCCTTTCCTCCAAATTTTTTTAATAATGTTATGTATTCAAGTAGTTGGACAATCTTCTATATTTCTTGTGAATTTTAAGTGAGGTTTGTCAAGGAAAGGTATCCTTCTCCTCAACATATCTGAAAATTAAGCACTATATATTATAATAACATACAAAGAATTACTGTTTCCCATCCAATAAATCGGAAAAAGCAAAAGTAGTAAACAAATTTACCACATTAACATTTGCTAAAATGTTGGAAAATGATGCACCCTCTACGTTGGCTGCCAATTTCATGTAAATTTAAGTTCTTTACTAAACAGAAGTCTGGCAGAAGCCTGTACAAAAATCATAAAATTATGTACCGAGTTCCCATTTACGGACAACCCTCTACTTTCAATTTAAGAAAAAAAAAAAAACGGACAAAAGGGAACCCTCTCCCCATCTTCGCTCCACTCCGACCTGATATCGGACTATCACGTACCCTATATTAATTTCGCAACTACTTAATGGTCCCTATAAATTCTATCGAAGTAAATCGATAAAGTTTATTTCAATTTTCCCATTCCCCAACCAGATATCGAAAAATCATATACTAATTTAAAAATTATGTATAAATTTAATCACCTCCTGCCACGTCCCTGTAAATTTCAAGTAGATCGGAGATGTTTAAATTTTGCTCTATTGTTTTAAAGGGACGTCACTTTCCCCGATACAATATCGACACCCCTAACCTTCCCTGAAAATTCTTGAAACTTTCCTTCAAGTGTGGGGCAAGGAAGGTTGCCTCTTCGTTCATAACCTTCCCCACTGCTTTTGTAAATTTCAAGAAAACTTAAATTTTTTTGTAGTTTTAGAGGAGGACCTCCTCCCCGACCAAATGTCGAAAAGCGTATCTTTTGTAAACGTCCCAGAAAATGTCAAGCAAATTATAATCCTAAAGGGGCGGCCTCTCTTCCGTCCAAATATCACAAAATCAGGTATCAACTATTACGGTTGACGGAGGTTACGATCTCTCCCCAGTCCTCTGTAAATTTCAAGTAACTCGGTAAAGTTTAATTGTTTCTCTGTATGTACTTAAGAGAAGCGGATGTCTCCGTATGCCCTTTTATTTTTATTAAGAAATCAGGAACCTGATATAAATTTCGTAACCCATTTTTTCTGTAAAATTTCAGTCGGGGGAGTTTAGTTTTGTTTGAACTTTCAAAAAAAAAAAAAACAAAATTTGGGCAAAGGGGTGGTCCCCCTCCCCGACCAAATATCGGAAAATAATGTAGCGGATTTTTGTCTACATGCCAACCCCAACATTCAATGAAAATTTCAAGCAAATCGCATAATTTTGTTCCAAGTTTCAAAAAGTAGGGCAAGGGGAGGTCCCCCTCCCCATACACATATGAAATCATCGGGTACCCCATATTAATTCCATAACCTCACCACATGTTCTCTGTAAATCTCAGATAATTTAGGGAATTTTAGTTTTTTCACTGTACTTTAAAAAAAGTCGAATAAAGGAAAGGCCCCCCTCCGCCACCAAATATCGAAATAAAAAGTAGCGGATCTTTGTCTAGATGCCAACCCCAATCTTCAACGAAAATTTCAACGAAATCGGTCAACTTTGATCCAATTTTCAAAAAGTCCGACAAAGGGGAGGTCCCCCTCCGCGACCAGGTGTGGTACCCTATGAGGTACCCTATTTTCACCACATGAACGCCCCCTACGATCTCTGAAAGTTTCAAGTAAATCGGTTCAGCCGTTTCCGAGCCAACTCGGTACATACAAACAAACAAACAAACAAACAAATAAACATAAATTGAATTTTATATATATAGATGGGAAAAATTAAAACATATGCCTTGAGCAATTGAAATTCCGGGATTTTTGACAAATTTTGTGAGAAATTCGGGACACTTCCTGCAGATGAAATCCGGGACAGTCCAGGCGAATCCCGGCTATCTGGCAAGCCTACTCCCAAGCGACTTTTGATACCAAGATATTCTGGCCGGGATTGTACAGTGGGTCATTTTCTTTATATCAATTCGATCGAAGTTAATACTTCTCTATGGAATTGAAAAAATGCAATTTTTTGGATTGGTATTGGATACAGCGACCTTATGGACGCAAAATTATTTGTTGCAATTTTTCTACTGATAACAAAATATACTAGGTTGGATTCAACAGTAGGCCATTGATTCAACATTAGCATGAACTTCTTCCATACAAAGGTCATGGGTTCAATACCAGTTTCGGTCAAACATCAAAAACATTTTCAGAGGTGGACCCCCTCCCACCACCGTTAAAACTGACGACATTTCTGAGTGTTTCAAAGCTTCTCTAAGTGGTTTCATAGCAATGGGAAACGCCGTTCGGACTCGGCTCCCGGCTCTACCACAATTTAAAAAAAATTATTTGTGACAATTAATTAACCAAATTAATTTTTTTTTATATTTTTGATCCACTTCTTGGTTAGTTAAAAATGCTTTCTTCGAATGAATGGTGTATAAATATCCCTTGAATTGTAGACGAGTCGAATTTTAAATGTTCAAACGATTTGAGTTTACGCGGGACTACACCTATATAACACGAAATAACAATAACACGAAAATTGAAATTTTCAGAAAAATTGAATTTTGTCAAAATTTTATTTCTATAGAAAATTGTGTCAAATTTTATTTCAATAGAAAATTTTGTCAAAATTTTATTTCTATAGAAAATTTTGTCAAAATTTTATTTCCATAGAAAATTTTGTCAAAATTTTATTTCTATAGAAAATTTTGTCAAAATTTTATTTCTGTAATAAATTTTGTCAAAATTTAATTTCTATAGAAAATTTTCTACAAATTTATTGCTATAGAAAATTTTGTCACAATTTTATTTCTATAGAAAATTTTGTCAAAATTTTATTTCTATAGAAAATGTTGTCAAAATTTTATTTCTATAGAAAAATTTGTTGACGTTTTATTTCTATGGAAAATTTTGTCCCAAAATGTTATTTATATAGAAACTTTTCTCAAAATTTTATTTCGATAGAAAAATTTGTCAAAAATTTATATCTATAGAAAAATTTTTTTAGGTTTTCTTTTTATGGAAAATTTTGTCCCAAAGCTTTATTTATATAAAAAATTTTGTTAAAATTTTATTTCTATAGAAAATTTTGTCAAAATTTTATTGCTATCGAAAATTTTGTCAAAATTTTATTTCTGTAGAAAAATTTGTCAAAAATTTATTTCTATAGAAAATTTTGTTGATTTTTTTCTATAGAAAATTTTGTCAAAATTTTATTTCTATAGAAAATTTTGCCAAAATTTTATTTCTATAGAAAATTTTGTCAAAATTTTATTTCTATAGAAAATTTTTTCAAAATATCTCTATAGAAAATTTTGTCAAAATTTTATTTCTATAGAAAATTTTGTCAAAATGTTATTTCTATAGAAAAATTTGTTGATGTTTAATTTCTATGGAAAATATTGTCCCAAAATGTTATTTATATAGAAAATTTTCTCAAAATTTTATTTCAATAGAAAAATTTGTCAAAATGTTATTTCTATAGAAAATTTTGTAAACATTTTATTTCTATAGAAAAATTTGTTGAAGTTTTATTTCTATGGAAAATTTTGTCACAAAATTTTATTTCTAGAAAATTTTATTTATAAAAAAAATTTTGTGAAAATTTTATTTCTATAAACAGTTGAGTTTATTGAGTTTATGGAGTTTATTTCTATAGAAAATTTTATTTCTATAGAAAATTTTGTCAAAATTTTATTTCTATAGAAAATTTTGTCAAATTTTTATTTCTATAGAAAATTTTGTCAAAATTTTATTTCTATGGAAAATTTTGTCAAAATTTTATATCTATAGAAAATTTTGTAAAAATTTTATTTCTATAGAAAATGTTGTCAAAATTTTATTTCTATAGAAAATTTTGTCAAAATTTTATTTGTATAGAAAATTTTCTCAAAATATTATTTCTATAGAAAATTTTATCAAAATTTTATTTCTATAGAAAATTTTGTCAACATTTTATTTCTGTAGAAAATTTTATTTCTATACAAAATTTTATTTCTATAGAAAATTGTGTCAAAATTTTATTTCTATAGAAAATTTTGTCAAAATTTTATTTCTATAGAAAATTTTGTCAAAATTTTATTTGTATAGAAAAATTTGTTGACGTTTTATTTGTATGGAAAATTTTGTCCCAAAATGTTATTTATATAGAAAATTTTCTCAAAATTTTATTTCGATAGAAAAATTTGTCAAAATTTTATTTCTATAGAAAATTTTGTGAAAATTGTATTTCTATAGAAAATTTTGTGAAATTTTTTTATTTCTATACAAAATTTTATTTCTATAGAAAATTGTGTCAAAATTTTATTTCTATAGAAAATTTTGTCAAAATTTTATTTCTATAGAAAATTTTGTCAAAATTTTATTTGTATAGAAAAATTTGTTGAAGTTTTATTTCTATGGAAAATTTTGTCCCAAAATGTTATTTATATAGAAAATTTTCTCAAAATTTTATTTCGATAGAAAAATTTGTCAAAATTTTATTTCTATAGAAAATTTTGTGAAAATTTTATTTCTATAGAAAATTTTGTGAAAATTTTATTTCTATAGAAAAATTTGTTGAAGTTTTATTTCTATAGAAAATTTTGTCACAAAATTTTATTTCTATAGAAATTTTTATTTTTTAAACAATTTTGTATAAATTTTATTTCTATAAACAATTTTGTCAACATTTTATTTGTTGACGTTTTATTTCTATGGAAAATTTTGTCCCAAAATGTTATTTATATAGAAACTTTTCTCAAAATTTTATTTCGATAGAAAAATTTGTCAAAAATTTATATCTATAGAAAAATTTTTTTAGGTTTTCTTTTTATGGAAAATTTTGTCCCAAAGCTTTATTTATATAAAAAATTTTGTTAAAATTTTATTTCTATAGAAAATTTTGTCAAAATTTTATTGCTATCGAAAATTTTGTCAAAATTTTATTTCTGTAGAAAAATTTGTCAAAAATTTATTTCTATAGAAAATTTTGTTGATTTTTTTCTATAGAAAATTTTGTCAAAATTTTATTTCTATAGAAAATTTTGCCAAAATTTTATTTCTATAGAAAATTTTGTCAAAATTTTATTTCTATAGAAAATTTTTTCAAAATATCTCTATAGAAAATTTTGTCAAAATTTTATTTCTATAGAAAATTTTGTCAAAATGTTATTTCTATAGAAAAATTTGTTGATGTTTTATTTCTATGGAAAATATTGTCCCAAAATGTTATTTATATAGAAAATTTTCTCAAAATTTTATTTCAATAGAAAAATTTGTCAAAATGTTATTTCTATAGAAAATTTTGTAAACATTTTATTTCTATAGAAAAATTTGTTGAAGTTTTATTTCTATGGAAAATTTTGTCACAAAATTTTATTTCTAGAAAATTTTATTTATAAAAAAAATTTTGTGAAAATTTTATTTCTATAAACAGTTGAGTTTATTGAGTTTATGGAGTTTATTTCTATAGAAAATTTTATTTCTATAGAAAATTTTGTCAAAATTTTATTTCTATAGAAAATTTTGTCAAATTTTTATTTCTATAGAAAATTTTGTCAAAATTTTATTTCTATGGAAAATTTTGTCAAAATTTTATATCTATAGAAAATTTTGTAAAAATTTTATTTCTATAGAAAATGTTGTCAAAATTTTATTTCTATAGAAAATTTTGTCAAAATTTTATTTGTATAGAAAATTTTCTCAAAATATTATTTCTATAGAAAATTTTATCAACATTTTATTTCTATAGAAAATTTTGTCAACATTTTATTTCTGTAGAAAATTTTATTTCTATACAAAATTTTATTTCTATAGAAAATTGTGTCATTTGTATGGAAAATTTTGTCCCAAAATGTTATTTATATAGAAAATTTTCTCAAAATTTTATTTCGATAGAAAAATTTGTCAAAATTTTATTTCTATAGAAAATTTTGTGAAAATTGTATTTCTATAGAAAATTTTGTGAAATTTTTTTATTTCTATACAAAATTTTATTTCTATAGAAAATTGTGTCAAAATTTTATTTCTATAGAAAATTTTGTCAAAATTTTATTTCTATAGAAAATTTTGTCAAAATTTTATTTGTATAGAAAAATTTGTTGAAGTTTTATTTCTATGGAAAATTTTGTCCCAAAATGTTATTTATATAGAAAATTTTCTCAAAATTTTATTTCGATAGAAAAATTTGTCAAAATTTTATTTCTATAGAAAATTTTGTGAAAATTTTATTTCTATAGAAAATTTTGTGAAAATTTTATTTCTATAGAAAATTTTGTGAAAATTTTATTTCTATAGAAAAATTTGTTGAAGTTTTATTTCTATGGAAAATTTTGTCACAAAATTTTATTTCTATAGAATTTTTTTTTTTTTAAACAATTTTGTATAAATTTTATTTCTATAAACAATTTTGTCAACATTTTATTGCGTTTATTGAGTTTATTTCTATAGAAAATTTTGTCAAAATTTTATTTCTATAGAAAATTTTGTCAAATTTTTATTTCTATAGAAAATTTTGTCAAAATTTTATTTCTATAGAAAATTTTCTACAAATTTATTTCTATAGAAAATTTTGTCAAACTTTTATTTCTATAGAAAATTTTGTCAAAATTTTATTTCTATAGAAAAATTTGTTGACGTTTTATTTCTATGGAAAAATTTGTCCCAAAATATTATTTATATAGAAAATTTTCTCAAAATTTTATTTCGATAGAAAAATTTGCCAAAATTTTATTTCTATAGAAAATTTTGTGAAAATTTTATTTCTATAGAAAAATTTGTTGAAGTTTTATTTCTATGGAAAATTTTGTCCCAAAATTTTATTTCCATTGAAAATTTTATTTATAAAAAAAAAAATTGTCAAAATTTTATTTCTATAATAAATTTTGTCAACATTTTATTGAGTTTATCGAGTTTATTTCTATAGAAAATTTTGTTAAGATTTTTTTCTATATTATTATTATTTATTTCTATAGAAAATTTGTTGACGTTTGTTCTATAGAAAATTTTGTCAAAATTTTATTTCTATAGATAATTTTGAAAAAAAATTTATTTCTATAGAAAATTTTGTCAAAATTTTATTTCTAAAGAAAATTGTTACAAAATTTTATTTCTATAGAAATTTTGTCCCAAATTTTTTTGTAGGCTAAGTAGCTATTCGCCCACCATCGGACAAGTAAAAATACCGAGAAAACTTAAATTCAATTTGTTTTTATTGAATTAAATAATGCAGCCAATATATGCTATATACAAAAAGTATGTCATAAACATTTTAATATGTATTTAATTTATATATTTTTTTTTTAGATAAATGAAAATTTATCATATTTTTATTTTTGCCTTTTTCTTTATTTGTGTTATTGGATCATTAAATTTGTGATGATTAAAAAAAACATTTTGATGTCAAAACTAATTTCGTTTACTTTTTTATTTTGTTTTAGTGTATTTATTCTTATATTTTTTTGTAGATAAAGACCAACTTATCATTTTTTTTCAATTTTTGCATTTTTGTTAATTTGCTATATATCTTCGATTAATAATTATGTTATGATTTTAAAATTTTTGTTATTTAAAACCTTATTTCATTATTAAATTTTTAACGATTTTAAATTTTATCAAAATTATTTTTGTGATGCCAAAAATATATTTTTTTATTCATTATCGCATTAATTTGTAAAATTTTTATAACAATCACATTCTCCTATTTTACAGTGGTTCCATTCATCTTAAGAACAAAAGCAGCCAGCCGTTACAGTTACCGTTTTGAATTTCCATATTTGCCTAAGATCATCTGGTAGCCATGCAAGTGTCAAATCTTTTTGTACATTATCCAATATCGTACGAAATGTTAAGACTTTAACTTTATATTCAAGAGGTCGACATAGGGAACCACTCCAACATTTCGATCCCATATCATTTGTTTGACATACAGCATTGAGTAAATAACGAGGAAAATGTTGTTGGCCCAAATCCACTAAATCGTTCTGTGAAAAGGAAAATGGAAGTGTGAGTATGAGCATGAGTAAAATTTAATAGGAAACAATTTTCGACAAATCGAATTTTAAAACCGAAAAATCAAAATTGAAATATGTAATCTGAATTGAATTTTCGTTAATGTTGAAAAAGTCGAATTTTCACTCTTGCTATTTTCTATTTTCAAAAATCGAAAATTCGATTTGTAATTTGCTCTTGCAATAGTATGTGGGTTTCTTGATTTTTTATGCCATTATACTTAATAACAGAGAGAATAAAAAGACAAGAGGACGAAACTGTGAAGGGAAACTGCGTCCGTAGGTGACTGTCATGAGGAAAATTTCTTTAATATCATGCAGTTTTTGCCGGCGCTTCTCTCAAATATCATACAGTTTGCGTCGGCGTCACCCAGTTCAGGTCTCTGCCGACTTTACGAAACCTAAAGAAAATAGGATTTAAAACCTACTTTGTAGTAACAAATATTCTTTTTTATAAATGTTTTCATTGCATTAAATTTTTTGGCAGATAATTTGAATTTATAACTGCCGATGCCTTTATAAACAATTTATCAAAACAGCGCTTCGACCGCAACGTCGGTAATACCAAAGCTGCATGCATTGTGCGACATATATACGGTTGACATTTGTTGTTTTTGTAGAACAGAAATTTTCGTCTTCTTGTGTTTTCATTCTCTCTGTAATAATTATTGCAGGGTTGCCATTTTGGTCCGATCGGACTAAAATTGATCCAACAAATTATTAAATTTTAAAGTTGGTCCGGACCAAATGGAATTTGGTTGATGTTGGTCCATTTTCGTCAAATCGGTGATTTTTCAAACATTTTAAAATTTTGACAAAATTTTCTGTAGAAATAAAATTTTGACAAAAATTTCTATAGAAATAAAATATTGTCAAAATTTTGTACATAAATCAACTTTAAAAAATTTTGTATAGAAACAATATTATGCAAAGATTATGTAAAAATTTTATATAGAAATAAAATTTTGCCGTAGAAATTTTGCTATAGAAACAAAAGTTTGACAAAATTTTCTTTAGAAATAAAATTTTGGATACATTTTCTATAGAAATAAAATTTTAGCTAAATAGAAATGGAAGTTTGACAAAATTTCTTAAAGAAATGACATTTTGCCAACATTTTCTAGAAATACAATTTTGACAAATTTTTCTAGAAATAAAATTTGGACAAAATTTTCTATAGAAATAAAATTTGGACAAAATTTTCTATAGAAATAAAATTTGGACAAAATTTTCTATAGAAATAAAATTTTGACAAAATTTTCTATAGAAATAAAATTTTGACAAAATTTACTATAGAAATAAAATTTTCACAAAATTTTCTAAAGAAATAAAATTTTGACAAAATTTTCTATGGAAATAAAATTTTGACAAAATTTTCTATAGAAATAAAATTTTGACAAAATTTTCTATAGAAATAAAATTTGCACAAAATTTCCTAAAGAAATGAAATTTTGACAAGATTTTCTATAGATATAAAATTTTGACAAAATTTTATATAGAAATAAAATTTGGACAAAATTTCCTAAAGAAATGAAATTTTGACAAAATTTTCTATAGAAATAAAATTTGGACAAAATTTTCTAGAAATAAAATAAATAAAGAAATGAAGTTTTGACAAAATTTTCTATAGAAATATAATTTTGACAAAATTTGCTATAGAAATAAAATTTGGACAATATTTTCTATAGAAATGAAATGTTGACAAAATTTTCTATAGAAATAAAATTTTGACAAAATTTTCTATAGAAATAAAATTTTGACAAAATTTTCTATAGAAATAAAATTTAGACAAAATTTTCCATAGAAATAAAATTTTGACAAAAATTTCTAAAGAAATTAAATTTTGATAAAATTGTGTAGAAATAACATTTTAACAAAATTTTCTAGACATAAAATTTTGGCAAAATTTCCTAAAGAAATGAAATTTTGACAAAATTTCCTAAAGAAATGAAATTTTGACAAAAATTTCTATAGAAATTAAATTTTGACAAAATTTTCTATAGAAATAAAATTTTGAAAAAATTTTCTATAGAAATAAAATTGTGACAAATTTCTATAGAAATAAAATTTTAACAAAATTTTCCATAGAAATAAAATTTTGACAAAAATTTCTACAGAAATGAAATTTTGACAAAAATTTCTAAAGAAATGAAATTTTGATAAAATTTCCTAAAGAAATGAAATTTTGACAAAATTTTCTATAGAAATAAAATTTTGACAAAATTTTATATAGAAATAAAATTTGGACAAAATTTTCTAGAAATAAAGTTTTGACAATTTTTTTTTTGAAATAAAATGAGGGATAAATTTTCAATAGAAATAAAATTTTGGAAAAATTTTCTATAGAAATGGAAGTTTGACAAAATTTCTTAAAGAAATAAAATTTTGACAAAATTTCCTAAAGATATGACATTTTGACAAAATTTTCTAGAAATATAATTTTTAAAAATTGTTCTAGAAACAAAATTTTGACAAAATTTTCTATAGAAATAAAATTTTGACAAAATTTTCTGTAGAAATAAAATTTTGACAAAATTTTCTATAGAAATAAAATTTTGACAAAATTTTCTATAGAAATAAAATTTTGACAAAATTTTCTATAGAAGTAAAATTTTGACAAAATTTTCGGTAGAAATAAAATTTTTTATAGAAATGAAATTTTGCCATAGAAATTTTGCTATAGAAACAAAATTTTCTGTAGAAATAAAATTCGGACAAAATTTTCTGTAGAAATAAAATTTTGACAAAATTTTCTATAGAAATAAAATTTGGACAACATTTTCTATAGAAATAAAATTTTGACAAAATTTTCTATAGAAATAAAAAAAATTTTCTAGAAATAAAATTTTGACAAAATTTTCTATAAAAAATAAACATTTTGAATAGAAATAAAATTGTGACAAAATTTTCTACAGAAATAAAATTTTGGGAAAATTTTAGCTTTTAAATTATATTAAATTAATTTGGAAGAATGGTCCGCTGGTACGAATTTTGGTTCAATTTTGGAAAAATGTTGGTCCAAACTAAAAATTCATTGTGGCAACACTGAATTGTTGTGTATTCTCTTGATTTTAGTAAAATTTACCTTCACCTTACAATCACAGCCCCTTGTGGGTGCAGTTCCCAGAGGAGTGCCAATGGCATTGCCATTACGTTTCATGGCGATCTCCTTATCCGCATCTAAAATTAAATCATTGTAGAACTCCTTAAAATTCGCCTCAGGTAAAGTAGAAATAGAAGGTCCCATCATCGCATTTCCCAAGGCGTGATCATCAATGTCCTCTGTATCCATTATATCATTCACTAGAGATTTGGTTTTACCATACGGTTGCAATTGTTTTGCGGGACGATTCGGTTTTCCAAGTAAATCTTCATGTAGCTCTCGTGAATCTCCCTGCATGGCATTTGTTTCACAATTAATAAAATTGTTCTGAGGTTTTATAAAATCCAACCAGTTTTCTTTACACATTAATCTTTGTGACTTTTGTGTAGATTTCTCATAGAATTCATCCTCGGGCGTTGGTATATCTTGAGAGTCGTCTTTGAATTTCGATGATAGAACATCTAAAAAATCATCTTTGGGAGAGATTTTTTTATATGGTCGAACATATGATGACGATGATGATGAGGAACGCATAAAATGATTATCCATCAAGCGATTTCCAAAGACGACACTGATTAGAACTGTAACACATAGCAATGTCGTCTAGAAAGGGTAGAAAGGAGTAAATGGTAATTAAGAAAAAAAATCCGTAGTTAAACTAACGCTAAATTTAACTTATTTTTATTGAAAAACAAAAAAAATATTTACTAGTAGTTACATTTTATTATTTTTTTCGAAATTTTCCACAGCTTAATGAAATCTTTCTTTTTTCAAGTATGTCTCAAACATTTTATGAACTAAACGTTGGTATAAAGTTCACATATGTAAGTTCGTACACATATGTAAGTTCAAAACCGTACACATATGTAAGTTCAAAATGTCTTAAAAATAAAGTGTTGAAAAACTCTTTACACTGTTTTGCTTTGTAGTCAAGATCAGGGCTGTGGAGTCGAGCTAATTTTGCTCGACTCCGACTCCGACTCCGACTCCAGCATTTTTCATCAGCTCGACTCCGACTCCGACTCCGGAGTCGACTCCGGGTAATATAACTAAATCTCATTTTAATACCACTAATTTGTAGTTCTATTGTGGGGGTACCGTAAGTGGACGATATAAAGTATCGTGTTTATTTATGTGTGCCAAAAAAGATCTTAATTTCACATTAGATGCCAATTGAATTCTATATTTCAAATTTATGGCAATGTTTAAAAAATAAAATAATGATATAAATACCCATCATAATATGAGAATATACCAACAGTATATGTATTTGTGGACCAAAATTATTGATACTATTTCAAATCCTTTAAATTTGTTGCGATCTATATAAAGGTTTATATTTCCATATGCATGAATTTGAATCTGAAGACAAAATTGTATATACTTCTACAAAATCTATGTACTTAAAATTTAAATCTAACGTTATGGGACGTAACACAATTTTAACGAAAAATAAAAATGCAAGGAAAGTCTAAAGTCGGGCGGGCCGATTATAATATACTCTGCACAACTTTGTATTTAGATCTACATTTTGATAAAATCTCAAATCAGACTTCTACAAAACTCGGGCAATATTTGGGAAATATTTATAATTGTTTAGACAATTTCGCAAAAATGCATTTATGATTCATTCATTGAAAAATTTGAAAATTTGAGTCATTTCTACAAGCTTTCGACTTAGCAGCAATTTTTCCAAAATTGTATGCTCACTGAATACAATTTTGGAAAAATTTTTGTCTAGTAAATAAAATTTTGCAAAATTTTATATAGAAATAAAATTTTGGAAAATTTTCTACAGTAACAAAATTTTGACTAAATTTTCTATAGAAATCAAATTTTGACCAAATATATAGAAATACAATTTTGAATAAAATTTTTGTAGAAATAGAATTTGACAAAATTTTTTATAGAAAAAAAGTTTGAAAAAATTATCAATAGAAATACAATTTAAAAAAAATTGTGTAGCAAACAAAATTTTGCAAAATTTTCTATAGAAATAAAATTTTGCAAAATATTCTATATAAACAACATTTTGACTAAATTTTCTATAGAAGTAAAATTTTGACTAAATTTTATATAGAAAAAAATATTTCTATATTAATAAAATTTTGAATACATTTTTATAGCAGTGAGTATAAGTGAGCATCAGTAAGAAAAAAAATTGAGAAAATTTGCTATAGAAATAAAATTTGACAAGTTTTTCTTATAGAAATAAAATTTTGAAAAAATTATCAATAAAAATACAATTTTAGAAAAAATTTTGTGTAGTAAATAAAATTCTGCAAAATATTCTACAGAAACAAAATTTTGACTAAATTTTCTATAGAAATAAAATTTTTACAAAATTTCCTATAGAAATAAAATGTTGACCAAATTTTCTGTAGAAATAAAATTTTGACCAAATTTTCTAATAAAAAAATCTATTACTATAAAATTTTGGCAAAATTTTCTATAGAAATACAATTTTGACTTAAATTTTTATAGAAATAAAATTATCAATAGAAATAAAATTTAAAAAAAAAAATTGTGTAACAAACAAAAATATTCTATAGAAACTAAATTTTGACTCAATTTTCTATAGAAATAAAATTTTGACTAAATTTTCTATAGAAATAAAATTTTGACTAAATTTTCTATAGAAAACAAGTAAGGAAAGTCTAAAGTCGGGCGGGGCCGACTATATTATACCCTGCACCACTTTGTAGATCTAAATTTTCGATACCATATCCGTCAAATGTGTTGGGGGCTATATATAAAGGTTTGTCCCAAATACATACATTTAACAAGTAAGGAAAGTCTAAAATTTTAAGGAAACTTCGCAATAGTTTATTTATGATTTATCGCTCGATATATATGTATTAGAAGTTTAGGAAAATTAGAGTCATTTTTACAACTTTTCGACTAAGCAGTGGCGATTTAACAAGGAAAATGTTGGTATTTTGACCATTTTTGTCGAAATCAGAAAAACATATATATGTAAGCTATATCTAAATCTGAACCGATGTCAACCAATTTTGGCACGCATAGCTACAATGCTAATTCTACTCCCTGTGCAAAATTTCAACTAAATCGGAGTTAAAAATTGGCCTCTGTGGTCGGCCGAAAGCTATATATTGGAGCTATATCTAAATCTGAACCGATTTCAACCAAATTTGGCACGCATATCTACAATGCTAATTCTACTCCCTGTGCAAAATTTCAACTAAATCGGAGCAAA
Source organism: Haematobia irritans (assembly GCF_050003625.1). Lineage (NCBI taxonomy): Eukaryota > Metazoa > Arthropoda > Insecta > Diptera > Muscidae > Haematobia > Haematobia irritans. The sequence goes on from NC_134399.1 coordinate 209,849,251, forward strand.
AAATTGGCCTCTGTGGTCATATGAGTGTAAATCGGGCGAAAGCTATATATGGGAGCTATATCTAAATCTAAACCGATTTCAACCAAATTTGGCACACATAGCTACAATGCTAATTCTACTCCCTGTGCAAAATTTCAACTAAATCGGAGTGAAAAATTGGCCTCTGTGGTCGCCCGAAAGCTATATATTGGAGCTATATCTAAATCTGAACCGATTTCAACCAAATTTGGCACGCATATCTACAATGCTAATTCTACTCCCTGTGCAAAATTTCAACTAAATCGGAGCAAAAAATTGGCCTCTGTGGTCATATGAGTGTAAATCGGGCGAAAGCTATATATGGAAGCTATATCTAAATCTGAACCGATTTCAACCAAATTTGGCACGCATAGCTATAATGCTAATTCTACTCCCTGTGCAAAATTTCAACCAAAGTGGGGTAAAACTCTGGCTTCTGGGACCGTATTAGTCCATATCGGGCGAAAGATATATATGGGAGCTATATCTAAATCTGAACCGATTTCAATAAAATTTGGCACACTTGACTATAGACTAATTGTTATTCTTGTGCAAAATTTTAAGCAAATAAGGGTAAAACTCTGGCTTCTGGGGCCATATAAGTCCATATCGGTCGAAATATATATATATGGGAGCTATATCTAAATCTGAACCGATTTCTTCCAAAATCAATAGAGATCTATTCTGAGCCAAAACACATACTTGTACCAAATTTGAAGTCGATTGGACTAAAACTGCGACTTAGACTTTGATTACAAAAATGTGTTCACGGACAGACGGACAGACGGACATCGCTATATCGACTCAAGAGCCCACCCTGAGCATTTTTGCCAAAGCCACCATGTATCTATCTCGTCTCCTTCGGGGTGTTGCAAACATATGCACTAACTTATAATACCCTGTTCCACAGTGTGGAGCAGGGTATAAAAATATTTCTATAGTAATAAAATTTTGAATAAAATTTTTATAGAATTAAAATTTTGACAAAATTTGCTATAGAAATAAAATTTTGACAAAACTTTTTATAGAAATAACATTTTGACAAAATTTTCTATAAAAACATTTTTGAAAAAATTTTCTGCCAATATTCCACATATGTATATTGCCTTAAAATAAAATAAAAATAATATCGATTGTTCGAAACATTTCAAATAAATTGATATGGGCATTAAAATGGATCGATCCAGCCCATCTGCCAGTCAAACATTCTAGGAAACATAAAAAGATAGCCGTAATTGGAAGTTGATTTTCATTTACAATCATGCTGTACATTGATCGAATGAATAACGCAATGGAAACTTATTTGCGTAAGAACTTGCTTAGTTACAAATATGTGAAGTGTTTTAAAAAATTTGGTTTAGCCGGAGTCGGAGTCGAGCAAAATTTTTACGACTCCGACTCCAGCAAAATCTTCAGACTCCGACTCCAAGACTCCGACTCCGACTCCACAGCCCTGGTCAAGATGCAAAACGACAACAAATTTAAAAATAATTTAATTAATTTTGAAGAATTTTTCTGAATTATTAAAGTCAAGTTGACCTTAGTCAAAAAAAAAAAATCCTTCATGTTATGCTATTCATTTTTAAGTTTAATTATAAGGACAAAGCGACTTCATTGAAATGTTTATCGACTTTTGGACAAGAAAAAAAGTTTTTTTATAAATAAAATGCGTCTTCTACACATACATTTTTTTTCTTATTCAATCACGAAATTAATTGATCTAATTAATTTTTTTATTGAAATGTCTTCAATCACGATAAATCACAGTTTTAATTGGTCATAAAAAATACTCGATTAAACAATTAATTGATTTCATTAGCAAATTTCAATTAATTTTTTAATTGGTTCAATTAAAAATTTAATTGATGTTGATTGCAAAACTAACTAAAAATTCTTTTTTTAATTAAAAAAGGTAACTATTTTCAATTACTTTACTTGATATAAAATTTAACCCTCTAATACCCCAGTTTTTTTGCCAGCTGATTAAATTTTCAATGTTAACGATACAAAAGCAAGAGAACTAAGCATGAAAAATTTATACGGTAAAGTTCAGTTCTTGACCTTGGGAACCACCTGCACGTTGTTGGCGGTGTACCATTCCATGGCCTTTTTACCGTAATGGCAAGATGCCAAATCCGGCCAAAACAGTACGGAACAACCGTGTTTCTTCAGGAAAGGCAGCAAACGTTTATTCAAACACTCTTTCACGTAAATTTCTTGGTTGAGAGTCCCGGAAGCTATGAAAATGCTGCTTTTCAAGCCACAGGTACAGATGGTTTGCCAAACCAGATATTTCTTTGCGAACTTTGACAGTTTTATGTGCTTGAAAATATCTGCTACCTTTCCCCTTCCTTCCTTTCCACCTAGAGGTGTGCACGTGACGTGAAAGACAAAAGTGCAAAAAAATACTGACAAAAAATAAAAAGTGAAAAGAAAATTGTTAGTTTTTTTAATTACTTCATTCCAATTTACTTCCAAAGCACAACTTCTAAAGCTATGCAAAGGATCCAAAAATGGAGTACTTCCGTCCTATGTCAACGAATTAGGGAGCCACCGTGGTGCAATGGTTAACATGACCGCCTTGCATACACAAGGTTCGATTCCTGCTTCGACCGAACACCAAACGGTTTTTCAGCGGTGGATTATCCTACCTCAGTAATGCTGGTGACATTTCTGAGTGTTTCAAAGCTTCTATAAGTGGTTTCACTGCAAGGTGAAAAGCCGTTCGGACTCAGCTATAAAAAGGAGGTCCCTTGTTATTGAACTTAACATGAAATCGGGCAGCACTCTGTGATAAGAGAGAAGTTCACCACTGTGCTATCACAATGGACTGAATAGTATAAGTGAGCCTGATACATCGGGCTGTCATCTAACCTAACCTAACCCATATCTAAATCTGAACCGATTTCAATCAAATTTACCAAGCATTGGTAGAATATCAATTCTACTCTCTGTGCAAAATTTCACGAAAATCGGTAGTGAACTTTGGCCTCTGTTGCCATATGAGTTTAAATCGGACGAAAGATATATATAGTGAGTCTGATACATCGGGCTGCCACCTAACCTAGCCTAACATATGTCAACCCCTTTTATTCATTCATAGGAAATGATCCAAGTTTGCACTACTTCCGGATCACAAACTACTTTTTTGAAGCTCTTTTTGCTGGGAGGTTTATCATACTTTTAGGCGTTAAAAGTATACATTGATAATAATTGTGGTAAAAAAGAAAAATTGCTGACAAATATATATATAATCAAAAAATCCAGTTCGCGATTCGAATATTATAATACATAAAATACACAGATTTTAGTTCCAAAAAATCCAATCGAGTTCGATGGTTTCGGTTGTACACTGTTGGTGTTGTGTGGGTCAGGGTAAAAAATAATTGACAAGTCTTCCGATTTTTCTTTCTGAGTTTTACATGTTTCCAATTTAAATGCACTAGATTATTATTCAATTCAAACTGTTTCAATCACATATATACATTTATTATTATATTTAGTTTAATTAAAAAATCCAAAAATATTTTTCCCAATTCACTTAAAAAAGGTTATTGATTTTTAAGATTTTTTTTTATTTGCACTATTTTATTTTTGTATGCCGAATTTTTTATCCATTAATAATTCTCACCCAAGGCATAATTAATTCCTAATTAACTTATTGTGCTAAACTTAAATTTAAGACTAAATGCTCCCTCATAGGAGTTTGGTCTTTTATAGCTGTTGGTCAAGAGGAAAATGTTTCGCATTATGAAGAGCATCAAATTTCCTATTGTCTATCTTTTGGATGATATTGCGTGAGTGGACATTATTAAAGTCATATCTGTCTAACCTTTTGTTTCACATTTTTATAAATCTTTTGTATTGAATTTTATTATTTTCAATAAATAATTTTGTTGTTATGTTATCGCACACACACTCAAGAGGATGGAAAATTTGAATTAATTTTAGATAATTGTAACTAAACTGTATTACAATACCGATATCATAAAAATAAGTAAATATGTTACTACAAAGTCAAGAACATTATTTTTGCTTTTGTTTTCATTTGATAAAGAAAATTTCGAAATTAAAAAGAACAAGTATATACGGCCGCAAGTTCGGCCTGGCCGAAGCTTATGCACCCTCCACCATGGATTGCGTAGAAACTTCTACTAAAGACAGTCATCCACAATCGAATTACTTGGGTTGGGGTAACACTTGGCAAGGCATCTTAAAACTTCCTAACACCGTCTTCTAAATTGTAAGTCCATACGTGGTATATATTAAACTAAAAGAAAGGCCGATTAAATACGTATATAACTCAGTTTGACAAAGTTTTCTATAGAAATAAAATTTTGACAAAATTTTCTATAGAAATAAAATTTTAACAAAATTTTGACAATAGAAATAAAATTTCGACAAAATTTTCTATAGAAATAAAATCTTGCGAAAATTTTCTATAGAAATAAAATTTTGATAAAATTTTCTATAGAAATAAAATTTTGACAACATTTTCTATAGAAATAACATTTTGACAAAATTTTTTATAGAAATAAAATTATGAGAAAATTTTTTATAGAAATAAAATTTTGCGAACATTTTCTATAGAAATAAAATTTTGCGTAAATTTTCTATAGAAATAAAGTTTTGCGAAAATTTTCTATAGAAATAAAATTTTGACAACATTTTCTATAGAAATAAAATTTTGGCAAAATTTTCTATAGAAATAAAATCTTGACAAGATTTCCAATAGAAATAAAATTTTGACAAAATTTTCTATAGTAATAAAATTTTGACAAAATGTTCTATAGAAATATAATTTTGGTAGATTATTTTTGGCTCGAGTCGCAGCCATGACTAAGAACTCAGCAAAAAAAGAGCTTCCAAAAAAGTAGTTTGGATCCCCAATGGATCCGCAATGGAAACTTGGATCATCTCCAATGAATTTTACATGGGCTTGTCATAGGACAGAAGTACTCCCTTTTTGGATCCTTTGCATTGCTTTAGAAGTTGTGCCCTGGAAGTTAATTTGAATGAAGAAATTTAAAAAGCGAAAAAAAAAATTTTTCCCACCAATTTCACTTTTTTCATCCATATGTTTTATTAACACTATTATTTTCCTATTATCTAATTTTTACAATTTGAAAAACTTTTTCGCTACGAGCAGGGGTTGAACCTGAGTTTGCAGGCACCATAACAGAACGCCTTAGCACACTCAGCCACAAACGCCATTGAACATAAAGCGTCGAAAGGTCAATTCAAATGTTTGTGATATGATCGCAATACGACACCAAGGAATAACATTCTAATTGCATCTCAAGATATTCTTTAGTAGTGCGAACGAAAAAATAAGAAACGCAGGTTCAAATCTCACCAGAGGCAATTTTTTATCAAATATTTTTCTAAAAAAAAAAAAAAAATTTCTATGTTATGCATCGGCATATATTTTCGTATAAATATATTTCTTCCATTAAAAATCAACAAAAAAATTAAAAATTCTCGTAATTTGCAAAACCTTCTCAAAAGAACTTCCATGGAAGCGAAAAAGTCAAACGGCACAAGTTCAAATTCCAGCGGGGATGAAATTTATTTTTTTATTATTATTATTTTTTTACTTTTTTATTAATTATACCCTTCACCACTACTGTGGTACAGGGTATAATAAGTTTGTGCATTTGTATGTAACACCAAGAAGGAGTAATCATAGACCAACCTTTTAGTATACGGATCGGCTTAGAATTAAATTCTGAGTCGATTTAGCGATGTCCGTCTGTCCGTGGTGGTAGTGGTATATATACCACGTATGGACTATGTGGTATATATTACGGTGTTAGGAAGTTTTAAGATACCTTGCCATCGGCTTCAGTAGAAGTTTCTACGCAATCCATGGTGGAGGGTACATAAGCTTCGGCCTGGCCGAACTTACGGCCGTATATACTTGTTTTTATACCCTGCGCCACACTGTGGATCAGGGTATTATAAGTTAGTGCATATGTTTGTAACACCCAGAAGGAGACGAAGTAGACATATGGTGTCTTTGGCAATAATGCTCAGGGTGGGTCCCTGAGTCGATATAACCATGTCCGTCTGTCTGTGAACACATTTTTGTGATCAAAGTCTAAATCGCAATATAAGTCCAATCGCCTTCAAATTTGACACGTGTTCCTTTTTTGGGTCAGATTATAACCCTATTGATTTTGGAAGAAATCGGTTCAGATTTAGATATAGCTCCCATATATATCTTTCGCCCGATATGCACTTATATGGCCCCAGAAGCCAGAGTTTTGGCCCAATTTGGTTGAAATTTTGCACTAGGAGTACAATTAGTAGTATAGTCATGTGTGCCAAATTTGATTGATATAGCTCCCATATATATATTTCGCCCGATATACACTTCTATGGACCCAGAAGCCAGAGTTTCATCCCGATTAGCTAGAAATTTTGCACAAGGAGTACAATTAGTAGTATAGTCATGTGTGCCAAATTTGATTGAAATCGGTTCAGATTTAGATACAGCTTCCGTATATATCTTTCGCCCGATATGGACTAATATGTTCCTAGAATCCAGAGTTTTGGCCCAATTTTGTTGAAATTTTGCACTAGGAGCACAATTAGTAGTGTAGTTAATTGTACTCAATTTGATTGAAATCGGTTCAGATTTAGATATAGCTCTCATAAATAGGGACAAACCTTTTATATATAGCACCCAACACAACTGACGGATGTGGTATGGTATCGAAAATTTAGATCTACAAAGTGGTGCAGGGTATAATATAGTCAGCCCCGCCCGACTTTAGACTTTCCTTATTAGTTTTCTATTTTTTATTAGTTTTCTATTTTTTTTGTAAACTTTAATTGTCCAAAATGTGCACTTAAAATAGCCTGATTGCGTTTTTTCTAACACTTGTCCACAAGGAAGTAGAAAAAAATCATTGGGGGATCCCAAGATGCGCTTTAGAAGAAATGTTTGTGCATTTGTCCAAAAGGACTGCATCAGAAGTGGAAAAAATTATTGGGGGATCCCACGATGCGCTTTAGAAGAAATGTTTGTGGACTTGTCCAAAAAGACTGCATCGGAAGTTGAAAAAACTCGATGGGGGATTCTAGGATGGGCTTTAAAAGAAATGTTTGTGGAACAACTTCCAATTTTTTTTTGCTGGGAACCGATATGGACCAACTTTTGTGTGATTGGGGATCGGCTATATATAACTATAGACCGATATGAATAAATTTTGGCCATATACTTACACCACGTTCCAAATTTCAACTGGTTGGGTTATATTTTGCTTCTCCAAGAGGTTCCGGAGTTCAAATCTGGGGATCGGTTTATACAGGGGCTATATATAATTATGGCGCGATATGGACCAATTTTTGTATGGTTGTTAGATACCATATACTAACACCACGGATCGGGTGAATTTTGCTCATCCCTGATGCTCCGAAGGTCAAATCTGGGGATCGGTTTATATGGGGGCTATATATAATTATAGACCGATATGGACCAATTTTGGCATGGTTGTTAGCGGCCAATACAATACCATCCGACCTACATCAACAACAACTACTTTTATAGAAAATTTATTTCTATAGAAAATTTTGTTAAAATTGTATTTCTATAGAAAATTTTACCAAAATTTTATTTCTGTAAAAAATGTTGCCAAAATTTTAATTCTTTAGAAAACTTTATTTCCATAGAAAATTTTGCCAAAATTTTATTTCTATAGAAAATTTTGCCAGAATTTTATTTCTATAGAAAATTTTGCCAAAATTTTATTTCTATAGAAAATTTTGCCAAAATTTTATTTCACAATTTTGGGATTATTTGTTTGGCTTGAGCTCAAGCCAAATAAATAATCCCAAAATTGTAAAATTCCAAAGGTCAACTAACAAAACTAAACAAAATTTTATTTCTATAGAAAATTTTGCCAAAATTTTATTTCTATAGAAAATTTTCCAAAATTTAATTTCTATAGAAAATTTTCCAAAATTTAATTTCTATAGAAAATTTTGCCAAAATTTTATTAAAAAATTTTCTCAAAAAATTTTTTTCAATAGAAAATTTTATCAAAATTTTATTTTGACAAATTTTTATTTTGCAAAGCCTACCAAAACATCAAGAATTCTACCAATCTACCAAACAGTAAAAAATCTACCATTTTTGGTAGAATTCTACCAACTGTGGTAACCATGCATATAAACAGATCCCCAGATTTGACCTCCGGAGCCTCTCGGGGAAGCAAATTTCATCTGATTCGGTTGAAATTTGGTACGTTGTGCTAGTATATGGCCGCTAACAACGATGGCAAAATTGTTCCATATCGGTCTATAGTTATGTATAGCCCCCAGATAAACCGATCCCCAATCACACAAAAATTGGTCCATAATTGTATATAGCCCCCATATAAGGCGACCCACATATTTCACAGTTGGCTTTCTAATTACCGCGCAAATGTTCATATCGGTTCGTAATTATTAAAAAACTCCCCAATATATACCGATCAAGAATTAATTCATATAAGTATTAATTCTGCCTTGTTGTGTTTAATATATACTCCACATGGTCTAACTTACAATTTAGAAGACGATGTTAAGAAGTTTTAAGATACCTTGCCATCGGCAAGTATTACCACAACCCAAGTAATTCGATTGTGGATGACAGTCTTTAGTAGAAGTTTCTACACAATCCATGGTGGAGGGTACACAGAAAACAAAAAATTCACCAAATTTTTTCCAATAGCCGGAAGAGTCGAAAGTCGACTTTTCAAATTTTTAAAAGCTCGAAAATTGACATTTCCAATTTTCAAAAAAAATAAAATAAATAAAAGGTAGAAAACTCGACTTTTTCAAATTAAAAAAATCGTTTAATACTTTTGTCTTTTACTTCCCTTGCTTATTTTATGCTGAAAATTCATCAAATATATAAAAGTGCCGGTGTCAAAAGTCGACTTTCCAATAGCTGGAAGAGTCGAAATTCGACTTTTCAAATTTTTAAAGATTTGAAAAATTGACTTTTCCAAAAATATAATTTTCAAAAAATTTAAAAAATAGGAATCGAAAAATCCATATTTTGAAAAGGTCGATAAAACAAAGCCAAAATAAAATTTCAATAAAATAATACATCCTTCGATAGTGACACTACACTTTGAAATAGTGCCGGAATTATAATGGAAATAAAAACGAAAAAAAAATATTTAAACCTTAGAAATAATTCTCAGTAATGCTTAAAATTTTCCCACAATATATTGGTGGAGGAATGACCACCAAGGGGATGGATTTTTTTTATGGATGGATGAATGACAAACATTATATTGTAATTCCATACCACACAGATACTAGACATTTTTTTTTGGTATACTCTTCAACTGATACAAGTCCCACACATGGTCTATGGAATAGAAAAAACACAGAAGGAATAAGAATTGGAAAATACAGTGACAACAACAACAAAAATATCACACTTACAAACTAAAAAAAAAATCCATAGTGAAATAGTGAAAAACTAATTCCTAAGGCTTCTCTAATACGAACTGTAAACGTTAAAGACATGAATGTGTAAAATAGAAAAAAACTAAATATTGGAAAATAGAAAATAGCCATAGTGCTAGATGACCATTGGCTTTTAAAGAAACTCAAGAATCCCTTAATTTAGTCTAGTCGGTGCTGTGGACGGTGTTACTGAGATAATTTTCGAAACAAAAATAATTTTCAAACAAAAAAAATTAAAAAAAAAATCATCTTATAACGGAAACGGAAATACGATAAATATTTAATAAATTCCCATACGTTAATTTAGGAGAATTATAATAAGAATAATTTTATAAAAAAATTAAATCTTGTTATTAGAAAAATGTTATAGTTTCAAAATAAGAGAAAAAAAAATAAATTTGAATTTTTTCTTTTCCCTAAGAAAATTGAAGAAAATCCTTAGTCTACAGTACCAGTGAAACCTTAGAAATGTAGACACAAAACAAAAATTTCTAGTTTGTTGTTTTATTGAAAGAAAAAAAAAAACGAAACGACAATAAATAGCAAAAGAAACAAAACAAAACGCTTAGAAAAAAAAATTTTGGGAAAAAATCGAAAACACGCCTATTACTAAAATAAAAAGAAAAATATTTATTGAAATGAAGCTGCACACTTACTAACACAGTCTCATAAAGAAGGGACAAAATCTATGTATTAAAGCTACTTAATACACACACATACATATATGGATAGTGTTATAATATATTTTGTATAGTCGATAAATTTATCGATATTAGTTAGTTTTATCTATAAGAAATTCAATATTTTTTTTAAACAATTTTGAATGGAAAGAGGCACAACTATGAAGCGGAAGCAACGACGTTACAGGTAATTGAAGCTATATATTCAATTTTATATTTATTCAAATCGAAACGCTGGACCGAGTATTTAGAGCTAGAAATATGACCAAATTTTATGAAAAGCAATAAAGTGTAATGACCATTTTATATTAAATTGATTCAAATGACAAAGCATCCATATTTCAGTACCTATTACATTTTTATTTCATAGAATGTTACCACACCCTCAAAACAAAAATCGCTTCTGTAACATTTTCTTTCAAACACATTCTGCTTCAAGCATAAATATTTTCAGAATTTTTAAGGCTATTATCAGTTACTTTCAGTTTTTAGACGCTCCACGATTATTCAACTGTCGAACTGAACGGACGTGTTTTCTAATAGTGGAGTATTTAATCGTAATAAGTACTTATTACGAATTTCACGTGTGGTGGAAATAATAAACCACCATGCAGCGAAATTCAAAGTCATCCACTGGGTTGCTAACTTCAGCACCCAGTGGACGGGTAACGACCGAAATTATAAATTTGGGCAGCGACCAAGAGTCAGGCCCAATTAGTCGACCTGTAGACGGGTCGACTGGCGGTAACACTTTGACAAGTCGGACCTTTTCTAAGGTGATGACATCAAAAGGAGGTAATCCCTCTCGAAAGAGATTCAAGGAACGAAGAAATGCTTTGTTTATCCTAAAGAAATTAGGATCAGTCGACCCAAGCACGTTGTCGGCTAAGCAAAGCGTTTCCTTAAAATGGGCTCAAGGAATTCTTGAGGCTGGAAAAAGGGAACGATTACCGGATGAGCTGCCATCCTTCAAAAGGGATCAACGATCGTTTGCCTCAGTTGCTAAAGACAGCCTTGTGATGGCTATCATTAATAAAGGAGCATTGGACGGTATGGTTCCAAAGCAAAAATGGGGGGAAATTGAGAATGCTTTGTCTGGCGTCTACTCACAGGTGCTGGAAAGGTTTCCCGGCCCAGATCCTCGACACCAAGAGGCTTGTTTGTATCAAGGGCGATTTAAGCTAGTCGCATTTGAGGACCAGAGGTCTATAGAATGTTTTAAAGCTGCTCTGATACTAATTGGTCAAGTTTGGGAAGGAGCTGCTCTAGAGTTAGTCGAGAAGAAAGACATACCGGCTAGACCTAACAGGTTGGCTGATAAGTCCCCGGTCTAACAAAGAAAAAACATTTTTTTGTCAAAATTCGTTTTTATTATTCAACATAGTTCCCTTCAAGAGCGATACAACGATTATAATGACCTTCCAATTTTTTGATACCATTTTAGTAGTACTCCTTCGGTTTTGCCTTAAAATAGGCCTCAGTTTCGGCGATCACCTCTTCATTGCAGCCAATTTTTTTCCTGCGAGCATCCTTTTGAGGTCTGAGAACAAGAAAAAGTCGCTGGGGGCCAGATCTGGAGAATACGGTGGGTGGGGAAGCAATTCGAAGCCCAATTCATGAGTTTTTGCCATCGTTCTCAATGACTTGTGGCACGGTGCGTTGTCTTGGTGGAACAACACTTTTTTCTTCTTCATATGGGACCGTTTTACCGGATTTTCGTATATTTTTTAATCTGAAGCTATATGCCCCAAAAATTTGCTTACGCCTTACACAAAATGCAGGACACTCACACAAGAGGTGTTTTATTGATTCCTTTTCCTCCGCATCATGACAGCTCATACAATAGTCATTATACTTCGCACCAATAGTTTTTGCAAAATCACCTATCAGGCAGCGACCCGTTATAGCAGATATCAGGAGTGATATCTGGCGTCTCAAGAACACTAACATATCTAGTGTGCGGTTTAAGTTTAAATGGGGCCATATTTGCTTGGTGTCGTTACAACCCTTGCAATTCTCCCATCGAACATTTGCCATCATGACAGCCTTCTCACGCAGTAAGGGCTTGCAGGTAGCCAGAGGCATACCAACAGATTCTAGTTCCCCTGGAATATGTAAGGTAGTTCCTAGCCATGCTAGCTCATCTGCTTCGCAGTTCTCCGGTATGTTCCTATGGCCAGGCACCCATATGTGATTGTGCTGCTCAGCCATCTCATTGAGAGATTTGCGGCAGTCGATGGCCGTTTTCGATTTGAGGAACACAGAGTCCAAGGATTTTATTGCAGGTTGACTGTCTGAGTATATATTAATGCCAATATTGCTTGGAGCATTACTTCTCAGCCAATTCACCGCTTCTCTTATTGCTAATATTTCAGCCTGAAAAACACTACCGTGATCAGGTAGTCTTTTCGCTATTCGAAGTTCCAGATCTTTAGAATATACTCCGAAACCCACTTGTCCATCCAATTTGGAGCCATCAGTGTAGAAATCTATATATATTTTATTCCCCGGGGTCCGTGTACACCACGCCTCACTATTGGAAATTAGAGTCTCAAACTTTTTGTCGAAAAGTGGACCAAAGTGTAATCCACTACGTTAGGCACATCTGGCGTTATTTTGAGGACCGAACTATGACCGTAACTTTTTTCCGACCACAGCGATAGCTCGCGCAACCGCACAGCCGTTGTTGCAGCTGACTGTTTGGCCAAAATGTCTAAAGGCAATAGATGCAGTATGACATTAAGGGAATTTGTTGCTGTCTTGCTGAATGCGCCTGAGATACACAAGCACGCCATACGCTGAATTTTATCTAAACTTGTCGGCTGGTTAAGTGCCGGCCACCAGACTACAACACCATATAGCAGTACAGGTCTAACCACTGCCGTGTATAGCCAATGCAAAATTTTTGGTTTTAGTCCCCACTTTTTCCCTATTGCCTTTTTGCACGAGTATAAAGCTACTGTTGCTTTCCTCGCTCTTTCTTCAATATTAAGCTTAAAGTTCAGCTTCCTGTCCAAAATGACGCCAAGGTATTTTGCACACTCACTAAAGGGAATTTCAAAATCCCCTAAGGAAATAGGCCTAACCGTGGGAGTTTCGCGATCCTTGCAGTACATGACTAGCTCTGTCTTTGCAGGATTTACCCCAAGACCATTATCTTTCGCCCATTTCTCAGTCATCCGGAGGGCTCTCTGTATAATATCTCTAACTGTTGATGGGAATTTTCCCCTGACTGCTAGCGCCACATCATCTGCGTATGCCACCACTTGTATCCTTTCTTTTTCTAGGGAAACCAGAAGGTTGTTTATAGCAACATTGCAAAGAAGAGGTGATAGAACTCCTCCTTGAGGAGTGCCTCTGTTCACATACCTTTGTATGTTTGCATGTCCTAGTGTGGCTGAAATGCGTCTCTTCCTTAGAAGTTCGTCTAACAGCCTAAGTATACCTGGATCAACATTCAGAGTTGTCAGTCCATTTAATATCGAGCTCGGATGGGCGTTATTGAACGCCCCTTCGATGTCTAGAAACGCCACGATTATGTATTCTTTGACAGATAGTGAGCTTTCAATAATGCTGACTAGTTCATTGAATCGACGATAGTTCTAAGATAAATATCTATCATCCTCTCCAGAGTCTTAAGTAGGAATGATGATAAGCTGATTGGTCTGAAATCCTTCGCATTCGAGTGAGAGCCTTTTCCCGCTTTAGGTATGAAAACGACTTTTAATTCCCTCCACTTTTCTGGAATATATGCTAAGATGATACATCCTATATATATCGCCGACAACCAGGGGATAATTCTGTCAGCCACCGCTTGTAACTCCGCCGGAGTAATTCCATTAGGTCCGGGGGATTTGAATGATCCAAAGCTATTGAACGCCCTTATTATTCTAGATTCCGATACAATTTCCTCGATAGGAAACGACCGCTGAGTCACTGTGGCACCGCCAGTACATGGTTCAACCGTCTGATTTCCGGGAAAATGTGTGTCCAATAGTACCTCCAGCGTCTCCTCACTGGACGTTGTCCAATTGCCCTCCGATGTTTTAATGAAACCTGGAGCGGAGTTCGTGGATGCTAGCACCTTCCGTAGTCTGGAAGTCTCGGATGTATTCTCAATGCTGCTGCAGTAATCATTCCAAGAGTTATGCTGAACCTTTCTCAGTTCTCGCTTGTATCCTCTCAGATTCTTCTTGTAAGCGTCCCAATCCACAGGAGCTCTGGTGGATATTAATAAAGCTATTCACGTACAAACAAATGCCAGTTTAAAAATCCGAATTATGATGGATACTTCGAAGTAGAAAATATTTTCTTAATTCCAAAAAAACTTTAAACCAAAGATGCTAAATCCTCAAAATAAGTCTTAGCCTATATTTGAAGCGTTTTTATCTTAAATCTAAAGATTCAATATTTCAGTTAATTTAAGGACGATATCTTTAAATCAAAAAAAATTGTGTTTCCTTACTTTAAGGAAAATTTGCCTTAGTTTAATGACATGCAACTTTAACGAACATTTTCAAAATGTGTGTCCTAAATTTGATGAACAAAAATTTGAAGCAAAGATTATAAGGTTTCTTTTAATTAAAATTTCATTATTTTAAAGAAATTTGTCCTTAATAGTGTGTAAATTGCGTATCCTAAAAATGAGGTTGCGTAATCTTTAATATCACGTAAATATTTTTTCAGTGTATTTGCACTTCTTTAAACACACAACTTTAAATGCTCTTCCAAAAAATGTTCTCCCAGAGATGTTCTTTATTTTAATTACTCAGGAATTTCTTTTAATTCAATTTTTTATAACTCGCTTTTTTCATATATTTTTATACCCACCACCATAGAATGGTGACGGGGGTATAATAAGTTTGTCATTCCGTTTGTAACACATCGAAATATCGATTTCCGACTATATAAAGTATATATATTCTTGATCAGGGAGAAATTCTAAGACGATATAACGATGTCCGTCTGTCCGTCTGTATGTCTGTCTGTCTGTCTGTCTGTTGTAATCACGCTACAGTCTTCAATAAAGCAATGAAGCAATCGTGCTGAAATTTTGCACAAACTCGTCTTTTGTCTGCAGGCAGGTCAAGTTCGAAGATGGGCTATATCGGTCCAGGTTTTGATATAGTCCCCATATAAACCGACCTCCCGATTTGGGGTCTTGGGCTTATAGAAATCGTAGTTTTTATCCAATTTGCCTGAAATTGGAAATCTAGAGGTATTGTAGGACCACAAATACGTGTGCCAAAAATTGTGAGTATCGATCCATATTTTGGTATAGCCCCCATATAGACCGATCTCCCGATTTTACTTATTGGGCTTATAGAAATCGTAGTTTTTATCCAATTTGCCTGAAATTTAAAATCTAGAGGTATTTTATGACCATAAAGAGGTGTGCCAAAAATGGTGAGTATCGGTCCATATTTTTGTATAGCCCCCATATAGACCGATCTTCCGATTTTACTTCTTGGGCTTATAGAAACCGCAGTTTTTATCCAATTTGCCTGAAATTTGAAATCTAGAGGTATTTTATGACCATAAAGAGGTGTGCCAAAAATGGTGAGTATCGGTCCATGTTTTGGTATAGCCCCCATATAGACCGATCTCCCGAGTTTACTTCTTGGGCTTATAGAAACCGCAGTTTTTATTCAATTTATCTGAAATTGGAAATCTAGAGGTATTGTAAGACCACAAATGCGTGTGCCAAAAATTGTGAATATCGATCCATATTTTGGTATAGCCCCCATATAGACCGATCTCCCGATTTTACTTTTTGGGCTTATAGAAATCGTAGTTTTTATCCAATTTGCCTGAAATTTGAAATCTAGAGATATTTTATGACCATAAAGAGGTGTGCCACAAATGGTGAGTATCGGTCCATATTTTGGTATAGCCCCCATATAGACCGATCTCCCGATTTTACTTCTTGGGCTTATAGAAACCACAGTTTTTATCCAATTTATCTGAATTTGGAAATCAAAAGGTACTTTAGAACCGTAAAGATGTGTGCCAAAAATGGTGAGCATCGGTCCATGTTTTGGTATGGTGCCCATATAAACCGACCTCCCGATATGGGGTCTTGGGCTTATAGAAACCGTAGTTTTATCCAATTTGCCTGAAATTGGAAATCTAGATGTATTTTAGGACCATAAATAGGTGTGCCGAAAATGATGAGTATCGGTCCATATTTTGGTATAGTCCCCATATAGACCGATTTCCCGA
Source organism: Haematobia irritans (assembly GCF_050003625.1). NCBI lineage: Eukaryota > Metazoa > Arthropoda > Insecta > Diptera > Muscidae > Haematobia > Haematobia irritans. The sequence continues at coordinate 209,865,639 of NC_134399.1, forward strand.
TTTTACTTCTTGGGCTTCTAGAATCCAAAGTTTTTATCCATTTTGCCTGAAATTGGAAATCTAGAGGTATTTTCGGGCCATAAAGAGGTGTGCCGAAAACGGTGAGTATCGGTCCATATTTTAGTATAGCCCCCATAAGAACGATTTCCAAATTTAACTCCTTGGGTTTCTAGAAACCGTAGGTTTTATCTGATTTGCCTGAAATTCTAAATATTCTGGTATTTGAGGCTCAGAAAAACGTGTATCGGATTAAGTTTTTATCGGTCCATTTGGTAATGCCTCCATAAAGACCGACTTCACTTCTTGAGGGTGTAGAAGGCCAACTGATCATGAAAATTGCTTGAAACTCAATGTAAAATTTCCAAATTTTACTTCCTGGGTGAAAATCTACAGATTTAAGATTTCAAATCAAGACGTTATTTTATAATTTTCTTGCACACTTACAAGAGATGTTAATAATTCCTCTAAAACTCAAACAAAAATTGTTCTTATAAATCCAGAACCTTATATAGTCCTCATAGGTGAAATCTTTATATTTATCTTCCGGAAGTGTCCTCAAGCCCTCCTGAAATTTCAAAGGAAACCCTAATATTTGGTTCATGGTGGTGGGTATTTAAGATTCGGCCCGGCCGAACTTACGGCCGTATATACTTGTTTTTTTTTTTTTACTAATTTTAACTTTTTTTGTTTCAAAAAGGTTAGGAACATAGTAAGGATTAATAAAATGGTTCAAATTATTTAAATTTTGTCGAAAAAATTGCTAAATCCTCTCTAGAAAAATGCGCATTTTTGAAAATATTTGAGGTCAAGCGTTTCAGACAAGCGTTAGAATGCATTAAATCATAAAAAAGTTTAAAAAGTATTTATTTATTAAAATATCACAAATTTTTTCAAATCACATCGAAAACACTGAATTCGGATCACACCTTACACCGAAAAATATGCATGTCCGGATCCAAAGATTTTATCTTTACGTTAACAATTTTTGGTATTGATTCCGAGCCAAAGAAGCGGAGAATTCAAGTAAGGATAATTTTAAGACACAATTCTCTTTTAAATTTAGGTTTTTTTGTACTTGATTCTAGGGAGCAAATTTTAATTTTTCGTTTTTTTCAGCTTTCTTTCTTCATATGCTATCAATTGCCCTTTAAAAACGTGTTAATGACAACTTACATTTTCAAATTTTGACTCGATTTCTAGTAGAAATTATGCTATGTTTCAAGTAAAAAACATTTTTCAAATAAAGTGTTAAAAAACATGTCCTATTTTTGAACGATTTTTTGCAATTTCATTAATTTTAAAGAATTTTTCTGAATTGTTAAAGTTAAGTTGACCTTAGCCCAAAAAAATTTCCTTTAATGTTATTATAACCATTTTTAAGTCAAATCACTTAATTGTAAGGACAGTACGACTTCATTGAAAAGTTTATCGACTTTTGGGCAAGGAAAATAAATTTATATTAGAGAAATGTGTTTTCTACAACCAGAGAAGGAATATGATCACCTCAAACATGTTTCAAGAGCAAAATGTTATTTTTGTATGGTGACCATGTAACATGTTTGTCACTAAAATGTTATTTTCTCGTCAAATATAACCTGCTTGCCGAAATCAAATACATGATTTTCGAGAAAATAACATGGTTGCGAAAACCATGTTACATGGTCACCACCCAAAAATAACATTTTGTTCTTAAAACATGTTTGAGGCGAACATATTCCTTCTCTGGGTGTATGCTAAGCAAAATTTGCATTCGTATTTTAAGGACATGAAATATTTAGCCTCACGACAATATTTTTTTCAGTGTAAGAAGCGATGCATATTCAGTGCAACGGCTGTTGAAATGGTGGACATCCATCCTATGACTAAATTCATCGCTTCAGCGCCAATTTTGCACCACTTCCATATCCAAAAAGAACAACTCCAGTACTTTTTTGGCGACGCTTTTTTGCTGGGTACCTCTAGATTTCAATTTCAGAGCCAAAGATGCGGCTTCTTTAAAATAAAGAAATTTTTAGTGGCCTATCTGGCTTTAAATCTACACTCAAAAAAAAGTTTACTTTGATCCAAAGATTTTTACCTTCTCTTAAGGATTTTGGTGTTGATTCCGAGCCAAAGATGCGGCTTCTTTAAAATAAAGACATTTTTGGCTTTAAATCTAGGATCACTAAAATTAAAATACAGATATCATTTATCGAATTTTCATTCTCTTTTCGTGGTATATCAATATAGGCATTAACGTACAAACAAACGCCAGTTTAAAAAAGTTTAAAAAATTCAAATTATAACAGATACTTCAAAGTAAAAACTATACTCAATCCAAAAAAAAAATTAAACCAAAGATTCTAAATCCTTAAAATAAGCCTTAGCCTATAATTGAAGCGTATTTATCTTAAATCTGAAGATTCAATATTTCATCGAATTTAAAAACGATTTCTTTACTTTAAGGGAATTTTGGTTTAGGTCAAAGACATGCATCTTTAACGGAGGGACACAAATTTCCAAAAGTTTCAATATTTCACTTAATTTAAGGACAATTTCATTAAAGCAAAAATGAGTTTCTTTACTTTACGGACAATTAGCCTTAGTTCAAAGACATGGGACTTTAATGGAGGGACGCAAATTTACAAAATTTGTGTCCTAAATTTAATGACAAAAGATTATAAACTTTATTTTAATTAAAATTTCATTATTTTAAAGAAATGTGCCCTTAATATTTTGTAAATTTCGCATCCTAAAATTTAGATTGCGTAATTTTTAATATCACATACATATTTTTTTCAGTGTATTTTTCGCCCGATATAGATTTATATTAAGGCTACCATATCCCAGCAAAAAATTTGGAAGTTCTTCCAAAGGCACAACTTCAAAAGCACTTCCAGAAGATGTACTCCCAATGGTGTTCTTTATTGTAACCACACAGGAAGTTCTTTTCATTCAATTTTTTATAACATTCTTTTTTCATATTTTTAATGGGTAATTTTAACTTTTTTTGTTTCAAATTGGTTAAAAACAATTTAAGAATTCATAAAATGGTACAAATTAGTTAAATTTTGTCGAAAAAAATGCTAAATCCAATCTGAAAAAATTGCGATTTTTTGAAAATATTTGAGGTCAAACGTTTCAAACAAGCATTAGAATCCATTAAAAATTTTTAAAAATTAAAAAAATATTTATTTGACAAAATATCACTGAATTTTTTAATTTACATCCAAAATATTGAATTCGGAACACACCTAAAGAAGTGATTTTTTGAAAATATTTGAGGTCAAACATTTCAGACAAGCGTTAGAATCCATTAAAAATTATAAAAAATATTTATTTGACAAAATATCACCGAATTTTTTAATTTACAACCAAAATATTGAATTCGGATCACACCTAAAGAAGTGATGCAAATTCTGTGCACCGGTTGTTGAAATGGAGGACTTCCGTCCTATGACAAGCCCATGTTAAATTCATCGCTTTTGCGTTAATTTTGCACCACTTCCGAATCCAAAAAGAACATTTTCATTACTTTTTAGGCGATGCTTTTTTTGCTGGGATTTTTCACAGTGAGTACAAGTAAAATGTGTGCCAAATCTTCTCTAAGTGGTTTCAACTGACCTAAGATGTTCGGTTGAAACTGGGATTGAACTCACGACCATTTGTTTGCAAGGCGGGCATGCTAACCATTGCACCAAGTTTGCTTCAAAAAAAAAAAAAACTATACAAACCATAATAGTCGTGTAAGTTTTCTGCGTTTTCCAAAAAAAAAAAATCGCCTCTGCATTATATACTCCCAACAAAAGGCCCCAATTAGTTAATTCCAGTTTCTAAACATTTGTTTGCTTGCAACAAAATGTGTTAAATATATGCTCACTGCAAAATGATAAATGAGAATTGATAAATGAGATCTGTATCCTAATTTAAATTTTATTGGTCCTCGATTTAAAGCCAGATATATCGCTAAAAAATGTCTTTATTTTAAAGAAGCCGCATCTTTGGCTCGGAATCAATACCAAAATCCTTAAAGGAAGGTCAAAATCTTTGGATCCAAGTAAACTTTTTTTGAGTGTATTGAAAATATTATTGACATTAGTTTTAAGTATTATTATTTTTTTTGCATATTTGTTAATACTTTAGTTTTGCCGTAGTATATTTCAAAGCTATCAATCTGTGGTCCAAGAGGGCTTTATTCATTAAATAAATGTTTTAATTTAATTGAATAAAAAATATGTTTGTTAACGAAACGTTTCTTTTTTTTTGTTGAGGGTGCGGACACCTCCCAAATGTGAACAGTTGTCTGAGGACTTTTGCTCTATTAACACATTTAAATGAACCTCCCATAAGTGAACACATCCCAAATGTGGATAAAGTATAGGCGATTGTGAGTGTCCATCTTTCAGAGGCTTCACTGTATATGTTTGTGCGAAACTTTCAAGTTATGCTTGTGAAAATGTAATGTATCAAGCATAATATGTTCTAACCACATGGATGAAAAAGACTGAAAAAGACATATGTTTGGCTATAAACATTATATGTTTGGAACACAAATTTTTAAACACAATATTTTTGAGTGCAAGCATATAATGTTCATAAACTAGCATAACATGTTTGGGACATATATGTTAATATGTTAGAACATATTATGTTTGGGACATAAAATGTTTGTAAATATAATATGCTTGGATGCAAACATATATTAATTTAGAAATAGCCTATAAACATATATGTGTTTAGTAGCTTGGAGCGCTATTTAACAGGGAGCGATATTGAATTAAGTTGGTGGTTGTTGGTTGTTATTACAAAATTAACATTTTATTTTTCCTTGGGCAATTGATCAGCTACTTCTTTGATCCTTACAAACTGTGTGGTCCGCTGTTCGAATCCCCGTCCGGCAAAAGGTACAATTAAAATAAAAAAATCATACAATTGAATAATTTCTTCTACAATGTTTGTATTACAGAAAAAGGTGCTAAGAACTAAAAAATCTCGTGGAAGTGAGAAAGATGTGGGAGAATATACAATTGGGCAGAAACAAAATTTTGAGCATTCAGGTCGAAAACCTATGTTGTTAGCACCTATATTACCTGTTTATTTTCATAATTCATTATGATTGTAAATATATAAATAAATAAATAAAATTTTGAGCACAATATTGTTTGGGAGAATTTTTTTTAAGCATATAATATTTTTGGGTGCAAAATGCTTCCAAACATATTATATGTTCACATAATAACATATTGTTTTTTTGGAAGACAACATTATTGAATTTGGATGCAAAAATACAAAATGTTTGGAACTTAGACTACCCAAACATATATTGTTTAGACCAATATGCTTTCAAACATATTATATGTTGGAAGAGATCAAACATATAAATGTTTGGGCAATACCCAAAGATGTATATGCTTGAAGCAAAATATGTTTGGGAGTATATGTTACAGAAGCGACTTTTTGTGAGCGTGCAGGGACCGTAACAGTTATTTTTATACCCTCCACCATAGGATGGGGGGTATATTAACTTTGTCATTCCGTTTGTAACACATCGAAATATTGCTCTACGACCCCATAAAGTATATATATTCTGGGTCGTGGTGAAATTCTGAGTCGATCTGAGCATGTCCGTCCGTCCGTCCGTCTGTTGAAATCACGCTAACTTCCGAACGAAACAAGCTATCGACTTGAAACTTGGCACAAGTAGTTGTTATTGATGTAGGTCGGATGGTATTGAAAATGGGCCATATCGGTCCACTTTTACGTATAGCCCCCATATAAACGGACCCCCAAATTTAGCTTGCGAGGCCTCTAAGAGAGGCAAATTTGATCCGATCCGGCTGAAATTTTGTACATGGTGTTAGTATATGGTCACTAACAACCATGCAAAAATTGGTCCATATCGGTCCATAATTATATATAGCCCCCATATAAACCGAACCCCCGATTTGGCTTGCGAGGCCTCTAAGAGAAGCAAATTTAATCCGATCCGGCTGAAATTTGGTACATAGAGTTAGTATATGGTCTCTAACAACCATGCAAAAATTGGTCCACATCGGTCCATAATTATATATAGCCCCCATATAAACCGATCCCCCGATTTGGCTTGCGAGGCCTCTAAGAGAAGCAAATTTTATCCGATCCGGCTGAAATTTGGTATATGGTGTTAGTATATGGTGTCTAACAACCATCCAAAATTTGGTCCACATCGGTCCATAATTATATATAGCCCCCATATAAACCGATCCCCAGATTTGACCTCCGGAGCCTCGTGGAAGAGCAAAATTCATCCGATTCGGTTGAAATTTGGTACGTGATGTTAGTACATGGTATTAACAACCATGCCGAAAGTGGTCCATATCAGTCCATAATCATATATAGCTCCCATATAAACCGATCCCGAGCCACTTGGAGGAGCAAATTTCATCCGAGTCAGTTGAAATTTGGTACATTGTGCTAGTATATGGCCGTTAACAGCCATACCTAACTAGGTCCATGTCGGCCTATAGTTATATATAGCCCTCAGATAAATCGATCCCCAATCACACAAAAATTGGTCCATATCAAGTTCATAATTGTATATAGTCGCTATATAAGCGATCCCCATATTTCAATTCTGGCTCTCTACGTACCGTGCAAAAGTCCATATCGATTCGTAATTATTTGTAGACTAACCTATTCATACCTTTTTTGTCTAATATATACCACGTATGGACTAACTCACAATTTAGAAAACGATGTTAAGAAGTTTTAAGATACCACAACCCAATTAATTCGATTGTGGATGACAGCCTTTCGTAGAAGTTTCTACGCAATCCATGGTGGAGGGTACATAAGATTCGGCCTGGCCGAACTTACGGCCGTATATACTTGTTTAATCGTTATTTTGTGACTAAAAAAATAAAAACTCGAATGAAACTGTTAAAAAGAGAGTTTTATTTATCCGTCATAGATAAAACTCTTTTTATGAGTTTTATTTTTTCCTTCAGAAAATGACACTCTATTTTGGAGTTTTATTTTTTCTTCGGAAAATAAAACTCAATTTTTGGGAGTAGGCCTTACTATGTTCGCCTTCTGCTTGAAAAATGTCGATGCCGCGCTTAATCTAAGTCAGTCAGAATGGGAAAGTGTGGAAGACTTATTAGCCCTCTTGAAGCCTGTATACGTCGCCACACAAATGCTTCAAGGGCAATTATTTTATAGCGATTTCTTTAAAATATGGCTTCAAATGAAGTTTGACATTCAGTCGAAGCCCGTCAGCTCAGAATTTCTGACTATAACAGGTTATCAGCCAACCTGTTATAGTCAGAAATTCTGAGCTGACGGGCTTCGACTGAATGTCAAACTTCATTTGGTCTGACACATAGATGGCGTCCCTAGTATTAAATGCATATTATTATACCCACCACCATAGAATGGTGACGGGGGTATAATAAGTTTGTCATTCCGTTTGTAACACATCGAAATATCGATTTCCGACTATATAAAGTATATATATTATTGATCAGGGAGAAATTCTAAGACGATATAACGATGTCCGTCTGTCTGTCTGTCTGTTGTAATCACGCTACAGTCTTCAATAATAAAGCAATCGTGCTGAAATTTTGCACAAACTCGTCTTTTGTCTGCAGGCAGGTCAAGTTCGAAGACGGGCTATATCGGTCCAGGTTTTGATATAGTCCCCATATATATCATATCGAGTCGTGTTGGACTGTTGGAGGATCTTGGGTGGAAACTTAACTCAGACCTTGAGTGTGTCAATAGGTGGGCTTCCAAGAATAGACTTAAACTGAACCCGTCTAAGTCATGCATCCTCCCTATTAGCTATACTCAATACGATCTGGGTTTCTTTCCGAGAATCCTTCTAGGGGAAACTAGCTTAGAATTTACTATGAAGGCCAAGTACCTGGGCTTCATTCTAAACTCTAGACTGTCGTGTTCTGATCATGTCAGCTCAGTTATTGGGAAGATCTACCTTACACTACGCAATCTTCGGGTGACATCAGCATTCACGCCGGTGGAAATTAAGAGGAGACTTGTAGTACAACTTATTGTTCCCGTGATTAGCTATGCTGCTGAATTATATAGTGGATTGGATTCTCATTCGATGCACAAGTTACGAGTAGCATTTAATAATGCTACGCGATATGTCTATGGCCTATCGAGATTTGACAGCATGACGTCATGGGGGAGCAAGGTCCTAGGAATTGACATTATAGACTACTTGAAACTTAGGAATATGACGTTCTTCATATACTTATAGTGAACAAATTGCCTTGTTACTTGTTTGATAAGCTCATCTTTGGTCAATCAAATCGCTGCTTGACTCTTATTATACAACGCTTCAAATATGTGAGCTCTAGTAGAATGTTCTTCATTAATGCTGTAAGACTATGGAATAATTTACCTTACAATGTTAGATGCTTAATTAATATTGACAAATTTAAAAAAAACCGTAAAGAGCTTTTTAACTAGCGCTGCCTAAAATTACTCATTCATTAAAAAAAAAAAAAAAAAAAAAATCTCAGCTCCTTCTCTCTGTACGTTTCTTAAATTCTATAATATATGGTGGTCATTATATATATATTTTTTTGTTATTGTTAACTTCGCTATTGCTTCTTCTTTTGTGTTTTTGTTTTTGGAAAAATATATTTTCTTTTATTTATTATATATCTAGTCTTGTTTACTATACTATAATATTTACTTATACTTTATATAAATCTTATGACTATGTGTTCCTAAACTACTATGTTGAACTATAAAAGAATATAATTCTTATTGTTCTGATATTGTGATCAAATAAATAAATAAAAAAATAAACTAAAAAAATAAACTAAATAAACCGACCTCCCGATTTGGGGTCTTGGGCTTATAGAAATCGAAGTTTTTTTTTATCCAATTTGCCTTAAATTTGAAATCCAGAGGTATTTTATGACTATAAAGAGGTGTGCCAAAAATGGTGAGTATCGGTCAATGTTTTGGTATAGCCCCCATATAGACCGATCTCCCGATTTTACTTCTTGGGCTTATAGAAACCGCAGTTTTTATTCAATTTACTTGAAATTGGAAATCTAGAGTTGTAGGACCACAAATACGTGTGCCAAAGGACCACAAATACGTGTGCCAAAAATTGTGAGTATCGGTCCATATTTTGGTATAGCCCCCATATAGACCGATCTCCCGATTTTACTTCTTGGGCTTATAGAAAACGCAGTTTTTATTCAATTTACCTGAAATTGGAAATCTAGAGGTATTGTAGGACCACAAATACTTGTGCCAAAAATGTGGAGTATCGGTCCATGTTTTGGTATGGGTCCCATATAAAACGACCTCCCGATTTGGGGTCTTGGGCTTATAGAAACCGTAGTTTTTATCCAATTTGTCTGAAATTGGAAATCTAAAGGTATTTTAGGACCATAAAGAGGTGTGCCGAAAATGGTGAGTATCGGTCCATATTTTGGTATTGCCCCCATATAGACCGATTTCCCGATTTTACTTCTTGGGCTTCTAGAATCCGAAGTTTTTATTCTTTTTGTCTGAAATTGGAAATCTGGAGGAATTTTCGGGTCATAAAGAGGTGTGCCGAAAACGCTGAGTATCAGTCCATATTTTAGTATAGCCCCCATAAGAACGATCTCCCGATTTAACTCCTTGGGTTTCTAGAAACCGTAGTTTTTAAATGATTTGCCTGAAATTGTAAATATTCTGGTATTTTAGGCTCACAAAAACGTGTATCGGATTAAGTTTTTATCGGTCCATTTGGTAATGCCTCCATATAGACCGACTTCACTTCTTGAGGGTGTAGAAGGCGCACTGATCATGAATATTGCTTGAAACTCAATGTAAAATTTCCTGATTTTACTTCTACAGATTTAAAATTTCAAATCAAGACGTTATTTTATAATTTTCTTGCACACTTACAAGAGATGTTAATGATTCCTCTAAAACTCAAACAAAAATGGTTCTTATAAATCCAGAATCGGATATAGTCCTCATAAGTGAAATCTTTAAATTTATCTTCGGGAAGTGTCCTCAAGTCCTCAAGCCCTCTTGAAATTTCAAAGGAAACCCTAATATTTGGTTCATGGTGGTGGGTATTTAAGATTCGGCCCGGCCAAACTTAGTGCTGTATATACTTGTTTTTATATAGTACCAACCTTCAATAATATGCAATAATTTATTTTCAGTAGATACTCTATTGTCAGTGAGAATCCAAAAAATTTGACCGAATTTTATTTTTTTTTTTAATTTAATTGATTCAACAAATTGTTTAATTAAAACAAAAATCAATCACAAAAACTAATAGTATCAATTAATTGTTAATTTAGATCAATTAATTTTTTAATTCCTACTATAATTTTTATGGTAGTATCAATTAAAAAATTATTATTAATAGTAATTGATAATATAAATTTTTGTGATTGATTTTTGTTTTAATTAAACAATTTGTTGAATCAATTAAACTTTTTAATTGAATATTTTTGAAAATTCAATTAAAATTTTAATTGTGCCTCGGGTGTGGGTTGAACTCCTACAAAGGATTTTACCTTTGCTCATCTAAATACAATTTTTTGATAGTTTCTCCATAAATTGCGTCTCACATTGCGTCTAAAACTTAGATACACTGAAAAAATATTGTCGTGTTTAAAGTTATTTTCCTTGTTCAAAAGTCAATAAACTTTTCAATGAAGTCAGTATATGAATCGATTCCCAGCCACATCTTTGACTGGGAATCAAAACCAAAATCCTTAAGAGAAAGCAAAATCTTTGGATTCAAGTAAATTTTTTTTTGAGCGTGGGCATTTTGCGAATTCGTAAACCAGAACATGGGGTGAATATCAATTTTATTTGTTATAACACTTCATCCTTTTACGGAATGATATAATAAATTTTGGTTTTATTCGCGTCGCTTGGATATGCCATGGAATGACCCATGGCATGTGTGTGTGTGTGCGTTTAACATGGATAAATAATAGACGTTTACATATGTAGTTATTGCGTAGGTTGTATGTGTACTTCAAAGTAAGACAAGTATTATACCCATGTTACCGGATATTATTGACCAATTTTAGTTTTAGTCCATCCCATGGGGTGGGTGACATGACATCTTCCATAGAGGTGAATTTTCCTGGACAACAGACACAAAACATCACGACAATGTAAGAGACATGACGACAATTCAACAAAGAAAAATCAATGACAACAAAAACCATTACCCATATTCTTTCTTCCATTAATGTGTCATCTTTTTTGCTTTTATGCTATTTTTTCTTTTTGTCTTTCTTTCCATTGGATTCCTAAAACCCTTATTGTATGGTTTTAGAACTACATTTAATACAGTACAATTGCAAGAATTGGAAAGAGCTTTTCAACGCACCCACTATCCAGATGTATTTTTTCGAGAAGAGCTAGCCGTAAGGATAGACTTGACCGAGGCCAGGGTTCAAGTATGGTTTCAAAATCGTCGAGCCAAATGGCGTAAACAGGAAAAGGTGGAACTCAAAGATGGCGAAGAATTGCCTGGGCCCGGTTATGATGATAATGTATTGGTGCAATTAGATCAACCTTTAGGTAAGTTGCTGAAATAGAGAATATTTCCGAATACCTTCAAGATTATCTTCTATCTGCAGGTTCAACTCTATTACCCGATACACCTCCACAATCATCCAACTCCCTGGATAATGAGAGTAAAACTCCATTTAGTAATGATGGTACAGGCATTGGAGCTAATTCCTCCAACATTTGTGATGGTAGTAATGGTACGGCTGGTGGCGGTGGTGGTATTAGCACACCCTCTCGTATGTCTCCAAATATATTTCTTAATCTTAATATCGATCATATGGGTTTGGAACGGGGTGGTAGCCTATCCATGGAATGGTCTACATATCCTCCATCGTCCCTGGCCAATCATGGGCTACATGAGCTACCATCAACCTCAACGAAATCACCATCTTCGGGATCCCAGTTAACTTATGAAACTGCTTTACCTACCTCGTCGTCTTCAACGCTGATGAAACTTTCATCATCGTTGGACTTGAATCCGCACGAACATCAATCGCCACAAATCGACCATCAGCATGAGCAGCACCACCACCAGCACCATCATCATCAGCATCTATCGCACAGCAGTACCAGTAGTCAACATCAACAGCATCATCATCAGGCCACCGATATAAATCACAATATTAACACTGTGGACGAAGATCATAGCCTTATAGCGGTCAATTGTTTTAATAGCTCTCTGGATTTGGTCGATAACACCACCTCAGCTTCAACCTATGATGAAATGAAATTTCTTAATGTCGATCAATATACCATAGAACAATTGAAAGCAGAATGTATTCTAAATATGGATCAAACCTTAACGATGGGTGATGAAGCCAATGATGTGGATGTGGATAAATCATCGCCGTCATCGCATCACTTAACATTGGAACAGGCCTTGTCAGGGCATTCATCTTCACAATTTGAGCAGCAACTACAACAAACTCTCCATAATCATCATGGCGCAGCCGCATCATCATTATTCAATTTGGAAAGCTCTTCACCAGATCAGGATCCTTATATCTTAAATCACCCCCATAGTCATCATATGCACCTGCAATCGAGTTCTCACCTGAGTGGTTCAGATTCACTGCAACACCATTTGCATTCTTTGAATTTTGATTTGCCCGTCTTTGGTTTGAACTCGATGGTCGATTCGAAATCTCCACCTCTACTGGTGCTGGATAAACCATTGTCCTTGAATATAAATGTAGATGGTATCAATGACCTCGTAGATGATAAATACTAACTCTGAAGTATATTATTTCACTGTCTTTTCTCTCGAAATTTATAATGGAAATAAATGAAAGCATAGCCAGCAAGAGATAAAAGAATTTCATCAGGATAGAAATGTCCAAAATTTATTTCTATAGAAAATTTTCTCAACATATTATTGGTATAGAAAATTTTCTCAACATTTTATTCCTAAATTTTATTTATATAGAAAATTTTGTCAAAATTTTATTTCTTTAGGAAATTTTGTCAAAATTTTATTTCTATAGGAAATTTTGTCAAAATTTTTTTTCCTATAGACAATTTTATATAAATTTTATTTTTATAGACGAGTTTACCAAAATTTTATGTCTATAGAAAATTTTGTCAAAATTTTATGTCTATAGAAAATTTTGTCAACATTTTATGTCCATAGAAAATGTTGTCAAAATTTTATTTCTATAGAAAATTTTGTCAAATTTTTATTTACACACAAAAAAATGTTTTTCTGATTCAATCGCCAAATTAATTGATCCAATTAATTTTTTAATTGAAATGTCTTCAATCACGAAAACGATAGTATCAATCACAGTTTTAATTGGGCATACAAAAAATTCTTGAATAAAAACCAAATTTAGCAAATTTCAATAAATTTTTGAATTGATTCAATTAAAAATTTAATTGATGTTGATTGCAAAACTCAATTAATTTATTAATTAAAAAAGGTAACTATTTTTAATTACTTTCTGAATTGGCTTAGAGTTTTTATTTGGATTAACAAATGATTGTTTGAAATACATTTTTAATTAAAAATTTAAAAAAAAAATCAGCACTTTTTTAACTGAATTAGTCTTCCGAATTTGATTAAAAAGTTAATTGTATCAATTAATTTTTTAATTAAAAATTTTAAAATTTTCTATCATTGACTTATGTTAATTAACTTAATATCACAATGGACTGAATAGTCTAAGTGAGCCTGAATCTTAATCGGGTTGCCACTTTAACCTTAACCTAATTAACTTAATGTTTCCATCTTGATTAAAAAGTTAATTGTATCAATTAATTTATTAATTGAAAAAATTTTCAACTTCAATTAACTTTTTAATTGGAAATATTTTGGTGATATTTTTTCTGTGTATATCGAAAATTTTATTTCTACAGAAAATTTGGTACAAATTTTATTTCTTTAGGAAATTTAGCCAAAATTTTATTTCTATAAAAAACTTTACGAAAATTTTATTTCTATAGAAAATTTTGTCAAAATTTTATTTCTATAGAAAATTTTGTCAAAATTTTGATTCTATAGAAAATTTTGTCAAAATTGAATTTCATTGGAAAATTTTGTTAAAATTTTATTTCTGTAGAAAATTTTGCAAAATTTTATTTCTGTAGAAAATTTGGTTAAAATTTTATTTCTGTAGAAAATTTGGTTAAAATTTTATTTCTATAGAAAATTTTGATAACATTTTATTTCTGTAGAAAATTTTGTCAAAAATTTATTTCTATAGAAAATTTTGTCAAAATTGTATTTCTATAGAAAATTTTGTCAAAAATTTATTTATATGGAAAATTTAGTCAAAATTTTATTTATATAGAAAAGTTTGTCAAAATTTTATTTCTATAGAAAATTTTGTCAAAATTTTATTTCTGTAGAAAATTTTGTCAAAATTTTATTTCTATAGAAAATTTTGTCAAAATTTTATTACTATAGAAAATTTTGTCAAAATTTTATTACTATAGAAAATTTTGTCAAAATTTTATTTCTATAGAAAATTTTGTCAAAATTTTATTTCTATAGAAAATTTTGTCAAAATTTTATTTCTATAGAAAATTTTGCCAAAAATTTATTTCTATAGAAAATTTTGTCAAAATTTTATTTCTATAGAAAATTTTGTCAAAATTTTATTTCTATAGAAAATTTTGTCAAAATTTTATTTCTATAGAAAACTTTGTCAAAATGTTATTTCTATAGAAAATTTTGTCAAAATTTTATTTCTATAGAAATTTTGTCAAAATTTTATTTCTATAAAAAACTTTGCGAAAATTTTATTTCTATAGAAAATTTTGTAAAAATTTTATTTCTATAGAAAATTTTGTCAAAATTTTATTTTTATAGAAAATTTTGTCAAAATTGAATTTCATTGGAAAATTTTGTTAAAATTTTATTTCTGTAGAAAATTTTGCAAAATTTTATTTCTGTAGAAAATTTGGTTAAAATTTTATTTCTGTAGAAAATTTGGTTAAAATTTTATTTCTATAGAAAATTTTGATAACATTTTATTTCTGTAGAAAATTTTGTCAAAAATTTATTTCTATAGAAAATTTTGTCAAAATTTTATTTCTATAGAAAATTTTGTCAAAAATTTATTTATATGGAAAATTTAGTCAAAATTTTATTTCTATAGAAAATTTTGTCAAAATTTTATTTCTATAGAAAATTTTGTCAAAATTGAATTTCTATAGAAAATTTTGTCAAAATTGAATTTCATTGGAAAATTTTGTTAAAATTTTATTTCTGTAGAAAATTTTTCAAAATTTTATTTCTGTAGGAAATTTGGTTAAAATTTTATTTCTGTAGAAAATTTGGTTAAAATTTTATTTCTATAGAAAATTTTGATAACATTTTATTTCTGTAGACAATTTTGTCAAAAATTTATTTCTATAGAAAATTTTGTCAAAATTTTATTTCTATAGAAAATTTTGTCAAAAATTTATTTATATGGAAAATTTAGACAAAATTTTATTTATATAGAAAAGTTTGTCAAAATTTTCTTTCTATAGAAAATTTTGTCAAAATTTTATTTCTATAGAAAATTTTGTCAAAATTTTATTTCTATAGAAAATTTTGTCAAAATTTTATTACTATAGAAAATTTTGTCAAAATTTTGTCAAAATTTTATTTCTATAGAAAATTTTGTCAAAATTTTATTTCTATAGAAAATTTTGTCAAAATTTTATTTCTATAGAAAATTTTGTCAAAATTTTATTTCTATAGAAAATTTTGTCAAAATTTTATTTCTATAGAAAATTTTGTCAAAATTTTATTTCTATAGAAAATTTTGTCAAAATTGTATTTCTATAGAAAATTTTGTCAAAATTTTATTTCTATAGAAAACTTTGTCAAAATTTTATTTCTATAGAAAATTTTGTCAAAATTTTATTTCTATAGAAATTTTGTCAAAATTTTATTTCTATAAAAAACTTTGCGAAAATTTTATTTCTATAGAAAATTTTGTAAAAATTTTATTTCTATAGAAAATTTTGTCAAACTTTTATTTCTATAGAAAATTTTGTCAAAATTTTATTTCTATAGAAAATTTTGTCAAAATTGAATTTCATTGGAAAATTTTGTTAAAATTTTATTTCTGTTGAAAATTTTGCAAAATTTTATTTCTGTAGAAAATTTGGTTAAAATTTTATTTCTGTAGAAAATTTGGTTAAAATTTTATTTCTATAGAAAATTTTGATAACATTTTATTTCTGTAGAAAATTTTGTCAAAAATTTATTTCTATAGAAAATTTTGTCAAAATTTTATTTCTATAGAAAATTTTGTCAAAAATTTATTTATATGGAAAATTTAGTCAAAATTTTATTTCTATAGAAAATTTTGTCAAAATTTTATTTCTATAGAAAATTTTGTCAAAATTTTATTTCTATAGAAAATTTTGTCAAAATTGAATTTCTATAGAAAATTTTGTCAAAATTGAATTTCATTGGAAAATTTTGTTAAAATTTTATTTCTGTAGGAAATTTTGCAAAATTTTATTTCTGTAGGAAATTTGGTTAAAATTTTATTTCTGTAGAAAATTTGGTTAAAATTTTATTTCTATAGAAAATTTTGATAACATTTTATTTCTGTAGAAAATTTTGCCAAAAATTTATTTCTATAGAAAATTTTGTCAAAATTTTATTTCTGTAGAAAATTTTTTCAAAAATTTATTTATATGGAAAATTTAGTCAAAATTTTATTTATATAGAACAGTTTGTCAAAATTTTGTTTCTTTAGAAAATTTTGTGAAAATTTTATATCTATAGAAAATTTTGTCAAAATTTTATGTCTATAGAAAATTTTGTCAAAATTTTATTTCTATAGGAAATTTTGTCAAAATTTTATTTCTATAGAATTTTATTTCTATAGAAAATTTTGTCAAAATTTTATTTCTATGGAAAATTTTGTCAAAATTTTATTTCTTTAGAAAATTTTGTGAAAATTTATTTCTATAGTAAATTTTGTCAAAATTTTATTTCTATAGAAGTTTTTTTCAAAATTTTATTTCTATAGAAAATTTTGTCAAAATTTTATTTCTATAGAAAATTTTGTCAAACTTTTATTTCTATAGAAAATTTTGTCAAAATTTTATTTCTTTAGAAAATTTTGTGAAAATTTATTTCTATAGTAAATTTTGTCAAAATTTTATTTCTATAGAAGTTTTTTTCAAAATTTTATTTCTATAGAAAATTTTGTCAAAATTTTATTTCTATAGAAAATTTTGTCAAAATTTTATTTCTTTAGAAAATTTTGTGAAAATTTTATTTCTATAGTAAATTTTGTGAAAATTTTATTTCTATAGAAAAATTTGTAAAAAATTTATGTCTATAGAAAATTTTGTCAAAATTTTATGTCTATAGAAAATTTTGTCAAAATTTTATTTCTATAGAAAATGTTGTCAAAATTTTATTATATAGAAAATTTTGTCAAAATTTTATTTCTGTAGAAAATTTTCTCAAAAATTTATATCTATAGACATTTTTCTCAAAATTGTATACCTATAGAAAATTTTGTCAAAATTTTATTGCGATAGAAAATTTTGTTAAAATTTTATTTCGATAAAAAAGTTTGTCAAAATGTTATTTTTATAGAAAATTTTGTCAAAATTTTATTTCTATAGAACATTTTGTCAAAATTTTATTTCTATAGAAAATTTTGTCAAAATTTTATTTCTATAGAAAATTTTGTCAAAATTTTATTTCTATAAAAATTTTTATCAACATTTTATTTCTAATTTTCAATTAATTTTTAAGTAAAAAATTAATTTCAATTAATTTTTAATTAAAAAATTGAGTTTCTCAATCAAAATCAATTCAATTTCTAATTGAATCAATTAAAAAATTAATTGAAATTTGCTAATGAGATCAATTAATTTTTTAATCAAGTATTTTCTTATGTCCCATTAAAACTGTGATAGATATTATAATTTTTGTGATTGAAGACTTTCCAATTAAAAAATTAATTAGATCAATTAATTTCTTGATTGAATCAGAAAAACAATTGTTTGTGTGTGATCACGAAATTAATTTTTCCAATCTATTTTTTATTATAATTGCTTCAATCGCGAAATTAACAAAATAAATAAAAATCTGATTGGTTTTCGAAATTTTTGTGATTTGGGTTAAAAATTATTTAATTCAATAAAACTCTGAAGTTAATTGAACTTTTTTTCAAATTCAATTAAAAGTTTTAATGAAAAAAATATTGTTTATATTTTTTTCATTTTGTGAAGTGACTTATTATAAAGTAATAATGTACTTTATCATGGAACAATAAGAATTTATCAATCATAATTTGTGGAATTTGTTAGTCTGTTGCTGACTATGCACACCAGTGATGCATACTGATCTCAAATGTCATTGCAATATTCTTATTATACAGTATATATAAATTTATCTTTAATTTGTCTCCGCTAGTCATTATCCAAAAATAAATATTTTTGCAAATGACGAATGTAAAATATGTATTTGTAATCTTTGCAAACAATTTTTATAAATAAAAGGTTGTGTAAGTTTCTTCCTTTGTCGAGTAAAGTATCCTTTCTCACCATTTTCCTATACATATCTCACCTACTCAATGTTCCAATCTATTAGAAAAAATTTATTGTAAAAAAATACAAATTTATCCATGTTAAAAAAAAACATATATTGATTACATACAAATAACGTATGTGTTAAATTTACATTAAAAATAAAACATAAAAAAATGTAAAATAAATATATAATATAAATTTTAGAATATTATAGAATAATATAATAATTTGCACTAAATAAATCTATGTAATTATAATATAATAAATATATAATATATTCTGTATATGGAAGTTGAGAAGCGTTTTTATAGAATTCGATACATCACTCGGTAGGTTTAATACCATTCGTTAATGTCCATGACATTCCGAAAGGTTCAAGTGTGGTTCACTTTGGGTTTAGTGAGCTGCCTGAATTTATTCTGATAATTGGTTGATAGTTTTGATGCAAGTAGAGGATGCTGATGAGGAATGTGGTAATTCCGAAACGTGCGTCCATCCAACTATCTTGCAGTCCTTAGGGCTTTTCTCAAAATAAATTTGACAAACATTCTTTTCCTCTGTTGGTTAAGCTACACTTGTAGTTTAGTCAATGTCTGGTTTTAAGCTGAAATCAAAAACAACAAAATGATTGAAGAATAAACCAACAATAAAAAAACAAAACGAATTTTATTTCTCTAGAAAATGTTGTCAAAATTTTATTTCTACTACAAAAAATTTTGTCAAAATTTTATTTCTACTACAAAAAATTTTGTCAAAATTTTATTTCTATAGAAAATTTTGCCAAAATGTTATTTCTCTAGAAAATTTTGTCAAAATTTTATTTTTATAGAAAATTTTCTCAAAATTTTATTTATATAGAAAAATTTGTCAACATTTTATTTCTATAGCAAATGTTCGTACAATTTTATTTATATAGAAAATTTTGTCAAAATGTTATTTCTATATAAATATTTGTCAAAATTTTATTTCTTTAGCAGATTTGGTCAAAATTTTATTTCTGTAGCAAATTTTGTCAAAATTTTATTTTTTATAGACAATTTTGGCAAAATTTTATTTCTATAGAAAAAATTGTCAAAATTTTATTTCTATAGCAAATTTGGTCAAACTTTTATTTGTATTTTATTTTGTCAAAATTATATTTCTATAGAAAATTTTGTCAAAATTTTATTTCTATAGAAAATTTTGT
This sequence comes from Haematobia irritans, assembly GCF_050003625.1. NCBI lineage: Eukaryota > Metazoa > Arthropoda > Insecta > Diptera > Muscidae > Haematobia > Haematobia irritans. Next base: position 209,885,359 of record NC_134399.1, read on the forward strand.
CAACATTTTATTTCTATAGAAAATTTTGTCAAAATTTTATTTTTATAGAAAATTTTGTCAAAATTTTTTTATACCCTCCATCATAGGATGGGGGTATATTAACTTTGTCATTCCGTTTGTAACACATCGAAATATTGCTCTAAGACCCCATAAAGTATATATATTCTGGGTCGTGGTGAAATTCTGAATCGATCTAAGCATGTCCGTCCGTCCGTCCGTCCGTCCGTCTGTTGAAATCACGCTAACTTCCGAACGAAACAAGCTATCAACTTGAAACTTGGCACAAGTAGTTGTTATCGATGTAGGTCGGATGGTATTGAAAATGGGCCATATCGGTCCACTTTTACGTATAGCCCCATATAAAGGGACCCTCAGATTTGGCTTGTGGAGCCTCTAACAGAAGCATATTTCATCCGATCTTGCTGAAATTTGGTACATGGTGTAAGTATATGGTCTCTAACAATCACGCAAAAATTGGTCCACATCGGTTCATAATTATATATAGCCCCCATATAAACCGATCCCCAGATTTGGCTTGCGGAGCCTCAAAGAGAAGCAAATTTCATCCGATCCGGCTGAAATTTGGTACATGATGTTGGTATATGGTCTCTAACAACCATGCAAAAATTGGTCCACATCGGTTCATAATTATATATAGCCCCCATATAAACCGATCCCCAGATTTGGCTTGCGAAATCTCCAAGAGAAGCAAATTTCATCCAAGCCGGTTGTAATTTGGAACATGGTGTTAGTATATGATCTTTAACAATCGTGCCAGAATTGGTCCATAGCCCCCATATAAAACGTTCTCCAGATTTGACCTCCTGGGCCTCTTGGAGGAGCAAAATTCATCCGATCCGGTTCAAATTAGGAATGCGGTGTTAGTATATGGTCGCTAACAAACATACCAAAATTGGTCCAATCACACAAAAATTGGTCCATATCGGTTCATATTCATGGTTGCCACTAGAGCCACAAATAATCTACCAAAATTTTATTTCTATAGAAAATTTTGTCAAACTTTTATTTCTATAGAAAATTTTGTCAAAATTTTATTTCTATAGAAAATTTTGTCAAAATTTTATTTCTAGAGAAAATTTTATTAAAATTTTATTCGGTTCATAATAAAATTTTCATCATTTTCAAAATTTTATTTCTATAGAAAATTTTGTCAAAATTTTATTTCTATAGATAATTTTATTCAAATTTTATTCGGTTCATAATCACGGTTGCCACTCGAGCCACAAATAATCTACCAAGATTTTATTTCTATAGAAAATTTTGTCAAAACTTTATTTCTATAGAAAATTTTGTTAAAATTTTATTCGGTTCATAATAAAATTTTCATCATTTTCAAAATTTTATTTCTATAGAAAATTTTGTCAAAATTTTATTTCTATAGAAAATTTTGTTCAAATTTTTTTCATAATCATGGTTGCCACTCGAGCCAAAAATAATCTACCAAGATTTTATTTCTATAGAAAATTTTGTCAAAACTTTATTTCTATAGAAAATTTTGTTAAAATTTTATTTCTGTAGAAATTTTTGTCAAAATTTTTATTTCTATAGAAAATTTTGTGAAAATTTTATTTCTATAGAAAATTTTGTTAAAATTTTATTTCTGTAGAAAATTTTGTCAAAATTTTATGTCTACTTTGTCAAACTGAATTATATACGTATTGGATCGATATTTTTTGATTTAATATATACCACGTATGGACTTACATACAATTTAGAAGATGGTGTTAGGAGGTTTTAAGATACTTTGCCATCGGCTAGCGTTACCGCAACTTAAGTAATTCGATTGTGGATGGCAGTGTTTAGAAGAAGTTTCTACGCAATCCATGATGGAGGGTACATAAGCTTCGGCCTGGCCGAACTTACGGCCGTGTATACTTGTTTTTTTGTTGTTTTTGATCTCAGCTTAAAACCAACAGAGGAAAAGTATGCTTGTCGAATTTACTTGGGCAAAGCCCTATAGACTGCAAAATGATTGGATGTACAGCTGTTTCGGAATTACCACATTCCTCATCAGCATCCTCTACTTGCAGCAAAACTATCAACCAATTATCAGAATAAATTCGGGTAATTCACTCAACCCAAAGTGAACTACACTTGAACCTTCCGAAAAAAGGTTTGATAGTCGGCTACTGCCTAAACAAATTTGCAAGCATATCTCTTTTCCTTTGTCAAACTCAAATCATCAATTTGAATGTAGTTGGCTGGGTTTGTTTTTGAGCGTGCTTCCTCTATTTTCATTCGTTTTGTTTGTTTTTGTTTTTTTTTTTGTTTGATCTCAGCTTAAAACCAAATTTTATTTTTATAGAAAATTTTCTCAAAATTTTATTTCTATAGAAAATTTTGTCCAACTTTTAAATCTATATATAGCAAATTTGGTCAAAATTTTATTTCTATAGAAAAATTTGTCAAAATTTTATTTTTATAAAAAATTTGGTCGAAATTTTAATTATATCGAAAATTTTGTCAAAATTTTATTTCTATAGCAAATTTTGTCAAAATTTTATTTCTATAGTAAACTTTGTCAAAATTTTATTTATATAGAAAATTTTGTCAAAATTTTATTTCTATAGAAAATTTTGTCAAAATTTTATTTCTATAGAAAAATTTGTCAAATTTTATTTCTATAGAAAAATTTGGACAAAAATTGTCAAAATTTTATTTCTGTATGTTTGTACAAATTTATTTCTATAGCAAATTTGGTCAACATTTTATTTATATAGAAAAATTTGTCAAAATTTTATTTCTATAGAAAATTTGGTCGAAGTTTTATTTCTGTAGAAAATTTTCTCTAAATTTTATTTGTATAGAAAAATTTCTCTAAATATTATTTGTATAGAAAATTTTGTCAAAATTTTATTTCTATAGTAAACTTTGTCAAAATATTATTTCTACTACAGAAAACGTTGTCAAAATTTTATTTCTACTACAGAAATATTTGTCAAAATTTTATTTCTATAGCAAATGTTTGTACAATTTTATTTATATAGAAAATTTTGTCAAAATATTATTTCTATATAAAATTTTGTCAAAATTTTATTTCTATAGCAAATTTGGTCAAAATTTTATTTCTGTAGCAAATTTGGTCAAAATTTTATTTCTATAGCAAATTTTGTCAACATTTTATTTCTATAGAAAAATTTGTTAAAATTTTATTTCTATAGAAAATTTTGTCGAAATTTTATTTCTATAGAAAATTTTGTGCAAATTTTATTTGTATAGAAAATTTTGTCAAAATTTTGTTTCTATAGTAAAGTTTGTCAAATTTTATTTCTACTACAGACAATTTTGTCAAAATTTTATTTCTACTACAGAAAATTTTGTCAAAATTTTATTTCTCTAGAAAATTTTCTCAAAATTTTATTTTTATAGAAAATTTTGTCAAAATTTTATTTCTATATAAAATTTTGTCAAATTTTTATTTCTATAGCAAATTTGGTCAAAATTTTATTTCTGTAGCAAATTTGGTAAAAATTTTATTTCTATAGCAAATTTGGTCAAAATTTTATTTCTGTAGCAAATTTGGTCAAAATTTTATTTCTATAGCAAATTTGGTCAAAATTTTATTTCTATAGAAAATTGTCTCAAAATTTTATTTATATAGAAAATGTTTTCAAAATTTTATTTCTACAGAAAATTTTGTCAAAATTTTATTTCTACTATAGAAAATTGTGTCAAAATTTTATTTCTATAGAATATTTTTTCAAAATTTTATTCCTATAGAAAATTTGTCAAAATTTTATTTCTATAGAAAATTTTGTCAAAATTATACTTCTATGGAAAATTTTGTCAAAATTTTACTTCTATGGAAAATTTTGTCAAAATTTTACTTCTATGGAAAATTTTGTCAAAATTTTATTTCTATATAAAATATGGTCAAAATTTTATTTCTATAGCAAATTTGGTCAACATTTTATTTCTGTAGCAAATTTGGTCAAAATTTTATTTCTATAGAAAATTTTTCAAAATTTTATTTCTACTACAGAAAATTTTGTCAAAATTTTATTTCTATAGAAAATTGTGTCAAAAATTTACTTCTATAGAAAATTTTGTCAAAATTTTATTTGGTCAACATTTTATTTATGTAGCAAATTTGGTCAAAATTTTATTTCTATAGCAAATTTTGTCAAAATTTTATTTCTATAGAAAAATTTTTTAAAATTTTATTTCTAAAGAAAATGTTCTCTAAATTTTATTTGTATAGAAAATTTTGTCAAAATTTTATTTCTGTAGTAAACTTTGTCAAAAATTTATTTCTAATACAGACAATTTTGTCAAATTTTATTTCTACTACAGAAAATTTTGTCAAAATTTTATTTCTTTGGAAAATTTTCTCAAAATTTTATTTCTCTAGGAAATTTTCTCAAAATTTTATTTAAATGGAAAATTTTGTCAAAATTTTATTTCTATAGAAAGTTTTGTGAAAATTTTATTTCTATAGAAAATTTTGTCAAAATTTTACTTCTATGGAAAATTTTGTCAAAATTTTATTTCTATAGAAAATTTTGTCAAAATTTTATTTCTAAAGCAAATTTTGTCAAAATTTTATTTCCATGGAAAAATTGTCAAATTTTATTTCTATAGAAAATTTTGTCCAAATTTTATTTCTATAGAAAAATTTGTTAAAATTTTATTTCTGTAGCAAATGTTTGTACAATTTTATTTCTATAGTAAATTTGGTCAAAATTTTATTTATATAGAAAATTTTGTCAAAATTTTATTTATATAGAAAATTTTGTCAAAATTTTATTTCTATAGAAAATTTTGTTAAAATTTTATTTTTATAGAAAACTTTAATTTCTATAGAAAATTTTATTTCTATACAAAATTTTGTTAAAATTTTATTTCTGTAGAAAATTTGGTCAAAATTTTATTTCTATAGCAAATTTGGTCAAAATTTAATTTCTATAGCAAATTTTGTCAAAATTTTGTTTCTATGGAAAAATTTGACAAAATTTTATTTCTACAGAAAAATGTATCAAATTTTATTTCTATAGCAAATTTTGTCAAAAGTTTTTTTCTATAGAAAATTTTGTCAAAATTTTATTTCTATAGCAAATTTGGTCAAAATTTAATTTCTAAAGCAAATTTTGTCAAAAGTTCATTTCTGTAGAAAATTTTTCAAAATTTTATTTCTGTAGAAAATTTTGTCAAAATTTTATTTCTATAAAAAATGTTGTCAAAATCTTATTTTTATAGAAAATTTTGTCAAAATTTTATTTTTATAGAAAATTTTCTCAAAATTTTATTTTTATAGAAGATTGTCTACAAATTTTATTTATATAGAAAATTTTGTCAAAATTTTATTTCTATAGAATATTTTGTCAAAATTTTATTATATAGAAATCTATAGAAAATTTTGTTAAAATTTTACATCTAAAATTCAAGAGAGAATTGCGTATCCTGTACCCACACTTTTACATCGGTGACTGGCAAAATAAATAAAAAAAAAAATGCGACTATAGAACAAAACCATCAAATGCAATTGTAAAACTGACAATTAATCAAGCAATGGCAATGCATAATAAATGCCACGACTGAAATAGGCATTGTAAGAAAATTTTCTAAAGTAAGGCACATTCTATTAGAGACATTGGAAGAGAGTAATGGAGTTGACTTGCATAAGTATTACAATAAAATTTACAATATTCCTCATTGTCTTTAGTACATCAGTATATAGTGAAGGCTATTGTCGTGAAACTTTACAGGATGAAAATATGAAAAATATTCAATGGGAATACTTACGCCAATGCTTAGCCATTGTAAGCGGTGAAACTGCCTCCAAGGAGATGAGTGAAAATATATGGCGTTTGGTGAAATTGGTAAGGAAATGAAAAAGTGATTTTTGAACAATTTACTATAGAAATCGTGGACATTTTAGTAGATTAATAATAAATAAATTTTATTTTTTTTATATAGGCTTTTGATGAAATAGAAAATGTGCCAGCAGAAGCTTATAAAGCTATGAGCTATTCGTTAACAGCTATACCCGTAGAAGATCTACGAAATATTAGTTTTGAAAATATTGATATTATCTCAGTTTTCGGTGCTATACGAACTACAATGCTTTTGAAGGAATATCAAAGTGGTTTCAATGCCGAACAATTAAAGGTGATTGCCAGTAAAGTACGCAACGAATGGTCGGGTAAAAATCCCTTAACCTATTCCGAATATGATTTGAGGGCAATGGGTGAAATTTTATGTTATCTCAATGTTACGGATATTGAGAATATACACTCTGATGCATTTAGGTAAGATTAAAAATAAATTAAAAAATTGTTTGGTAATACTTTGGTTTTTCTGACTAATTCATTAAATTGAATGAAATGCAAAAAAGAGGAGAGATTTTTTGGAGACTTTTTGGTTACAAATGTACGTTATGAACATTTGTAACCAAAAAGTCTCCAAAAAATCTGCAGTTCCTGTCTACTGTTATATTTTTGTAATTGTTCGACTAGTGAAAAACAATTCGTAAAATTCATATATTATATACACTGCAAAAAATTTTATCCAGTGCGAATAAGTAATTTATTTTCTGCGAAACGAAATTCTAGACTAAGGTTTTTTTGCCTCTTAACTCTACAAATAAGAGGAAACTTCGTTCCCTGTTTCAGAGGAAATAATTTGCTTTTTTACATTTTGTTCTGATCCAGTCACGAAATTGATGCAATTCGTTTTTTAATTGAAATATCTTCAATCACGAAAATGATAGTAACAATCACAATTTTAATTGGGCATACAATTTTTTTTTTTTTGATTTCAGCTTAAAACCATGTATTGACTAAACTACAAGTGTAGCTTAACCAATGGTGGCAAAGGAAAAGAGATATGTTTGTACAAATTTATTTCGGCATAAGCCGGCTATCAATGTAAAACCTTTTTTCGGAAGGTTCAAGTGTGGTTCATTGTTGGGTTTAATGAACTGTCTGAATTTATTCTGATAATTGGTTGATAGTTTTGCTGCAAGTAGAGGATGCTGATGAGGAATGTGGTAATTCCGAAACGTGCGTCCATCCAACCATCTTGCAGTCTATAGGGCTTTGCCCAAATATATTTGACAAACATTTTTTTCCTCTGTTGGTTAAGCTACACTTGTAGTTTAGTCAATGCATGGTTTTAAGCTGAAATCAAAAAAACAACAAAATTTTATTTCTATTGAAAATTTTGTCGAAATTTTATTTTTACTGAAAATTTTGTCAACACTTTATTTCTAAAGAAAATTTTGTCAACATTTGATTTCTATAGAAAATTTTATCGAAATTTTATTTTTACAGAAAATTTGGTCAAAATTGTATTTCTATAGAAAATTTTGTCAAAAATTTATTTCCATAGAAAATTTTCTCAATATATTATTTCAATAAAAATTTTCTCAATATTTTATTTCCATCGAACATTTTGTCAACATTTTATGTCTATAGATAATTTTGTCAAAATTTTACTTCTATAGAAAATTTTTTCAAAATTTTATTTCTATAGAAAATTTTCTCAAAACTTTATTTCCATAGAAAATTTTCTCAAAATTTTATTTCCATAAACAATTTTTCAAAATTTTATTTCCATAAAAAATTTTGTCAACATTTTACTGTTGACAAAAAATTTTATTTTTACAGAAATTTATGTCAAAATTTTATTTCTTTAATTGATTCAATTAAAATTGTAATTGATGTTGATTGCAAAACTCAATTAATTATACCCACCAACATAGAATGGTGATGGGGGTATAATAAGTTTGTCATTCCGTTTGTAACACATCGAAATATCGATTTCCGACTATATAAAGTATATATATTCTTGATCAGGGAGAAATTCTAAGACGATATAACGATGTCCGTCTGTCTGTCTGTCTGTCTGTTGTAATCACGCTGTAGCGTCTTCAATAATAAAGCAATCGTGCTGAAATTTTGTACGACGAGGTTTTGTCTGCAGGCAGGTCAAGTTCGAAGATGGGTTATATCGGTCCAGGTTTTGATATAGTCCCCATATAAACCGACCTCCCGATTTGGGGTCTTGGGCTTATAGAAATCGTAGTTTTTATCCAATTTGTCTGAAATTTGAAATCTGGAGGTATTTTATGACCATAAAGAGGTGTGCCAAAAATGGTGAGTATCGGTCCATGTTTTGGTATAGCCCCCATATAGACCGATCTCCCGATTTTACTTCTTGGGCTTATAGAAATCGTAGTTTTTATCCAATTTGCCTGAAATTTGAAATCTGGAGGTATTTTATGACCATAAAGAGGTGTGCCAAAAAATGGTGAGTATCGGTCCATGTTTTGGTATAGCCCCCATATAGACCGATCTCCCGATTTTACTTCTTGGGCTTATAGAAACCGCAGTTTTTATTCAATTTACCTGAAATTGGAAATCTAGAGGTATTGTAGGACCACAAATACGTGTGCCAAAAATTGTGAGTATCGGTCCATGTTTTGGTATGGTCCCCATATTAAACGACCTCCCGATTTGAGGTCTTGGGCTTATAGAAAGCGTAGTTTTTATCCAATTTGTCTGAGATTGGAAATCTAGGGGTATTTTCGGACCATAAAGAGGTGTGCTGAAAATGGTGAGTATCGGTCCATATTTTGGTATAGCCCCCATATAGACCGATTTCCCGATTTTACTTCTTGGGCTTCTAGAATCCGAAGTTTTTATCCTATTTGCCTGAAATTGGAAATCTAGGGGTATTTTCGGGTCATAAAGAGGTGTGCCGGAAACGGTGAGTATCGGTCCATGTTTTAGTATAGCCCCCATAAGAACGATCTCCCGATTTAACTCCTTGGGTTTCTAGAAACCGTAATTTTTATCTGATTTGCCTGAAATTGTAAATATTCTGGTATTTTAGGCTCGGTCCATTTGGTAATGCCTCCATATAGACCGACTTCACTTGAATTGCTTGAAACTCAATGTAAAATTTCCAGATTTTACTTCTACAGATTTAAGATTTCAAATCAAGACGTTATTTTATAATTTTCTTGCACACGTACAAGAGATGTTAATGATTCCTCTAAAACTCAAACAAAAATGGTTCTTATAAATCCAGAATCTGATATAGTCCTCATAGGTGAAATCTTTAAATTTATCTTCGGGAAGTGTCCTCAAGTCCTCAAGCCCTCCTAAAATTTCAAAGGAAACCCTAATATTTGGTTCATGGTGGTGGGTATTTAAGGTTCGGCCCGGCCGAACTTAGTGCTGTATATACTTGTTTTTAATTAAAAACGTAAGGCTATGTTCACACTAGGCAAATATTTGACCGACATGAGTGTCAAACATTTTTCCAAATATCTTGATTCCGTCTCGTGTCATATCGATGCCCTCATTCCAGAGTACGCTAAGTCGACTTAGCATGTTTTGATGAAGTTCGCTGTTTTTTATTCGGATTGATGTGAATTGCATCATGTCAAAATTTCGAATTTATTGGACATTTCTATCAAAAGTTATGGTTAATATTGTACTTAGCCTGTGTCTAAAGTTTTTAAAATTGTCCAATCCAAAAAGGGCAAAAAGCTTTGTTCGGTCTAAGTCATTTTTAGCCATGTTCTATTATCACTATTTTGAGTTCGTACATAAAGGGTGACACGGTCAAAATTTGGTCAAGGGAAAACGCGTGTAAATCGGTGAAATCGTTTATTTAAAAAATCAAATTAAATTTCTTTTTCAAGTTCAATTAGTATAAAATTCAGGAAAAATCTTCAGTTAGGCTTTTGCTTTTCCAAATCCGAATTGCCGGGCCTCAAGCTTGATGCCTGCCATCAGATTTTGTACAGCCACCGCAGAAAGCCAGTTTGCCTTGATCTGCTGCTCGTCCTTAGCAGTTTTTTTGGTCTTCTATAGGTTCCGCTTGACAATAGCCCAGTATTTCTCAATTGGGCTGAGCTCTGGCGTGTTGGGAGGGTTCTTGTCCTTGGGAACCACCTGCACGTTGTTGGCGGCGTACCACCGTGGCGGCCTTTTTACCGTAATGGCAAGATGCCAAATCCGGCCAAAACAGTATGGAACAACCGTGTTTCTTCAGGAAAGGCAGCAGACGTTTATTCAAACACTCTTTCACGTAAATTTCTTGGTTGACAGTCCCGGAAGCTATGAAAATGTTGCTTTTCAAGCCACAGGTACAGATGGCTTGCCAAACAAGATATTTCTTTGCGAACTTTGACAGTTTTATGTGCTTGAAAATATCTGCTACCTTTCCCCTTCCTTTTGCCGTATAAAACTCCTGTCCCGGAAGCTGCTTGTAGTCGGCTTTGACGTAGGTTTCGTCGTCCATTACCACGCAGTCAAACTTCGTCAGCATCGTCGTGTACAGCCTCCGGGATCGCGCTTTGGCCGTCGTATTTTGTTTATCATCGCGATTTGGAGTCACTACCTTCTTGTAAGTCGATAGTCCGGCTCGTTTTTTGGCTCGATGCACGGTTGTAGACGATACACCCAGCTTATTTGCGGCATCTCGGAGAGAGAGGTTAGGGTTTGGCTTGAAACTACCGGCAACTTTCTTTGTCGTCTCAGCGGCTTCCGGTTTTCGATTTCCCCCCGATCCAGACTTCCTGCCTGTCGACAAACGTTCCCCAAACACTTTAATTACATTTGTAACGGTTGATTTGGCAACTTTTAGCGATTTTACCAGCTTTGCGTGCGAGTAGCTCGGATTTTCGCGATGCGCGAGCAAAATTTTGATACTCTGCTCTTCTTGCTTGGACGGCATTTTGACAACTGAAGAGTGAATTCCAAAATCAAAATAGGAGCAACATTCTACACACACACCTTCAAAATGAGAGGTGTTCAGGTTTTTTAAATGCAAAATTGAAAGAAATACGTTAAGTTTATATTGACCAAATTTTGACCGTATCACCCTTTACTAAAAAAATTTATAAAAAATATGATTTTAAGGCCGAAAATTAGGGAATGTCTTATACGGGGTTTGAGAAATTTCAAAAAAACAAAACTTGTTTCTTGTTTCCTGTAAAATTCACTTTTTAGACGTAGCGCACTTTGGAATGTAGACATCGATATGACGTACACCTAAGCCAGCAATCGGCTTGTTGTGTGCTCAAGATTATTATTATAACCTCATGCATATTTCGAGAATTCTGTGCTTTCGACAAATTCCTTATGTTGTTTCCATTCCCTTCAATCGGTTTAAATTTGGAATATTTTCGACTCGCAAATGTTGGGACCTATATCTGTAAATGCCGGGCAGTGACACAGAAAATGTTCAAGTATCTCTTAGTCGTCTCCACATGCCCTGCATAAACTATAATTTATTACACATATACGGTGCAAGTGTGCCCTGAGGTCCAAGTGTCCCGTTATGATTCCAATAGTCCCACTGAGCGTACTCTAAACATGTTTGCAGTTACGCCGCCTTAACCTCTCAATCAAGCTTTCGTTTCAGCTATAACAAATGGATAGTAACGACATGAATTTTATTTATTCTAGAGAAGCTGCTGAATGGATTGGATTAATTGAAAATTGCCCTCAGGATCGATTACAGGCATTTGCAAATTTAGCTTTAAGGTCAGATGCCTTTGGACTGTCACATAAATGGTCGAAATTAGAGGTAAAAAAAATGAAATTAAAATAAAATCGAAATAGTTTACTCATATTTCCTTTTTAAATCAAATTTAAATTTTAATTGATTTGAAAATCGTATTAAATTAAAAGTCATTTAGAAGAGAAATTGTCAAGTTTGAGATCGTTTTTATATTATACATCAGATTTCTTTATTGTTCAATATTTTGCAATTACGTTCAATTACTTCATCAGGAACTGATCTCTATTCGCTAAATCAACATTTTAAGCCCTTTGAATTGCTTAAATAAATTGGGAAAATACAATTTTTAATTGATGATTAAAAATCCCAGCAAAAAAAGAGTTTGGATCTCCCAGTTGTAATCCGGAAGTAGTGCAAACTTGGATCATCTCTAATGAATTTTACACGCAAAAAAATAATTCTTTCCTCCCAAACGAAATTTTAGACAAACAAAGTTCGTTTCTTATTTGCTTTTCGCTGTAAGGAAGTGTATTTGGAAGAAAAGTATATACTTTTTGTGATAAACATTTATTCTTTTCCAGGATGTAACAACAATATCATAAAGACTAACTAAAAAAAAAATTTCTTGCTAATTGCATTTTCCCTCACATCTTTCTCACATCCACGAGTTTTTTTTAGTTCTTAACACCTTTTCCTGTAATACCAACAATGTAGAAGAAATTATACGAATTTATAAATTTTTAAAATTATTTTACCTTTCGCCTGTACGGAGAATCGAACAGCGGACCATGCACTTTGTAAGCCAACACACTAACCACTGAGCTATGTACCTGTTATGGTCATCAATAGATAATTATCCATATAAGTTATATTTATATAGCATAGCTTGCGGCGCCCACGAACCGAATAAACAAAGTTTATTTAACAGAAACAAACATTTAGTTTAGCACCGTGGAGCAGTGGTTGCTACGTCTGACTCTCATGCCAAGGGTCGTGGGTTCGATTCCCGCTTCGACCAATGTTTTTTTTTTTTACATACATTCTACATATGTTCGGAAGATTTCGAAAAAATGTTCAACATTACATTGTACTATATTAAATTTTGAACTGTAAAATGTGTTTTATTAAAGACCAAAAGTCAGAAAAGAACAGTGTTTGATATAAACGAAATGGACTCTTTTGTTGTTTCAAAAATAACTTGTTTTATTGAAAAAATAAAAACTTTGTAACAAACGAATTTTTTTGGTGATAAAAGTTTAAAATTTTCGAAGCAATTCAAAAAACTCTAACAAAAGATAAACGTTTTCGGTACACGTTTTCCAAACGTTTTTTTTTCTTTGCGTGTACATGGGCTTGTCATAGGACGAAAGAACTCCATTTCTGGATTCTATGCTTTAGAAGTTGTGCCTTGGAAGTTCATTTGGATAAAGAAATTTAAAAAAACAAAAACAAAAAATCCAATTTCACTTTTTATTATACCCTAAACCACATACACGCAAAGAAAAAAAAAACGTTTGGAAAACGTGTACCGAAAACGTTTTGCTTTTGTTAGAGTTTTTTGAAAATTCGAAAATTTTAAACTTTTATCACCAAAAACTTCGTTTGTTACAAAGTTTTTATTTTTTCAATAAAAAAAGTTATTTTTGAAACAACAAAAGAGTCCATTTCGTTTATATCAAACACTGTTCTTTTCTGACTTTTGGTCTTTAATAAAACACATTTTACAGTTCAAAATTTAATATAGTACAATGTAATGTTGAACATTTTTTCGGAATCTTCAGAACATATGTGGAATGTATGTAAAAAAAAAAACTTTGGTCGAAGCAGGGATCGAACCCACGACCCTTGGCATGCAAGTCGGACGTAGCAACCACTGCTCCACGGTGCCAAACTAAATGTTTGTTTCTGTTAAATAAACTTTGTTTATTCGGTTCGTGGGCGCCGCAAGCTATGCTATATAAATATAACTTCTATGGATAATTATCTATTGATGACCATAACAGGTACATAGCTCAGTGGTTAGTGTGTTGGCTTACAAAGTGCATGGTCCACGGTTTGATTCTCCGTCCAGGCGAAAGGTAAGAAAAAATTGAAAATTTATAAATTCGTATAATTTCTTCTACATTGTTGGTATTACAGGAAAAGGTGTTAAGAACTAAAAAAACTCGTGGATGTGAGAAAGATGTGAGGGAAAATGCAATTAGCAAGAAAATTTTTTTTTAGTTAGTCTTTATGAAATTGTTGTTACATCCTGGAAAAGAATAAATGTTTATCACAAAAAGTATATACTTTTCTTCCAAATACACTTCCTTACAGCGAAAAGCAAAAAAGAAACGAACTTTATTTGTCTAAAATTTCGTTTGGGAGGAAAGAATTATTTTTTTGCGTGTAGTGGTCAGGGTATAATAAAATATGTACCGATCGACTCGGAATCAACTCCTAAGTCGATCTAGCGCTTGGTGTCCATCCGTCCGTTTGTCCATTTGATCTTCCAAAATATGTGCCTACCAGAAATATTGATTTTAGACCACATAAAATATATAACAGGTTGGCTGATAAGTCCCCGGTTTGACACATAGATGGCGTCGCTAGTATTAAATGCATATTATTTTTATATAAAGGGTGATTCTTTTGAGGTTAGGATTTTCATGCATTAGTATTTGACAGATCACGTGGGATTTCAGACATGGTGTCAAAGAGAAAGATGCTCAGTATGCTTTGACATTTCATCATGAATAGACTTACTAACGAGCCACAACGTCGAATTTTCAGTGAATGGGCCCTAGAAAAGTTGGCAGAAAATCCGCTTTTTTATCGACAAATTTTGTTCAGCGATGAGGCTCATTTCTGGTTGAATGGCTACGTAAATAAGCAAAATTGCCGCATTTGGAGTGAAGAGCAACCAGAAGCCGTTCAAGAACTGCCCATGCATCCCGAAAAATGCACTGTTTGGTGTGGTTTGTACGCTGGTGGAATCATTGGACCGTATTTTTTCAAAGATGCTGTTGGACGCAACGTTACGGTGAATGGCGATCGCTATCGTTCGATGCTAACAAACTTTTTGTTGCCAAAAATGGAAGAACTGAACTTGGTTGACATGTGGTTTCAACAAGATGGCGCTACATGCCACACAGCTCGCGATTCTATGGCCATTTTGAGGGAAAACTTCGGAGAACAATTCATCTCAAGAAATGGACCGGTAAGTTGGCCACCAAGATCATGCGATTTGACGCCTTTAGACTATTTTTTGTGGGGCTACGTCAAGTCTAAAGTCTACAGAAATAAGCCAGCAACTATTCCAGCTTTGGAAGACAACATTTCCGAAGAAATTCGGGCTATTCCGGCCGAAATGCTCGAAAAAGTTGCCCAAAATTGGACTTTCCGAATGGACCACCTAAGACGCAGCCGCGGTCAACATTTAAATGAAATTATCTTCAAAAAGTAAATGTCATGGACCAATCTAACGTTTCAAATAAAGAACCGATGAGATTTTGCAAATTTTATGCGTTTTTTTTTTTTAAAAAAAGTTATCAAGCTCTTAACAAATCACCCTTTAGTACCAACCTTCAAATGATTCGTGTCAAAATTTGACATCTGTTAGTCAATTAGTTTGTGAGATAGAGCGTCTTTTATGAAGCAACTTTTGTTATTGTGAAGAAAATGGAAAAAAAAAGGAATTTCGTGTTTTGATAAAAAACTGTTTTCAGAAGGGAAAAAATACAGTGGAAGCAAAAACTTGGCATGATAATGAGTTTCCGGACTCTGCCCCAGGGAAATCAACAATAATTGATTGGTATGCAAAATTCAAGCGTGGTGAAATAAGCACGGAGGACGGTGAACGCAGTGGACGCCCGAAAGAGGTGGTTACCGACGACATCAAAAAAATCCACAAAATAATTTTGAATGACCGTAAAATGAAGTTGATCGAGATAGCAGAGGCCCTAAAGATATCAAAGGAACGTGTTGGTCATATCATTCATCAATATTTGGATATGCGGAAGCTCTGTGCAAAATGGGTGCCGCGCGAGCTCACATTTGACCAAAAACAACAACGTGTTGATGATTCTGAGTGGTGTTTGCATCTGTTAACTCGTAATACACCCGAGTTTTTCCGTCGATATGTGACAATGGATGAAATATGGCTCCATCACTACACTCCTGAGTCCAATCGACAGTCGGCTGAGTGGACAGCGACCGGTGAACCGTCTCCGAAACGTGGAAAGAATCAAAAGTCCGCTGGCAAAGTAATGGCCTTTGTTTTTTGGGATGCGCATGGAATAATTTTTATCGATTATCTTGAGAAGGGAAAAACCATCAACATTGACTATTATATGGCATTATTGGAGCGTTTGAAGGTCGAAATCGCGGCAAAACGGCCCCATATGAAGAAGAAAAAAGTGTTGTTCCACCAAGACAACGCACCGTGCCACAAGTCATTGAGAACGATGGCAAAAATTCACGGATTGGGCTTCGAATTGCTTCACCACCCACCGTATTCTCCAGATCTGGCCCCCAGCGACTTTTTCTTGTTCTCAGACCTCAAAAGGATGCTCGCAGGGAAAAAAATTTAGCTGCAATGAAGAGGTGATCGCCGAAACTGAGGCCTATTTTGGGGCAAAACCGAAGGAGTACTACCAAAATGGTATCAAAAAATTGGAAGGCCGTTATAATCGTTGTATCGCTCTTGAAAGGAACTATGTTGAATAATAAAAACGAATTTTGACAAAAAAAATGTGTTTTTCTTTGTTAGACCGGGGACTTATCAGTCAACCTGGTATCGATCGACTCAGAATCACCTACTGAGTCGATCTAGCGCTTGGTGTTCGTCTATCTGTCCATGTAAAGGGTGATTCTTTTGAGGTTAGGATTTTCATGCATTAGTATTTGACAGATCACGTGGGATTTCAGACATGGTGTCAAAGAGAAAGATGCTCAGTATGCTTTGACATTTCATCATGAATAGACGAACGATCTGCCACAACGTCGAATTTTCAGTGAATGGGCCCTAGAAAAGTTGGCAGAAAATCCGCTTTTTTATCGACAAATTTTGTTCAGCGATGAGGCTCATTTCTGGTTGAATGGCTACGTAAATAAGCAAAATTGCCGCATTTGGAGTGAAGAGCAACCAGAAGCCGTTCAAGAACTGCCCATGCATCCCGAAAAATGCACTGTTTGGTGTGGTTTGTACGCTGGTGGAATCATTGGACCGTATTTTTTCAAAGATGCTGTTGGACGCAACGTTACGGTGAATGGCGATCGCTATCGTTCGATGCTAACAAACTTTTTGTTGCCAAAAATGGAAGAACTGAACTTGGTTGACATGTGGTTTCAACAAGATGGCGCTACATGCCACACAGCTCGCGATTCTATGGCCATTTTGAGGGAAAACTTCGGAGAACAATTCATCTCAAGAAATGGACCGGTAAGTTGGCCACCAAGATCATGCGATTTGACGCCTTTAGACTATTTTTTGTGGGGCTACGTCAAGTCTAAAGTCTACAGAAATAAGCCAGCAACTATTCCAGCTTTGGAAGACAACATTTCCGAAGAAATTCGGGCTATTCCGGCCGAAATGCTCGAAAAAGTTGCCCAAAATTGGACTTTCCGAATGGACCACCTAAGACGCAGCCGCGGTCAACATTTAAATGAAATTATCTTCAAAAAGTAAATGTCATGGACCAATCTAACGTTTCAAATAAAGAACCGATGAGATTTTGCAAATTTTATGCGTTTTTTTTTTTTAAAAAAAGTTATCAAGCTCTTAACAAATCACCCTTTAGTACCAACCTTCAAATGATTCGTGTCAAAATTTGACATCTGTTAGTCAATTAGTTTGTGAGATAGAGCGTCTTTTATGAAGCAACTTTTGTTATTGTGAAGAAAATGGAAAAAAAAGGAATTTCGTGTTTTGATAAAAAACTGTTTTCTGAAGGGAAAAAATACAGTGGAAGCAAAAACTTGGCATGATAATGAGTTTCCGGACTCTGCCCCAGGGAAATCAACAATAATTGATTGGTATGCAAAATTCAAGCGTGGTGAAATAAGCACGGAGGACGGTGAACGCAGTGGACGCCCGAAAGAGGTGGTTACCGACGACAACATCAAAAAAATCCACAAAATAATTTTGAATGACCGTAAAATGAAGTTGATCGAGATAGCAGAGGCCCTAAAGATATCAAAGGAACGTGTTGGTCATATCATTCATCAATATTTGGATATGCGGAAGCTCTGTGCAAAATGGGTGCCGCGCGAGCTCACATTTGACCAAAAACAACAACGTGTTGATGATTCTGAGTGGTGTTTGCATCTGTTAACTCGTAATACACCCGAGTTTTTCCGTCGATATGTGACAATGGATGAAATATGGCTCCATCACTACACTCCTGAGTCCAATCGACAGTCGGCTGAGTGGACAGCGACCGGTGAACCGTCTCCGAAACGTGGAAAGAATCAAAAGTCCGCTGGCAAAGTAATGGCCTTTGTTTTTTGGGATGCGCATGGAATAATTTTTATCGATTATCTTGAGAAGGGAAAAACCATCAACATTGACTATTATATGGCATTATTGGAGCGTTTGAAGGTCGAAATCGCGGCAAAACGGCCCCATATGAAGAAGAAAAAAGTGTTGTTCCACCAAGACAACGCACCGTGCCACAAGTCATTGAGAACGATGGCAAAAATTCACGGATTGGGCTTCGAATTGCTTCACCACCCACCGTATTCTCCAGATCTGGCCCCCAGCGACTTTTTCTTGTTCTCAGACCTCAAAAGGATGCTCGCAGGGAAAAAAATTTAGCTGCAATGAAGAGGTGATCGCCGAAACTGAGGCCTATTTTGGGGCAAAACCGAAGGAGTACTACCAAAATGGTATCAAAAAATTGGAAGGCCGTTATAATCGTTGTATCGCTCTTGAAAGGAACTATGTTGAATAACAAAAACGAATTTTGACAAAAAAAATGTGTTTTTCTTTGTTAGACCGGGGACTTATCAGTCAACCTGGTACCGATCGACTCAGAATCACCTACTGAGTCGATCTAGCGCTTGGTGTCCGTCTATCTGTCCATGTATTTGTTGTTCGCAGGATTCCGGTCGCAATTATTAACCGATTTCGATGCAATTTGGTACTGAGTGTTTTTGAGGCACAAGGACGAGCGCTATTTAGAATTTGGAAGAAATCGGATCAAATATATATGTATCGTCCGATTTCGACAAATTGAGTCACGTTGCGCTTTATTACTCACCGAGCGTCGTAAAATTTGGCGCAATGTAATATTTTCCATCACTCTTCAAGTCTGCACACTTTCATCGAAATCGGTTCAGATTTAGATATAGTTCCCATATATATGTATCGCCCTATTTTCCCAAATTTGGCCATAAAACCCTTATTTATCAACGGATCTTACTAAAATTTGGCACAAGATAACCTTCTGCGGTATCAACCAAAGTTGCAAAATATCATCGAAATCGTTTCAGATTTAGATATAGCTCCCATATATATGTAGCGCCCGATTTTGAAAAATTTGTCCCTAATAACCCTATTTTTGATCTTCGCGGCCACATTTATTAACCGATATTACTCAAATTTAGCACAAGGTAACCTTCTGTGGTTTCACCCAAACCTGGAAAATATCATCCAAATCGGTTCAGATCGATTTTCCCAAATTATTTATAACTAATCCGATCGTATTTAGAATTACATGTAACTCTTATGTAATAATGTTGACCGATTTTCACGAATTTGGATTTATTGCCCACATGGACTCAATCTTAGTGGTATACTAACTCTGTAGGTGCAAATTTAGCTATAGCTACAACTATATATAATATCAGAGATTTCTGATCAGATTATGACAAAATTCCCATAAAAATTTACCCCTTAATGTTCTTGAATATGGAAATGAGGTTTATGTCTCAAACCTATATGTTTACTAATTCAGTAAGGGTGGCCGACTATAACATAGTCGGCCCCGCCCGACTTTCTACTTTACTTACTTGTTTTTATCAGTAGTTTTTGTTACATTTTTATTGTCTTATTATGCAATTTTTACAAATTGAAAAACTTCTTCACTTCCACCTGGTTGAACCTGGGTCTGTTGGCACCATAACAGAACGCCTTAGCACACTCATCCGCAAACGCCATTGAAAGCGATACATCAAAACGTCTATTCAAATGTTTGTGATTCTAACAACCCTCTGAGATGTTCCTTATTATTATGAATGAAAAAATAAAGAACGCTGGTTCAAATCTCATCTCACGCGGCAAATTTTTTATTAATTATTTTTCTAAAAAGAATATTTTTTTAATGTTATATATACATCGTTTTTATTTTGTTTTTTTTTTTTCGTCATATATTTTTGCATAAATATATTTTTTCCATTAAAAATCAACAAAAAATAAAAATTATCGTAGTTTGCAAAACCTTCTCAAAAGAACTTCCATGGAAGTGAAAAAGTCAAAAGGCACAGGTGCAAATCCCACACGGACGAAAAAGACTGTTTTTCATATGTTTGGGCGTAAAAATTATATGTTTGGAAAACACATTTTTTAACACAATATTTTTAAGTGCAAGCATATAATGTTCATAAACTAGCATAACATGTTTGGGACATACATGTTAATATGTTAGAACATATTATGTTTGGGACATAAACTGTTTGTAAATATAATATGCTTAGATGCAAACATATATTAATTTAGAAATAGCCTATAAACATATATGTGTTTAGAAAGAGAGACCTATAGAGTATGCTGCAAGTAAAATAATGGAAGTAATCAATTGGCGCCTTAAAAATATATCCACACAAAAAAATTTCATTAAAATTTTTTTCTACCAGTGTATGCCAGTGTATGTTTGCACCAATCCTGAAAATGTTTTTGGGGTATATGTTACAGAAGCGATTTTTTTGAGAGTGCAGCGGGGATGATTTTTTTTTATTTTTTTTTTTGCTTTTTTATTGATTTTCTATTATTTTTTGCGAAATTTAATTGTTCAAAACTTAAATTTTCACTTAAAACGGCCTAATTCCGTACTTTCTAAGACTCGTCCAAAATGATTGCATCGGAATCTCCTATCGATGTTTCAAAATCGATAGGAGATCTCGGGTTGCGCTTTAAAAGAAATGTTTGGGGACTTGCCCAATAGGATTCCGAGATGCGCTTTAAAAGAAATGTTTGTGGAGCAACTTCCAATGTTTTTGCTGGGATCGTATTAAATTAAAGGCCAATTTTGCCCATGAATTTAATTAAAGATAAAATTAATAAATTATATGGTTTACTAAAATATGGTCAAATCTCAATTTTTTTTTTTTGTTTCAAAAATTCCATGATTACTTAATTTATTTAGAATAATTAGGAGGAGATTACATTTATTTTTCTTCTAGGTCAGCATAATTGGTAACATATTGAATGGTTTACCTTTGAATGAGATTAATGCAATCGCTAAAGATAAATTACAATTGAATCATTTTTACAAACCAAATGGTAAACATCAGCAGCATGAGCAACATCAATCATCAAATAAAACTAAAATGAATAATTCTACTAATATAAATGGAACGAATTTCTCAACAACAATCAAGAAAAATGGAGAGTACAATGAAACTATATAACTGTATAATAATAATATAATTTACCTGGCCTGAACTCGACCTGGACAAAGATCATAAGTTTATTTGGCACCCCCTTGACCTCAGTCTAAAAACTTGCAGTGTTCTTCTTTTCTTTTTTACCTTTTTAGTTATGACTTAATGAGCAAAGCCAATATTAACTTAACCCTTTCACTACCGAAATAAACCTATTGATAAAAACTTTTATTTTTCTTCTTTTTTTACTTGTACTAACAGCATGTAGAACAAAAATTTTCATTTTGAAAACCTACCTCAATTACTTCAAGAGCTACATGAGCTGATTCTTGAATTGTGACCAAATGGCCTTACGAAAATAAGCGCTATTTGCCCTATAATATCTTTCAAAGTGTGAGAAAAAATACAAAAAAGAAGTAAAAATATCTGCTATAGTTTTTGTATAAATGTCCATTTACTAGAAATATGCAGTACAAAAATTGTCTCAAATTTTCGTATTTTTCGTTTCTTGTTAAAGAAGTTTATAAAAATGTATTTTAGACCTCACCAATATGGACAATATTTATAGCTTATTTAGATGAAAGCCTCTACTTTAAAATAACATCGAGAAATAAATCGAAACTAAGTGGGAAAATATAATTTGGTGTCTCTTTCTAATGTCCTTCTAAGTGGACATCAGTAGTGAAAGGGTTAAGGATTATCACCACATGTTAAAGTGTACATATGTTTTTAAATTTAACTCCTTACTACATGAGTTAAAACGGTGTGACAAACTTATTATACATTGTAACCTATTAAAAATTATTTAATTTGCACTTGTTATTATAGTTACAATAAAAGATTAGACAGGTATATTTTTTATATATTTATATTTATTTTTTTCAGCATTCGTTAATATAGTTTTGATTTTTTTAATTTACTTCGCTTTATAATATAGGAAAAAGTTTTTTTTTAATGTATGTTTTGAAAACTATACCGTAACCCTTAATTATAATTTTATTTAAACAAAATATACTCAAATTACTATCCTAAGTTGATGGATAAATTACACAAAAAAAAAATGTCTAACAAAAAAGGCTTTAGTGAGGAAAATCAAACTACGCATATATAGGCTAGATATTCTCAAAGGATTCCTTTTCGATTAGCTGGTTAAAAAAACGATGATTTATTGGAGTAGAATATAAAATACAATTGTATTCTCTTATATTCCTTTTGGTGTAGAAAAACCATGGATACATGTGTTTTTGATTTTTGTGTATGAAAATAAAAAATATCTTATTCCATTTTTCCTTTAAATCAACCTGGATTTTTATAAATGTAATTCAAAGTAAAACTATCCTACGTATTAAATTGATTATCCCATGATTTGTTGTTTCTTTTGAATTTTCTATATTAGCAGCAATAATAAGATTTTTCATTTTTTTATGTTATAGCAAAAAAAAAGAAAAAGAAAAATAATGTCAACATTAATAACAACATTTAGACGATACAAAGTGAAAGAAAAATTAATTTAATGATATTTTAATCTATGATATCGATAGACTACTAGTACGAGAACTTGGTCGTTCAATTGTCATCGTTTGCTGGGGTACTTGACTATCAGGACTTATGCCAAGACCTGAATAAATTTCTCTCATCACAAAAAGTATTGTATCCTCAGAGTCCCTAAAAATTTTAAAAGTTTGATAAACAAAAACTCACACAACAACACTACATAATCACTCTCTAGGCACTTACCAATAGCATACATGACTGCTTAATGCAAAAATATATTCATTGATGAATTCCAATGGTGCCTCTTGTAGAACATAATCAATACGTTTGGAATCATTGAGTTTACCCAATGGAAAATCAACTTCTATCATATCATCGGATACTGCTGTTGAAACGGAATCTGTACGTGTACGCATCGATTGATTTGCGCTGGTAGGTGATGATAAATATTGTTTACGATCATCACTTGGCGATGAAGTTTGTAGTTGATCTGGTGATTGTGTTTGTTGTTGTTGCTGATTACCTTGTCGTTCCAATTGCATTTGCATTTCGATTACCTAGAGGAATAGATAAAACGAAATTGAGATATTTTAACATCTACAAATAAGGATTAAAACACAAAATTTTCTATAGAAATAAAATTTTCAGAAAATTTTCTATAGAAAGAAAATTTTGTATAAAAAAATTTTCTATAGAAATATAATTTTGACAAAATTTTCTATGGAAATAAAATTTTGACAAAATTTTCTATAGAAATAAAATTTTATTTATATTTATTTATATTCTATAGAAATAAATATTTCAGAAAATGTTCTATAGAAATAAAATTTTCAGAAAATTTTCTAAGAAATATAATTTTCAGAAAATTTTCTATAGAAATGTAATTTGGACAAAATTTTATATAGAAATAAAATTTTGACAAAATTTTCTTTAGAAATAAAATATTGACAAAATGTTCTTTAGAAATAAAATTTTGACAATATTTTCTACATAAATAAAATTTTGATTGAATATTCTATAGAAATAACATTTGGACAAAACTTTCTATAGAAATAAAATTTTAACGAAATTTTCTATAGAAATAAAAATTTTGACAAAATTTTCTATAGAAATAAAATTTTGACAAACATTTCTATAGAAATAACATTTTGACAAAATTTTCTATAGAAATAAAATTTTGACAAAATTTTCTATAGAAATAAAATTTTGAGAAAATTTTCTATAGAAATAAAATTTTGAAAAAATTTTCTACAGAAATAAAAGTATCGGCAAAATTTTCTATAGAAATAAAATTTTGACAAAACTTTCTACATAAATAAAATTTTGACAAAATTTTCTATAGAAATAAAATTTTGACAAAATTTTCTATAGAAATAAAATTTTGATAAAATTTTCTATAGAAATAAAATTTCAGAAAATTTTCCATAGAAATAAGATTTTGACAAAAATTTTCTATAGAAATAAAATTTTGACAAAACTTTCTACATAAATAAAATTTTGACAATATTTTCTGTAGAAATAAAATGTTGACAAAATTTTCTATAGAAATAAAATTTTGACAAAATTTTCTATAGAAATAATATTTTGACAAAATTTTTTATAGAAATAAAATTTTGACAAAATTTCTATAGAAAATAAAATTGTGACAAAATTTTCTATAGAAATATAATTTTAACAAAATTTTCTATAGAAATGAAATTTTGACAAAATTTTCTATGGCAATAACATTTTGACAAAATTTTCTATAGAAATAAAATGTTGACAAAATTTTTTATAGAAATAAAATTTTGACAAAAGTTTCTATAGAAATAAAATTTTGACAAAATTTTCTATAGAAATAAAATTTTGACAAAATTTTCTATAGTAATAAAAATTTCAGAAAATTTTCCATAGAAATAACATTTTGACAAAAATTTTCTATAGAAATAAAATTTTAATAAAATTTTCTATAGAAATAAAATTTTGACAAAATTTTCCATACAAGTAAAATTTTGATAAAATTTTCTGTAGAAATAAAATGTTGACAAAATTTTCTATGGAAATAAAATGTTAACAAAATTTTCTATAGAAATAAAATATTGACAAAATTTCTATAGAAATAAAATTTTAACAAAGTTGTCTATAGAAATAAAACTTTGGCAACATATTCTATAGAAATATTAATTTGATTAAAAAAAGTCTTCTATAGAAATATTTTTTTTTAATTTTTTGACAAAATTTTCTATAGAAATATAATTTTGACAAAATTTTCTATAGAAATAAAATTTTGACAAAATTTTCTTTAGAAATATAATTTTCAGAAAATTTTCTATAGAAATAAAATTTTCAGAAAATTTTCTATAGAAATAAAATTTTGACAAAATTTTCTTTAGAAATATAATTTTCAGAAAATTTTCTATAGAAATAAAATTTTCAGAAAATTTTCTACAGAAATAAAATTTTGACAAAACTTTCTACATAAATAAAATTTTGATCAAATATTCTATAGAAATAACATTTGGACAAAACTTTCTATAGAAATAAAATTTTAACGAAATTTTCTATAGAAATAAAATTTTGACAAAATTTTCTATAGAAATAAAATTTTGACAAAATTTTCTATAGAAATAAAATTTTGACAAAATTTTCTATAGAAATAAAATGTTGACAAAGTTTTTCTATAGAAATAAAATTTTGACAAATTTTTGTATACAAATAAAATTTTGACAAAATTTTCTATAGAAGTAAAATGTTGACAAAATTTTGAAAAAACTTTCTATGGCAATAACATTTTGACAAAATTTTCTATAGAAATAAAATTTTGACAAAATTTTCTATAGTAATAAAAATTTCGGAAAATTTTCTACAGTAATAAAATTTTCACAAAATTTTCTATAGAAATACAATTTTCACAAAATTTTCTATAGAAATAAAATTTTCACAAAATTTTCTATAGAAATAAAATTTTCACAAAATTTTCTATAGAAATAAAATGTTGACAAAATTGCATATGGAAATAAAATTTTGCGAAATAAGATTTATTCGGTTGGTAGTTTTGTGGTCAAATTTTGTCAAAATGTTGGTAGATTATTGTTGATTCGAGTGGCAACTGGGGACACAAGTCAGTTACAATCACATCAATCACAGATGTATAGGAATCTGCCATAAAATCCTCATGAATCTTGTTCATGAGGATAACATTTTTACAAAATTTTCCACAGAAATAATATTTTGACAAAATTTTCTATAGAAATAAAATTTTGGAGAACATTTTCTATAGAAATAAAATTTTGACAAAATTTTCCATAGAAATAAAATTTTGACACAATAAGTTTGCTAAATAAAATTTAGCAAATTAAGATTTTTTTGTTTGGTAGTTTTGTGGTAAATTTTTGTACAAATTTTGGTTAATTCGAGTGGCAACGGGGAACACAAGTCATTACATATAGGTAGGAATCAGCCATAGAATCCTCATGAATCTTGTTCAGACCAGTCTGGTATGCTACCAGATCTAGAGGCTCTCTTTTGTAACAATGGATCTCTAGCACTAGAAGGCGAAGATCTACCCTTATATTTCTGGGTGGTGGTATGGGAGTAGCAATCAAATCTGGGATTGCCGAGATAGAGATATACAACGTACATATACCGTCTGTTGGTAGCTGTGCTCCAGGTTATAGCTCAAACCGTGGCCATTGTGTGATCATAACCGATTTGTGCTAGGAGGCTTTAATCCACCATGAAAATAGGCATGCCCACTAGAGAGGCATAGCTTTGGCAGATCAGATAGATGACTCCACATTTTGCACGGTGAACGGAGAGGCCCCGACTGATAAATGACGTACCCTGGCAACCCTTTATTTCACTGGGGTCCGATCACCTCCCCATAATTCTCATCATTGACCGACCCTTCGATTTCATAACCTCTGAACGACGGACGTTCATAAACCACAATACACAGTACTACCATTTGCCTTCAACAAAAATATATGGAAATCAGCCTTTCTTTCAAAATTAGCTTGTATATCGCTCGATATCATCAACCTATTTTGATCCTTTTGAAACACCCCCACCTTTCAGCAATAAAAACTTACCTTTTCAACTTCTTTCTCCATTAGCTCCTCGGTTTCTTTCTTATTTTTGGTCGATTGGCCAAATATATTCACACTGTCAAAAGTGATTTTGAATTTATCCAAAAATCGTTGCTTTATGTCGGTACTAACACGAGCCATAGTCTCTTTCAATTCCAAATGCATACGTTTACGACCCTTATGATGGGGTATAAGAACGGGTCGTACACCACTTAAATCAGGATTAACTAAAGCCTCAATACGATAGGCCACCGGATCATAGGGATGGAAGATATTATAGAAACCAGGACAAGTGGGAAGACGAAAATCTAGGCCCAATTTATCAATACCGCGTATGGTAACAAACATACCTTCACAAAAAATTAGGGGGGAAGAAAAGAACTATTAGTAGCCATTTGTATATTTTGGAGAATTCCATTACCTATGGGCGAACCCAAAGCGAAAAATTTTTTAGGTTGAAATTTCAATTGACCATATTTGATAAAAGGTTGGCCCGTTCCATCTGGACCCATGGTATAGCTAATTGGTGATGGTTCCATTTGCTGATTATTTTCTGTTTGATTTGAACCACCACTAGCTGTGGCTGTCGATGATGCGCTTGTTAAAAATTCTTGATCTGGATTTTCGAGATTCTTTTCTTCACTTTCCTTTATGGGCTGCTGATGACACAATAAATCAAATAGAATTAAAGAGCCCAAACTATGGCCAGCCAATGAAACACCTCCATTGAAATCTGGATGCCTTTGACGATATTTCATGTAGATATCATTCAATGACATTACAATTGTATTCGTAATTCTCTGGGCAAATGTGGGACTTGTATAGAATAGGATATCCAATAGAGTGTCATTGGTGAAATTCCTTAATTTGGGAATAGACTCCAAGGTAATCGATCGCAGTTTTTCATCAATACCCAATTCAATGGAATGTAAATGACTATGCCATGAAATCGGAAGAACTTCAACACGACCAACTAAACCCAAGTCGGCTGAATTTTTATAATGTGATAGAACCAATTGATGAGCTATAGCACGGAAATCCTCAACTAGGGGTGGGCAAAAACAAAAAGAAAAATATTAATAAAAAATCTTTGAATATATTCTGACTTAAATTTCTTACCAACTTCTTCAACAGATCTCATTTTTAAATCACAAGCCGAACCAATACCATGGACCATAAATAATAAATGGTCAACTTTTTGTGATTCTCCTTGGGCTATATTGAAATCTTCCAAATCACGTTTGACCACACGAGGCCTCGTGGTAGATTGCTATAATAGAGGATTAAAAATCATATCCTCACATCAGGGAAATAACAACAAAACAAACTTACTGAGGTTCCACCCCAAGCATCTGGATTCTGTTGATGTTGATAATGTACAATTACTGTGGGTCCATGGAATAGCACTTGTTCTCCCATACTCAAGAGTATGGTTTTATGCCATACTCCACTTTCGGCCGCTTGTTTATATTCAGCTTCCAATACATCGGCTGTACTCTCCTCATAAGGTATGTATTTCGAATCGACGGCTTTATAGAACCAAGAGCATCGTCTAACTTCAATTGGTTCACTTTCCCAATAGACACTGCGTTTAAGTCGTTCACCAATATTGACATCATAGCGACCCCCCTCAACGGCTACAACTTCGGGTTTGTCTTCTGCAAAAAGAAATGATAACGTGAAGTGGTAAAAATACAATCAAATTCATTTACATTTCAGTGCGAAAAATATATTAAAGTTTTTTTTTAGATTTCCAAACTTACCTCCTTCCATAATAAGACTTGTTTCCAATAGAGCCGAATCATAATGACTGAATGGTACCCACACTGGTTTGCCATCAACTGTACGTTTGTAGAACCAATGCTTCACAGCTGGTTTATAGGACTGCAAATAAAGGAAAATGTTAGACATTTGCGTCTGAAATATGGCTAAAACAAACGAGGACATTGGAGCCACTTTGGTGCAATGGTTAGCACAACCGCTTTGTATACAAACAGAGGGTTGTCAAAATTTTATTTCTATAGAAAATTTTGTCAAATGTTTGGTTGTATACAAAAATTTGTCAAAAATTTATTTCTATAGAAATTGTCAAAATTTTATATCTATAGAAAAATTTTGTCAAAATTTTATTTCTATAGAAATTTTTGTCAACATTTTATTTCTACAGAAAATTTTGTCAAAATTTTACTTCTACAGAAAATTTTGTCAAAATTTAATTTCTATAGAAATTTCTATAGAAAATCTTCTCTAAATTTTATTTCTGTAGAAAATGTTGTCAAAATTTTATTTCAATAGAAAATGTTGTCAAAATTTTATTTCAATAGAAAATTTTGTCAAAATTTTATTTCTATAGAAAATTTTGTCAAAATTTTATTTCTATAGAAAATTTTATCAAAATTTTACTTCTACAGAAAATTTTGTATAGAAATTTCTATAGAAAATCTTCTCTAAATTTTATTTCTGTAGAAAATGTTGTCAAAGTTTTATTTCAATAGAAAATGTTGTCAAAATTTTATTGCAATAGAAAATTTTGTCAAAATTTTATTTCTATAGAAAATTTTGTCAAAATTTTATTTCTATAGAAAATTTGATCAAAATTTTATTTCTATAGACATTTTTATACCCACCACCATAGAATGGTGACGGGGGTATAATAAGTTTGTCATTCCGTTTGTAACACATCGAATTATCGATTTTCGATTATATAAAGTATATATATTCTTGATCAGGGAGAAATTCTAAGACGATATAACGATGTCCGTCTGTCTGTTGTAATCACGCTACAGTCTTCAATAATGAAGCAATCGTGCTGAAATTTTGCACAAACTCGTCTTTTGTCTGCAGGCAGGTCAAGTTCGAAGATGTGCTATATCGGTCCAGGTTTTGATATAGTACCCATATAGACCGATCTCCCGATTTTACTTCTTGGGCTTATAGAAAGCGCAGCTTTTATTCAATTTATCTGAAATTGGAAATCTAGAGGTATTGTAGGACCACAAATACGTGTGCCAAAAATTGTGAGTATCGGTCCATTTTTTGGTATGGTCCCCATATAAAACGACCTCCTCATTAAGCTTAAGACCTCCTTCTATAAGCCCAAGACCCCAAATCGTCTTGGGCTTATAGAAACCGTAGTTTTTATCCAATTTGTCTGAAATTGGAAATCTAGAGGTATTTTAGGACCATAAAGAGGTGTGCCGAAAACGGTGTGTATCGGTCCATATTTTAGTATAGCCCCCATAAGAACGATCTCCCGATTTAACTCCTTGGGTTTCTAGAAACCGTAGTTTTTATCTGATTTGCCTGAAATTGTAAATATTCTGGTATTTTAGGCTCACAAAAACGTGTATCGGATTAAGTTTTTATCGGTCCATTTGGTAATGCCTCCATATAGACCGACTTCACTTCTTGAGGGTGTATAAGGCGCACTGATCATGAAAATTGCTTGAAACTCAATGTAAAATGTCCAGATTTTACTTCTACAGACTTAAGATTTCAAATCAAGACGTTATTTTATAATTTTCTTGCACACTTACAAGAGATGTTAACGAGTCCTCTAAAACTCAAACAAAAATGGTTCTTATAAATCCAGAATCTGATATAGTCCTCATAGGTGAAATCTTTAAATTTATTTTCGGGAAGTGTCCTCAAGTCATCAAGCCCTCCTGAAATTTCAAAGGAGACCCTAATATTTGGTTCATGGTGGTGGGTATTTAAGATTCGGCCCGGCCGAACTTAGTGCTCTATATACTTGTTTTCAAAAATCTATTTCTATAGAAAATTTTGTTAAGATTTTATTTTTAAAGACAATTTTGTCAAAATGTTATTTCTATAGAAAATTTTGTCAAAATTTTATTTCTATATAAAATTTTCTCAAAATTTTATTTCTATATCTTCTCAAAATTTTATTTCTATAGAATTTTTGTAAAAATTTTGTTTCTACAGAAAATTTTGGTAAGATTTTATTTTTAAAGAAAATTTGGTAAAAATTTTATTTCTATAAAAAAATTTGTCAAAATTATGTTTCTATAGAAAATTTTCTCAAAATTTTATTTCTATTGAAAATTTTCCCACAATTTTATTTCCATAGAAAATTTTAACAAAATTTTATTTCTATAGAAAATTTTGTCAAAATTTTATTTCTATAGAAAAATTTGTCAAAAT
The DNA here is from genome assembly GCF_050003625.1 of Haematobia irritans. NCBI lineage: Eukaryota > Metazoa > Arthropoda > Insecta > Diptera > Muscidae > Haematobia > Haematobia irritans. Next base: position 209,916,165 of record NC_134399.1, read on the forward strand.
TGTTTTTCTATAGAAACTTTTGTCAAAATTTTATTTCTATAGAAAAATTTGACAAAATTTTATTTCTATAGAAAAATGTCTCAAAATTTTGTTTCTATAGAAAAATTTGACAAAATTTTATTTCTATAGAAAATTTAGTCAAAATTTTATTTCTTTTTTCCATTCGTTTTGTTTTGTTATTGTTTGTTTCTTTCTTTAATCATTGTTGTTGTTTTTGATTTCAGCTTAAAACCATGCATTGACTAAACTACAAGTGTAGCTTAACCCTCTGTTGGTTAAGCTACACCTTTTTTCGAAAGGTTCAAGTGTGGTTCACCTTGGGTTTATTGAACTGCCTGAATTTATTCTGATTCTGATTGGTTGATAGTTTTGCTGCAATTAGAGGATGCTGATGAGGTAATTCCGAAACTTGCGTCCATCCAACCATCTTGCAGTCTATAGGGCTTTGCCCAAAATAAATTTGACAAACATTTTTTTCCTCTGTTGGTTAAGCTACATTTGTAGTTTAGTCAATGCATGGTTTTAAGCTGAAATCAAAAACAACAATAAAATTTTATTTCTATAGAAAATTTTGTGAAAATTGTATTTCAATAGAAAATTTTGTCAAAATTTAATTTCTATAGAAAATTTTGTTAAGATTTTATTTTTATAGAAAATTATCTCAAAGTTTTATTTCTATAGAAAATTTGTTTCAAAATTTTATTTCTATAAAAAATGTTGTCAAAATTGTATATCTATAGAAAATTTTCTGCTGTGTCCACTAATAAATTCCACTATAGTTTATATATGCTTAGTACACTATGATATTCTCAGAAGCTAATAGAATTCCAATACTAACCGTGCTAGCCACCGGAGATGACTTATCGCCCTGCAACAAATTAGCCATGCGTAATTCTTTTAAAACCTCCTCGGGTAATTCACCGTAATGTTTGGCAAAAGTGGAATCTTCTGCTACCGTATTTGATTCTTGAATGCGTTGTAATTCGTCCTTAACACCTGAGATATCCGAGGCGTTGAGTGCCGAGAATTCCGAACAGGCCGAAGATGAAGGTTCAACTAAATTTGAAACAGGTGTAAGACGTTGCTGTAAATTACGTATGGCCAAACCACTATGGACTAAATCGTAATTTAAATCACCCACGTGATAAGCGTCTTTGGGTGGAGGATTATTAAAGAAATTTTGTATACGTTGTTCCTCGTTAGATACTTGAGGATTAGTGTTTAGATTTTTCACAAGTGCTTGTGATTGTCCAGTGAAATTATCAAAAAACGATGATGTATTTGTTATGGGTTCCTGTTGACTAACATCAGAAGCTGATGTATGATTGAAAAAGTTGGGGAAATTGTTGACAGCTGGTTTTGGTGGTTGCTGTTGAACTTGATCCAAAGACTGAGGAATTTCTTGTTGTATTTGTGATTGTATAGGTTCCTCTGTGGCAATGGATTGTGGAGTTGTTGTTACAAAATTTTCAAACCCAATAGGAGGTGGCGGAACTTGATCCTGTAACTCTGAAGATGTATCCTCACGTTGAACGTTATTGTTTATATGTTGAGTTGATAACTGGGAAAACAAATCAGTTTTATGATTACCCGCTGGATAAGGTGTGGGAATGGATGTGGGAAGTTGTGTGGGATTTTCCAATTGCTTTGATTCCCCGAGATTTTCACTAGAAGCGATATTAAAAAAGTTTGTAGTTTCGGGTTGAGTAGGATTTGATAGAAAATTCTCAAATCCTATGGAGGAAGAATGATTCTGACTTGGATTAAAAACGGTTTGGTGTTGTTTTATTTCCTCAGAATTTTCTTTTATTGGTTCTGATAGGCTTTCGCTAGGAGCGGTAGTAAAAAAGTTTGTGGTTTCCGGTAAATTGTGATTAGGGTTTGGTAGAAAATTCTCAAATCCTATAGAAGAAGGGGGATCCTGATTTGAACTGAAATCGGTTTGGTGTTTCTTTATTTCCTCAGAACTCTCTTTCAGTGTGGATATAATGCCAATATTTGAGGGTAGTGCGGGAGCTATTGAGTTTTCCGGACTATTCTCAGATGGATAAGGGGTACTTGTGGCCGCTTGTGTGATATCCGATGCTAAAGCCGCTGCCTTTGTTTCAGTCGCTGTGGCAGCAAAGAAATTATTTGAATTTGTGGAAGAGTCTTGTTGTGATTTCGTTTCTTCTGCACCAGAGGTTGGGGTAAAGAATGATTGTTGTGGAGCTAGATTTTCGTTTGTAAAAGGAGGATTGAAGAATTGTTGTGGATTCTCAGTTCGAACAGTAGGTGCAGAGAAGAAATTCGAAGATCCTTCGTTGGTAGTTTGTTGCAGATTAAATGAATCCCCTGTCGTTGGCAGAGAAGCAAAGAAATTAAAATCTCCTGTTCCACTTGCAGCGGTGGAAGTAGCTGGGGTAAAGAAATTTGCTAAACTTGGCTGAGTGATGCTCGATTTGTTTGTTTCGGCCGTGGAGCCTCTACGATAGGGATTATTCTCTCCCAAAGTTTGCGGGGCTTTTGGTGGTGGTAAAGCCGCTGTGGAAGTGGTTTCACCTGCAATCGATGGTTCTGTGAGATTTAAATTTTGTATGGATTGTTCCAAAGGTTCAGTAGTAGTCTTAACTTCTTCTACAGCTTTCGTTGAAGGCTCGGTAAATAATTGTTGGGATTGTCCGGGATTGCTGAAAAAGTTTGTTGCTTGATTTTGAGCTTGTTCTGTAATTGATTCAATGGGCTTAAAGAAATAATCAGGGTTAACAGTTGCAGTCGTATCCTTATTAATATTCCCAGTGGAGACCTGATTTCCTTCAGATCCTTGATTTAAAAAGGGGTCAGTGGATTGGGTTTCCGCCTTAGAAACAGACGAATGCAATTCTGTATTGACTTCTTGTGGGTCCTTTATTTCAGGAATCGTCGCTGTACTTGAACTGATTTCTTGTGGAGGAACTCCACTTTGGGGTACATCAGTTTTCGGTAGATTCGATGCTATACTCTCTTCTGTTGACTTTTGATCCTGATCCAATGAGTTTGGAGCAAACAATGGAACACTTTGGGCTTCTGCACTTGGTACAAAAATATTTGCAACTGGTGTTAGAGAAGGTGGCCCAAAAGCTATTTGACCAAATTGAGATGTTGCCGCTTGCGATGATTGACTAAAATCATCAGTTTTCGGTAGATTCGATGCTATACTATCTTCTGCTTTCTTTTGATCTTGTTCAAATGAGTTTGGAGCAAACAAAGGGACACTTTGGGGTTCGACACTTGGTACAAAAATATTTGCAACTGGAGTTAGAGAAGGCTGCCCAAAAGCTATTTGACCAAATTGAGATGTTGCCGCTGGCGATGATTGATTAAAATTATTGGGGGTTGCACCATATGATGAAGGTGGAAAAGCTACGGGTGCAGCTCCAAACGCTGATAGATTTGGTGTTACCTGGACCGGAGCAGTTTCCTGAGCTGTTAAAGGATTTTTATATAGTTTGGTTCCTTTCTGTAGGCGATAAGATGAAGTTTGTCCACTTGGGGGAGGTAATACAGAGCCTCCGGCTGGTGGTGGATGATTTTGGGTTTGAATTTGAGTGGAATATTTTGTAGGATCAAATAATCCTACTTGAGCAGGTGGCGGAGTAGGAGTAACAGTTGGTGGTAATGATGAAGATTGGGTTACTGGTTGATTGCCAGTTGGAGGAAGAATCGAATTGGAATTGTTTGGCAAATATTTTGATGGATCGAAAAATCCTAATTGAGGAGGAGGAGGCGTGGGATTAACGGAAAGTGGAAGATTGGCATTAGGATTGTTTGAAGGATCAAATAATCCACCCTGTGGGGGATTTGTGGTGGCCCCTAGATCCACAGATTGTAATGGATTGAAAAATGTTATAGGTGTTTGGCCAACAGTCGTAGGATTTTGCGCATATATGCCAGGTTGTGATGGTGGCCGGCTACCGCTTACCGAGGGTGGTTTTACAGTAGGACCTGTTTCACTAAAGGAATTTGCTGGTCTAGAAGATGGTCTGGGCGGTCTATTGGGTTCAGATGTTTGGGAAGGCTGTTGATTGAAAGGATCAAATACCGCGGGTGCTACTGAGGGATTGAAAAAGTTTATTTGCCCAGAAGGAGGAGCGACAACAGATTGTGGCTCGGCTTGAGGATTGTAAAACGTTGCCGAAGAATTTGCTGGAAGATTTTCACTAGTAGCTGGAGGTGGTGGTGGATAATTCGCTTGTTGTTGTTCGCCTAAGGAAGTAAAATAATTTGCCGCCGGTGGTGGTGGTGGAGGTACTCCTTGATAATATCCTGATTGATGTTGTTGATCAAATGCAATACCAAAGTTCGAACCGTAAGATTGCTGCTGATCAAAATTATGAGGCGATTCCGGTGGTTTTATAGTTTGTGTTATAGAGCCAGCTGCGGATTGCACTAATCCGGTAATATTTTGTAAAACACCTGTGGGAGCAAGGTTGGTAATTTTCGAAAATAAACCACCTCCACTTTTTTTCTCTTCAGATTTTGGTTCTTCACTCAAATATTGGGATTGCGATGGTTGAGCATAAGAATCAATTGGCTGATAACCTACAGGATTATTGTCATAAGACAAAGGGGCACTGAGTGCTGGTGGCTGGAGAACTGTGCTAGTTGGCTGTTGTTGATCTGAAAGTCCTGGTATGGGAGCATAAAGTTTTTTCTTAGCTGAGAAACGGAAATTATTTTGGCCTCCTGCCGTTGGAGGAGGAATTGTTGGAGCAGTTGTAGGTGGTAGAGTGGAAACTTCGCTTGGACTATAAAATTTTGGAGGTTCTGCCGGGGGTAATTGCGGTTGTTCAGGAATAGAAGAGCTGGGGATGGCACAAAATTGAATAACATTTGGATTAATAAAAAAACGGATTATAAAAAATCATAATCTTTCATCTTACCTTCCTCCAGTAAAGAAATTATTTCCTGGCCCAGATGATAATGGTGGTGGAGCATAAAATGGCACGTTCTCAGTTGTAGATGTAGGATTTCCAAATTGGCTTGGTTGGCTAGGCTGATAATGTTGTTGTTGGTGTTGTTGTTGTGTATAAATCGGCTGGATATCTAATTGAGGCGTACTAAAATTTCCATTAGAATCTTGATCACCACTTGGTGTTGTCTCTCGACTGGATATGGCTGTTATACGTTTCGAAAATGTAGAAAATACATTGGAGGCCACCGATGGTAATGCTGAAAACGATGATGCCGCTTGACTTAATATCGAATCACTTGTATTCGGTTGATCCAAAAGGGGATTTGCATTTGCATCAGCACTCTCAGAAGTCACACTACTCTCCTCAGTGGAAGCATTCAAATTGATTTCATCAAGATTTTCTGTGTCTAAAGATGAGGAACCAACGGTTACCAGAGATTTGTGTTCTGAAATTAAAGTAAAATCAAAGATGTCAAAATGACAAATTGAAATGGGAACTATGAAAGTAGGTTTTCGAAAATATGTAAACATTTGACAAATGAGGCAATGGTCACTAGGATTTATATCCATCCATGTGTGATAACTTCCAACCATACACAATTCGAAATTGTATCTATTTTTTCGTTGTGGCTTGATTTGTTTGGTGGAACCCTTAGTAAAGGTGTGCAATTCGTTAGGTTAACAAATGTGAAAAGATTTCTCGTGATGTGAGTCGAGTGACAACATTTCAGGAATTTTTCGGGTAAGATTCGAGATTTTTTATAATTGCGAATAGGCTTCTCGTGAGTCGGGTAGCAAAAATTCAGCCATTTTTGGGGGTAAGGCAAAGGTTTTCTAATATTTGAAAATCCCGCTTGTTTGTAATATAAGCGATATCCGTAGGAAATGCATACTACATCGATCCTTACAGTCATCGTTCCTACACCGGAACCGGGGTCGACGCAAAAAATCCCACACCCTGTCTCAAACCCCATTCTCTGGCTTTTTGCGTCCTGGTAAAAGTCTGCAGGCCAGTCTGCACAAAATTCTTCTCCTAGAACCAGTGAAATACACGTGGCAATTCAAGCGCGGAGGTCTGGCGTCTTTATTTGTCACCACTCGCGCCATAACAGGTTGGCTCATAAGTACCCGGTCTGACACATAGATGGTGTCGCTAGTATTAAATGCATATTATTTTTATATAGTACCAACCTTCATATGATTCGTGTCAAATTTGACGTCTGTCAGTCAATTAGTTTGTGAGATAGAGCGTCTTTTGTGAAGCAACTTTTATTATTGTGAAAAAAATGGAAAAAAAGGAATTTCATCTTTTGATAAAAATCATGTTTTCTGAAGGGAAAAAATACGGTGGAAGCAAAAACTTGACTTGATAATGAGTATCCGGACTCTGCCCCAGGGAAATCAACAATAATTGATTGGTATGCAAAATTCAAGCGTGGTGAAATGAGGAAGGTGAACGCAGTGGACGCCCGAAAGAGGTGGTTACCGACGAAAACATAAAAAAAATCCACAAAATGATTTTGAATGACCGTAAAATGAAGTTGATCGAGATAGCAGAGGCCTTAAAGATATCAAAGGAACGTGTTGGTCATATCATTCGTCAATATTTGGATATGCGGAAGCTCTGTGCAAAATGGGTGCCGCGCGAGTTCACATTTGACAAAAAACAACAACGTGTTGATGATTCTGAGCGGTGTTTGCAGCTGTTAACTCGTAATACACCCGAGTTTTTCCGTCGATATGTGACAATGGATGAAACATGGCTCCGACAGTCGGCTGAGTGGACAGCAACCGGTGAACCGTCTCCGAAGCGTGGAAAGACTCAAACGTCCGCTGGCAAAATAATGGCCTCTTTTTTTTGGGATGCGCATGGAATAATTTTTATAGATTATCTTGAGAAGGGAAAAACCATCAACAGTGACTATTATATGGCGTTATTGGAGCGTTTCAAGGTCAAAATCGCGGCAAAACGGCCCCATATGAAGAAGAAACAAGTAAGTAAAGTCTAAAGTCGGGCGGAGCCGACTATATTATACCCTTCACCACTATGTAGACAAACATTTGTGTTACCATCTCAACTATTTAAAATTTGCTGGGAGCTATATAAAAGTTTGCATTTCCAGATACAAATACTTTTAATGGAAACAATTTTTTGTACTTCTACAAAAATTCTAGAATTAAAATTTAAATCGGCTAACGCCCTAGGATGAAACACAATGTTAGTAAAAAATATGGGAAATATGAAGCGAGAGAAATTTTAATGCAATTGTACAAAAGAGATTTATGATTTTTCAGGCGATACATATGTTATCGAGATACAGGACAATTAGAGTAATATTTATTATTTTTGCTACTCAGCAGTGGCGATTTTACAAGGATATTGGTTAGATCTCGCCAAGATATGTGGTCAAGTGTGGGTTGTGATATATTATTTGGTCTAGTCGGGCGACTTGGAGCCTTATTTAAAACTCATCCTTTCTGTGGAAATGTTGGCATTGCAGTGTGTAGGATATGGCTATGATATGGGGAAATCATCACAGAAATTTGTGTACACCCTCACAAAAAATCGCTTCTGTAACATATAGTCCCAAACGTATTTTGCTTCAAGCATATAAATTTTTGGGTATTGCCCAAACATTTATATGTTTGATCTCTTCCAATATATAATATGTTTGAAAGCATATTGGTCTAAACAATATATGTTTGGGTAGTCTAAGTTCCAAACATTTTGTATTTTTGCATCCAAATTCAATAATGTTGTCTTCCAAAAAACAATATGTTATTATGTGAACATATAATATGTTTGGAAGCATTTTGCACCCAAAAATATTATATGCTTAAAAAAAATTCTCCCAAACAATATTGTGCTCAAAATTTTATTTATTTATGTATATATTTACAATCACAATGAATTATGAAAATAAACAGGTAATATAGGTGCTAACAACATAGGATTTCGACCTGAATGCTCAAAATTTTGTTTCTGCCTAATTGTATATTCCCCCACATCTTTCTCACTTCCACGAGATTTTTTAGTTCTTAGCACCTTTTTCTGTAATACAAACATTGTAGAAGAAATTATTCAATTTTATGATTTTTTTTATTTTAATTTTACCTTTTGCCGGACGGGGATTCGAATAGCGGACCACACAGTTTGTAAGGATCAAAGAAGTAGCTGATCAATTGCCCAAGGAAAAATAAAATGTTAATTTTGTAATAACAAGCAACAACCACCAACTTAATTCAATATCGCTCCCTGTTAAATAGCGCTCCAAGCTACTAAACACATATATGTTTATAGGCTATTTCTAAATTAATATATGTTTGCATCCAAGCATATTATATTTACAAACATTTTATGTCCCAAACATAATATGTTCTAACATATTAACATATATGTCCCAAACATGTTATGCTAGTTTATGAACATTATATGCTTGCACTCAAAAATATTGTGTTTAAAAATTTGTCTTCCAAACATATAATGTTTATAGCCAAACATATGAAAAACAGTCTTTTTCATCCGTGTAGAGTGTGAGAATTTTGGCCATATTTGTATTCTCTGAGGAAACTATCCAGTCAATTGGAGGAAAATCCCATTGAAAATGGGTCTAAAATATGAAACAGCCTACCATATTTCCCCAACTCTGGTGTACGTATATATGGGAGCTATATACTAGAGGTCTGCACAATTCCATTTGTAAATGCAGAGTACACGTGTACTTGCTAAATGAGTACATCTATTTGAGAGAATCGCAAAACTATTGGTACACATTTTGATGAACACCAAAAGCCACGAGTAACTTCTTGTTGCTACTCTGATGTCTTCACTACCAACAAACACATATTCCTCTTTCTCTCTTATTGAAGTGTACTCAGAGTGATCACGTCGAGTATGTTGCGAAAACAAAACTTCATAGAGTACTCCATGTACCACGTTCAGTTTCAGAAATACAAAAAAAAGTTACTCTCAATAATATATGTTTTGGTTTGTTATAAAGAACGGCAAACGTTAAGGTAAGTGTGTGACATACATAAATATATTAAATATGTGACATACATGCATATCTATGATTAATAATAATGGAAAGTTTTGCTTCGCACATAACTGAGAAATACTTGTGGCACCACGTGAAGGGAAGAGAATCCATGTTGTACTTTTTCTCAAGTACTTACATTTTTATTGTTCCTTTTTTTCGGAACACATATTGTTTCGGATAAGTACTTGGTGGTATTTGACAAGTAAGTGTTCTCTTCACTTCACTACTTGCGCTCTGAGAGAAAGACAGTGTATGTACTATATTCGACAGCGAATTGCATACATGTAGTGAAAAGTTATTCGATGCAGACCTCTACTATATACAATCTGAACCAATTTTGACTAAATTTGACATGCATAGTTAGAATAATACTTCTGCCATCTATGCGAAATTTCACGTAAATGGGAGTATAACTTTGGCCCCCCTGGTCATATGAGTGCAAATCGGACGGGAGATATATGGGAGCCATATCTAAATCTGAACCGATTTCAACCAAATTTGCCACAATTACCTATACTACTACACGTACTCCTTATGCGAAATTTGAAGCAAATCACGAAAAAACCCTGGATTTTGAGGCCATATAAGTTCAAATCGAACGAAATATATATATGGGAGCTATATCTAAATCTGAATCGATTTTGACCATATTTGGCACATACAATAGTATCATTAAAAGTGCCGCTTGTGCAAAATTTTAAGTAAGTCAGGGAGCAAAACTCTGGCTTTTGAGACCATATAAGTCCAAATCGGGCGAAAGATATATATGTGAGCTATATCTAAATCTGAACCGATTTTAACAAAATTTGACACACTTACAGATACTATTAAACGTACCCCTTGTGCAAAATTTCAAGCAAATCACGGTAAAACTCTGGCTTTTGTGGCCATATAAGTTCAAATCGGACGAAAGATATATATGGGAGCTATATCTAAATTTGAACCGATTTCAATCAAATTTACCAAGCATTGGTAGAATGTCAATTCTACCCTCACTGCAAGATTTCACGAAGATCGGTAGTAAACATTGGCCTCTGTGGTCATATGAGTCTAAATCGGACGAAAGATATATATGGGAGCTATATCTAAATCTGAACCGATTTGGCTGATATTTTGCAACATTTTCGATATTCATAAAATATTTGGATGTACGGTATTTCAAGAAAATCGGTTGATAAACACGCTAACTATGACCACATCGGGGAGAAATATATATGGCAGCTATATCTAAATCTGAACCGATTTTTTCCAAAACCAATAGCGATTGTCTCTGTCCCAAGAAACGGCCCTATGCCAAATTTGAGGACGATCGGACTTAAATTGCGAGCTGTACTTTGTGCACAAAATTACATATACAGACAGAAGGACGGACGGACAGACAGACAGACAGACGGACATAGCTAAATCGACTCAGAATTTAATTCTAAGCCGATCGGTATACTAAAAGATGAGTCTATGACCACTATTTCTTGGCGTTACATACAAATGCACAAACTTATTATACCCTGTACCACAGTAGTGGTGAAGGGTATAAAAAGTGTTGTTCCACCAAGACCACGCACCGTGCCACAAGTCATTGAGAAGATGGCAAAAATTCATGAATTGGGCTTCGAATTGCTTCCCCACCCACAGTATTCTCCAGATCTGGCCCCCGGCGACTTTTTCTTGTTCTCAGACCTCAAAAAGATGCTCGCAGGGCTGCAATGAAGAGGTGATCGCCGAAACTGAGGCCTATTTTGAGGCAAAACCGAAGGAGTACTACGAAAATGGTATCAAAAAATTGGAAGGTCGTTATAATCGTTGTATCGCTCTTGAAGGGAACTATGTTGAATAATAAAAACGAATTTTGAGAAAAAATGTGTTTTTGTTTGTTAGACCGGGGACTTATAAGCCAACCTGTTACAACTTTAGAAAACAAAGGTATATTTTATTGGCAAATTTTTTCTGAAATGTAATGTGGCATTACTTATCGCTACTATTAACGGTGCCCACTGTAGAGCCGAACCCGGACCTCAACTTATGATTTTGATTACCGGTATTAATAGAAAGAATCACTTCTTGCCTACACAGGTAAGTTATTATTTTTAAATCCCAGGTAATACTGCAAGTAGTAACTTTTTGATTACCGGTATTACTGAAAGAATCACTAGTGCTAGCTGGGATGCCTTTGCCATTAGCATTTTTTTGTTTCAACGAAGTATTGTGGAAATCTAAAAAAGTCAAGTATCATTTAGTTCAATTTTCGCACGAGGTAGTTCAATTTCTTTTTTCTATGTACCTTACTCGGTCGTAGCTCCATTGTACTTTAGTTTCGAAAAAAATCTATATTTAAAAACTGTCTAAATATTTTCTATTATTGTTAAATGTTAATTAATGCAATTTTTAACATTTAATTTAATGGCAATTAAGAAGACTGGGTGGCAGGTTAGCAATTTCATACATAGTAAACCTTTCATTAGCTCTAACTATTGAGTATAATAAGCAAAGTGCTTCCACCTGCAGTAAAGTAAAAAGCTATTATTCAGCTATACAATTTACATATCATCGATTATTGAATGTTTTTTTCTTTCTAAATATTTACAGTTTTTGTTTTTTTTTTTTTCAATTTAATATTTCGTTAGAAATAACAGCTGTGTCTTTTTAAAACTCGTTATTTAATATTTTTCTAATTGTTCAAGTAGGATGTAAAAATAGTCAATTATAATAATTTTTTTTTATGTTAGCCTGTTAGCCTAATGCAGGCTAGTTGAATTTCCAAATTGTTTATGCCACATATTATTATAATATTTATAAGGGAATTTATAGTATTAAGTTATAGAAATGTAAATGCCAGATATATAGCAATCTACACAAGCCTGACTATACACATGTTTCATCGCCGACCAAATCGAATTTCCATTGATTCATTTAGGTCTTAAGGTGGGTATTAAGTTCGAGTTTAGCCGCTAAAAACGTCATTTTTTCACAATGGCTTTTCTTTAATAATCCATTTTAAGGAATACAAACTTTGTGAAAATTTGCTTTGGGCTTTTCCCAATCAAGTTATAATAAAATTTGCAACAAATATGTATAATTTCATGCAGTTTTCTTACTGATTTAGTTTTCACTTTAGCGATTTTAGCGGCTAAACTCGAACTTAATACTCACCTTTACTTTATGTTTAAATCTCTTATCGAAATTACTCGCGAGAATTATTTCTCCCAAATTGATTTCACCACAACTATGCATCATGTAACTACAATCCCTTAATCTTATTTTTTTGATTTCGGTTGTTACTACACTAATGCCATAAAAAATCGAAATATATCTTTACAATTCACCTGATTGGTGAGGATTTTTTTGACATAAGAAGAATAAAACTTTGTTACCTAAAAGTATGCATCACAATCGAATAAATCATATTGTTTTCAAATATGAGAGAATAGAGCAGATAATGAAACTACAGAGTCATAACGCTAGATTCCTGACGTCGTCGACAATTTTCGCAAACCGATTCTGTTGTCAATTAACAGGTTTGCTGATAAGTCCCCGGTCTGACACATAGATGGCGTCGCTAGTATTAAATGTATACACGCAAAGAAAAAAACGTTTGGAAAACGTGTACCGAAAACGTTTTTCTTTTGTTAGAGTTTTTTGAATTGCTTCGAAAATTTTAAACTTTTATCACCAAAAAAATTCGTTTGTTACAAAATTTTTATTTTTTCAATAAAAAAAGTTATTTTTGAAACAACAACACAGTCCATTTCGTTTATATCAAACACTGTTCTTTTCCGACGTTAGGTCTTTAATAAGACACAGTTTACAGTTCAAAATTTAATATATATATACGGTGCCAAACTAAATGTTTGTTTCTGTTAAATAAACTTTGTTTATTCGGTTCGTGGGCGCCGCAAGCTATGCCATATAAATATAACTTATATGGATATTTATCTATTGATGACCATAACAGGTACATAGCTCCGTGGTTAGTGTGTTGGCTTACAAAGTGCATGGTCCGCGGTTCGATTCTCCGTACAGGCGAAAGGTAAAAAAATTTTAAAAATTTATAAAATCGTATAATTTCTTCTACATTGTTGGTATTACAGAAAAAGGTGCTAAGAACTAAAAAACTTCGTGGAAGTGAGAAAGATGTGAGGGAAAATGCAATTAGCCAGAAAAAATTTTTTTTGAGTTAGTCTTTATGAAATTGTTTTTACATCCTGGAAAAGAATAAACGTTTATCACAAAAAGTATATACTTTTCTTCCAAATACACTTCCTTTCAACGAAAAGCAAATGAGAAACGAACTTTGTTTGTCTAAAATTTCGTTTGGGAGGAAAGAATTATTTTTTTGCGTGTATTATTATACCCTTCACCACTACTGTGGTACAGGGTATAATAAGTTTGTGCATTTGTATGTAACGCCAAGAAATAGTGGTCATAGACCCATCTTTTAGTATACCGCTCGGCTTAGAATTAAATTCTGAGTCGATTTAGCGATGTCCGTCTGTCTGTCTGTCTGTCTGTCTGTCCGTCCGTCTGTCTGTATATGTAATTTTGTGCACAAAGTACAGCTCGCAATTTAAGTCCGATCGTCCTCAAATTTGGCATAGGGCCGTTTCTTGGGACAGAGACAATCGCTATTGGTTTTGGAAAAAATCGGTTCAGATTTAGATATAGCTGCCATATATATTTATCCCCGATTATGTCATAGTTAGCGTGTTTATCAACCGATTTTCTTGAAATACCGTACATCCAAATATTTTATGAATCTCGAAAATCTTGCAAAATATCAGCCAAATCGGTTCAGATTTAGATATAGCTCCCATATATATCTTTCGTCCGATTTAGACTCATATGACCACAGAGGCCAAAGTTTACTACCGATCTTGGTGAAATTTTGCACAGAGGGTAGAATTGACATTCTACCAATGCTTGGTAAATTTGATTGAAATCGGTTGAAATTTAGATATAGCTCCCATATATATCTTTCGTCAGATTTGAACTTATATGGCCACAAAAGCCAGAGTTTTGGCGTGATTTGCTTGAAATTTTGCACAAGGGGTACGTTTAATAGTATCGTTAAGTGTGTCAAATTTTGTTTGTTTGGTTCAGATTTAGATATAGCTCACATATATATCTTTCGCCCGATTTGGACTTATATGCTCTCAAAAGCCAGAGTTTTTCCCTGACATACTTCAAATTTTGCACAAGCGGTACTTTTAACGATACTATTGTATGTGCCAAATATGGTCAAAATCGATTCAGATTTAGATATAGCTCCCATATATATCTTTCATCCGATTTGAACTTATATGACCTCAAAATCCAGGGTTTTGCGTGATTTGCTTCAAATTTCGCACAAGGAGTACGTTTAGTAGTATCGGTATTTGTGGCAAATTTGGTTGAAATCGGTTCAGATTTAGATATGGCCCCCATATATATCTTCCGTCCAATTTGCACTCATATGACCAGGGGGGCCAAAGTTATACTCCCATTTACGTGAAATTTCGCATAGACAGCAGAATTATTATTCTAACTATACATGTCAAATTTAGTCAAAATCGGTTCAAATTGTATATAGCTCCCATATATACGTACACCAGAGTTGGGGAAATATGGTAGACTGTTACACATTTTAGACCCATTTTCAATGGAAGTTTTCTCCAATTAGCGTTAGCCGATTTAAATTTTAATTCTACAGATTTTGTAGAAGTAAAAAAATTGTCTCCTTTATATAGCTTCCAGCAAATGTGAAGTAGTTGAGATGGTAACACACATTTTGGCCTACATAGGGGTGAAGGGTATAATATAGTCGGCCCCGCCCGACTTTAGAATTTACTTACTTGTTTTTTATTAAATATTTTTTTGTTATACATCGTTTTTATACCCACCACCATAGAATGGTGATGGGGGTATAATAAGTTTGTCATTCCGTGTGTAACACATCGAAATATCGACTTCCGACTATATAAAGTATATATATTTTTGATCCGGGAGAAATTCTGTCTGTCTGTTGTAATCGCGCTACAGCCTACAATAATTGCGCTATCGTCCTGAAATTTGGCACAGATTCGTTTTTTGGTTGCAGGCAGGTCAAGTTCGAAGATGGGCTATATCGGTCCAAGTTTTGATATAGTCCCCATATAAACTGATTTCTCGATTTGGGGTCTTGGGCTTATAAAAAACGTAGTTTTTGTCCAATTAGCCTGAAATTGAAAATCTAGAGGTACTTGAGGACCATAAAGAGGTGTGCCGAAAATGGTGCCATGTTTTGACCATGTTTTGGTATAGCCCCCATATAGACCGATATCTCGTGTTTACTTCTTGGGCTTCTAGAAACTGAATTTTCTATCCGATTTGCCCGAAATTGGAAATCTTGAGGTATTTTGGGACCATAAAGAGGTGTGTCGAAAACGGTCCGTATCGGTCCATGTTTTGGTGTAGCCCCCATATAGACCGATCTCCCGATTTTGGTTCTTGGGCGTCTAGAAACTGTATTTTCTATCCGATTTTCCTCAAATTGAAAATCTAGAGGTATTTTAGGACCTTAAAGAGGTGTGTCGAAAATGGTCAGTATCGGTCCATGTTTTGGTATAGCCCCCATATAGACCGATCTCCCGATTTTGCTTCTTGGGCTTCTAGAAACTGTATTTACTACCATTTGCCTGAAATTGAAAATCTAGAGGTATTTTAGGACCTTAAAGAGGTGTGTTGAAAATGGTCAGTATCGGTCCATGTTTTGGTATAGCCCCCATATAGACCGATCTCCCGATTTTGCTTCTTGGGCTTCTAGAAACTGTATTTACTACCATTTGCCTGAAATTGGAAATTTAGAGGTATTTGGGGACCTTAAAGAGGTGTTTCGAAAATGGTCAGTATCGGTCCATGTTTTGGTATAGCCCCCATATAGACCGATCTCCCGATTTTGCTTCTTTGGCTTCTTTAAACTGTATTTATTACCCGATTTGCCTGAAATTGGAAATCTAGAGGTATTTTGGGACCCCAAATAGGTGTATCGTTCCATTTTTTGGTATAACCCCCATATAGACCGATCTCTCGGTTTACTTCTTGGGCGTCTAGAGACTATATTTTCTAGCCGATTTGCTTGAAATTGAAAATCTACAGGTATTTTAAGATCAAAAATAGGTGTTTCGCAAATGGTGCCTATTGGTCCATATTTATTTCTTTGGCCTTCTAGAATCCGTAGTTTTTATCCAAATTGCCGGAAATTAGAAATATAGACGTATCTTAGGACCATAAAGAGGTGTGTCGAAAATGGTCCGTACCGGTCCATGTTTTGGTATAGCCCCTATATAGACTGATCTCTCGATTTTACTTCTTGGGCTTCTAGAATTCGTAGTTTTCACCAATTAGTTTGAAAGTGGAATTCTAGAGGTATTTGAGGAACATTAAGAGGTGGTGAGTATTGGTCCATGTTTTGGTATAGGCCCCATATAGACCTAACTCCCGAATTTATTTCTAGGACTTCAAATCAAAGCGTTATTTCATCATATACACGATATGTTTATGATTTCTCTAAAACTCAATCAAAATTGGTTCTCATAAATCCAGAATCTGAGCTGGTCTTCATAGGTAGAATCTTTAATTTTTTTCTTCGGGAAACGTACTGGTTGAGCTGATTTGCTTGGGAGAAGATTTGTCATCAAACCCCCTAAAATGCTATATATTATCAAGTAACCCGCTACGACGATGAGTTTTCAAAGTAAACTGTTCATGGTGGTCCATTAAAAATTAACAAAAAAATTTAAAATTATCGTAATTTGTACAACTATCTCAAAAGAAATTCCTTGGAAGTGAAAAAGTCAAACGACACAAGTTCAAATCCCAGCGGGCATGATTTTGTTTTATTTTATTCCTTTCTTATTGATTTCTTATTCCTTTTTGTGAAATTTAATTGTCCAAAACTTAAATTTTCACTTAACAGGTTGCTTGATAAGTCCCCGGTCTAACAAAGAAGAACACATTTTTTTTGTCAAAATTGGTTTTTATTATTCAACATAGTTCCCTTCAAGAGCGATACAACGATTATAACGACCTTCCAATTTTTTGATACCATTTTGGTAGTACTCCTTCGGTTTTGTCTCAAAATAGGCCTCAGTTTCGGCGATCACCTCTTCATTGCAGCCAATTTTTTTCCCTGCGAGCTTCCTTTTGAGGTCTGTGAACAAGAAAAAGTCGCTGGGGGCCAGATCTGGAGAATACGGTGGGTGGGGAAGCAATCCGAAGCCCAATTCATGAATTTTTGCCATCGTTCTCACGGACTTGTGGCACGGTGCGTTGTCTTGGTGGAACAACACTTATTTCTTCTTCATATGGGGCCGTTTTGCCGCGATTTCGACCTTCAAACGCTCAAATAACGCCATATAATAGTCACTGTTGATGGTTATTCCCTTCTCCAGATAATCGATAAAAAAATATTCCATGCGCATCCCAAAAAACAGAGGCCATTACTTTGCCAGCGGACTTTTGAGTCTTTCCACGCTTCGGAGACGGTTCACCACCGGTCGCTGTCGACTCAGCCGACTGTCGATTGGACTCAGGAGTGCAGTGATGGAGCCATGTTTCATCCATTGTCACATATCGACGGAAAAACTCGGGTATATTACGAGTTAACAGCTGCAAACACCTCTCAGAATCATCAACACGTTGTTGTTTTTGGTCAAATGTGAGCTCGCGCGGCACCCATTTTGCACAGAGCTTCCGCATATCCAAATATTGATGAATGATATGACCAACACGTTCCTTTCATATTTTTAAGGCCTCTGCTATCTCGATCAACTTCATTTTACGGTCATTCAAAATCATTTTGTGGATTTGTTTTATGTTTTCGTCGGTAACCACCTCCTTTGGGCGTCCACTGCGTTCACCGTGCTTGAATTTTGCATACCAATCAATTATTGTTGATTTCCCTGGGGCAGAGTCCGGAAACTCATTATCAAGCCAAGTTTTTGCTTCCTCCGTATTTTTTTCCCTTCAGAAAACAGTATTTTATCAAAAAACGAAATTCCTTTTTTTTAATTTTTTTCACAATAACAAAAGTTGCTTCACAAAAGACGCTCTATCCCACAAACTAATTGACTTACAAACGTCAAATTTTGACACGAATCATTTGAAGGTTGGTACTATATAAAAATAATATGCATTTAATACTAGCGAGGCCATCTATGTGTCAGACCGGGGACTTATCAGCCAACCTGTTAAAACGGCCTAATTCCGTACTTCTAAAACTTGTCCAAAAGGACTGCATTGGAAGTGGAAAAAATCGATAGGGGATCCCGGGATACGCTTTAAAGAAATGTTTGTGGAACAACTTCCCATTTTTTTTACTGAAATGAACTAAAAAGAGGGGAAAAATTTATACAAAAAGATATACTAAAAGTAGTTCAGAATTTCTTAAATTTGTAAATTTTACCACAAATCTTTGCAATTTTTAACTCCAATGTTTAACTTCAATTTGAATTTTCTGAAACTTATTTTTGTCATAATGGTGTTTGCAATATAGTCTAATTAATTTTTTCCCTCCTGGTGGGTGCGATTGATAATTTGTTGAATTGGATTAAGATGTTCTTTCATATTATGAAACAATACTTAAAAAAGGCGAAATAATGCCCGAAATATCGTTGTTTTTGGTTTGAGGCTTTATTATGTCCAAGAAAGTAGAATTGCCATTTTCGAATTTCGAAAATTTGAAAGTTGTGCTGGATTGTGCTAGGTTTGTGCCGATTTGTGCTGCAATTTGTTTTTTTAAATCTTAGCAAATAGCCGAGATATTTCGAAAAAACTTTTTTCAACAAAATTTTTGCCAGAATCGCCATTTTCGAAATTCGACATTTTGACAGTTGTGCTAGCCGAGTACATTATTGTGCCGTTTAAATAAAAATTCTGTCTCTTATAGTTTTCGAGAAATTCTAAAATTTCGAAAAATTTCCAGAATCGCCATTTTCGAATTTCGAAAATTTTAATATTGTATTAAACCGTTATCGACTTGTGCTAAGTTGCGAATATCTCCAAAACGGTTTGAGATAGAAAGTTGATTCAAACGGCACAAATGAGTACTAACCTAGCACAAATTGGCACAACGTTCAGTTTTTTGAAATTCGAAAATTTTAAATTTTGACTATTTTCAATAATAAATTGGCATTTTTTAAAAAAAGTTTTTGCGAATATCTCCAAAACGGTTTGAGATAGAAAGTTGATTCAAACGGCACAAATGAGTACTAACCTAGCACAAATTGGCACAACGAATATCTCCAAAACGGTTTGAGATAGAAAGTTGATTCAAACGGCACAAATGAGTACTAACCTAGCACAAATTGGCACAACGTTCAGTTTTTTGAAATTCGAAAATTTTAAATTTTGACTATTTTCAATCATAAATTGGCATTTTTTAAAAAAAGTTTTTGCGAATATCTCCAAAACGGTTTGAGATAGAAAGTTGATTCAAACGGCACAAATGAGTACTAACCTAGCACAAATTGGCACAACGTTCAGTTTTTTGAAATTCGAAAATTTTAAATTTTGACTATTTTCAATCATAAATTGGCATTTTTTAAAAAAAGTTTTTGCGAATATCTCCAAAACGGTTTGAGATAGAAAGTTGATTCAAACGGCACAAATGAGTACTAACCTAGCACAAATTGGCACAACGTTCAGTTTTTTGAAATTCGAAAATTTTAAATTTTGACTATTTTCAATCATAAATTGGCATTTTTTAAAAAAAGTTTTTGCGAATATCTCCAAAACGGTTTGAGATAGAAAGTTGATTCGAACGGCACAAATGAGTACTGAACTAGCACAAATTGGCACAACATTCAGTTTTTTTAAATTCGAAAATTTAAATTTTGGCGTTTTTCAAACACATATTTTTGAACTTTTTTAAAAATTTAATTTGGCTGTTTCTCGGAAACGGCTTGAGATAGAAAGGTGATCTCAACGGCACAACTTAGCACAAGTCGATAACGGTTTAATACAATATTAAAATTTTCGAAATTCGAAAATGGCGATTCTGGAAATTTTTCGAAATTTTAGAATTTCTCGAAAACTATAAGAGATAGAATTTTTATTTAAATTTTGACTATTTTCAATCATAAATTGGCATTTTTTAAAAAAAGTTTTTGCGAATATCTCCAAAACGGTTTGAGATAGAAAGTTGATTCGAACGGCACAAATGAGTACTGAACTAGCACAAATTGGCACAACATTCAGTTTTTTGAAATTCGAAAATTTAAATTTTGGCGTTTTTCAAACACATATTTTTGAACTTTTTTAAAAATTTAATTTGGCTGTTTCTCGGAAACGGCTTGAGATAGAAAGGTGATCTCAACGGCACAACTTAGCACAAGTCGATAACGGTTTAATACAATATTAAAATTTTCGAAATTCGAAAATGGCGATTCTGGAAATTTTTCGAAATTTTAGAATTTCTCGAAAACTATAAGAGATATAATTTTTATTTAAACGGCACAATAATGTACTCGGCTAGCACAACTCAGCACAACTGTCAAAATGTCGAATTTCGAAAATGGCGATTCTGGCAAAAATTTTGTTGAAAAAAGTTTTTTCGAAATATCTCGGCTATTTGATAAAATTTAAAAAAAAAAAAACAAATTGCAGCACAAATCGGCACAAACCTAGCACAATCCAGCACAACTTTCAAATTTTCGAAATTCGAAAATGGCAATTCTACTTTCTTGGACATGTCTTTATTTCATCTCAGTTTTGGTTGGTATCGTATTTCCCGAAACCGACAACATATGCAAAATATCTAATTATTCTGATTACAATTTGTATAACATGTATTTATCGTATATTAAAAAAAGATAGCGCCTAAAAGCATGCATCAGTTTTTTGTTTGTTTGAATTCAGTTATTAGTTTTAATACGGAGAGTATGCGAAATAGCGATAGTTTAAAATTCCCAATCCAAACAATTTGACTCAACTTAGTTTAATTTTAGATTTAATATAGATTATAGATTTCTAACAAATCGATACCAATTTTATATTTCTATTGTATTAAAAAAAACATTTATTCGTATTTAATATTTATGTAATTTTTTAAACGATTTCATAGTTATATTATATATTCGTGAATATAATTAATGAATAGTTATTTAACGCTTATTAATTTGTAACATCATATTTTATCATTAATTGATGTGTTGCCAATTTGTCTGTATAGTAACTTCTATCGCTAACTACAATAGCTATAGAATATTATTACACAATACATACGGACCTAATGTTACATACGTCCCCGTCCCGTTCAACTAGATTTACATTAAATTCTCATTAATTTATTTATTACGCTTAACGAATGTTATGTAAACCAAACTCATCTATAGAGTTCAGATGGGTCAAACGGTATATAAATAAATCTAATTGATTTTGAATTAATTATTAGCATGGAGATGATGCTAACCAGTGTTGCCATTTTTATATAGTAAGGTTTAAAATTAATTAAATGCAATTCAATATTGTTTAATTATGTTTGGCTTACATGTATGCAATTTGTTGGTGATAAAGTTTAATTTCATTTCATTTAATCGATTCAAATATAATTTAATGTAACTTTTACCCCCATTTTCAGGAAGCTCCGTTAGTGCTACGTTAGCTAACGAACTTTTAAACCGTACTATGGACATGTCTGTCATCTTGTCTATATATTCCATATGCCAGTTGGGAACTTAACTGATACAAATTTTTCAGTTAAAGTTAACCGGAGAGAAGATATTTCGATTTTACTTTCTGTTAACTGGGAGTTAAAGCCTAACGGGGATACATGAAAATGGCCTTTAAACAATTAAAGTGTTTTAAATGAGCTTTAGCCATTAAAGCTAATTTTAAAAATTTGTGTTATTTTTTTAAATCAAATTCTATATTTTTTTTCTAATTTTTGTTTCAATTATGTTTTATGTTTTTTTTTGTAATTTTTTTGTTTTAATTTTTTTTAATTCTAAATTTGGTTTTACTCTACTACCATCATTGGGGGGATACTTTCATTACGAAATCCATTTGCAATGCGGACATGGCCCCAATGAATGAATGGGGATGAGTTTGGAATAAACGATCGCTTAAAATTGACTTTTATTGCAATATTTTGTGGTCATTGTGAGTCTTCTTATCGATTTTTTTTATACTCGTATTAAAAAAGCAATTTTAGTGTTTTTTAATTACATCATGGTGGACTTTCCAAAGGAATTTCGGAATGGTTGATTTTTGTTTTAACAAAAAAAAATATTTTGGTTAAAAAGAAAATAAATAAAAATGCCAACAGGTTTTTGAATATGTTCATAAATTATATTATTATATTGGAGTATTATTACTGCGTATTTTTTTTATTTTTTTTTAATGAAGGTAGAAATTTTTTATTTCGTAAACAATGTAGTACAATAATATTGTTTATAAAAAATCCCTTAAGAAAATTAATGAAATTTATTGCGAGTATTTCCATACACTAAAAAAAAGGGAATTACCCTCTAATGCTCCAATTTTTTTGACCAACTCATAAAATATTCAATGTTAACGACACAAAAGCAAAAAAACGAAACAAGAAAAATTTATGCGGTAAAATTTAGTATATGCTGCAAAGCCTCTTGAAAAGATTTTACTAAGTTTTCTTTTTATTTTACCCATTTTTGTTGTCTTAAGGTGGGTTTTAAATCTTACTGATTTTTCGAAGCCCGCCTAAAGGCGGGATTGGGCATTAGAGGGTTAACCATGAAAGAACTATATTTTACAAATGGCTAATTATTTTACTTAAAATATATATTCTGCAGCTTAAAGAAATGCCTATTTTGAAGGAAAACTGTTGAGTTAAAAAATTCTGTTCCCAATATTGGGGATTTTTCAGCAAACTGGGAATATTTTTTTGTGGATGGGAACGAAAATTTCGAGTTGGAGACTTGAGGACTAGGTTTAATAATGAAATTATTTTTTCTACATTATTAAGGCATAAAGGGAGCCACAGTGATGCAATGGTTAGCATGCCCGCCTTGCATATACAAGGTCGTGGGTTCGATTCCTGCTACGATCGAACACCAAAAAGTTTTTCAGCGGTATTATCACACCTCAGTAATGTTGGTGACATTTCTGAGGGTTTCAAAGCTTCTTTAAGTGGTTTCACTGGAATGTGGAACGCCATTCGGACTCGGCTATAAAAAGGAGGTCCCTTGTCATTGAGCTTAACATGGAATCGGGCAGCACTCAGTGATAAGGGAGAAGTTCACCAATGTGGTATCACAATGGACTGAATAGCCTAAGTGAGCCTGATACATGGGGCTGCCACCTGCTTGCCGAAATCAGATACATGATTTCCGAGAAGATAACATGGTTGCGAAAACCATGTTACATGGTCACCACCCAAAAATAAAATTTTGCTCTTAAAACATGGTTGGGGTGATCAAATTCCTTCTCTGGGTGTAAGGCATAAAGGAGTACAACGATTCATTAAAATAAAAAAAAATCTCCTCTTATTCTACGGTGCACACACAAAAAAAATCTGATTCAATCACGATCGGATCATTTTTACTAAACGCCTTCAAACACACACAAAAAATATTTTTTGTGTTCAATAACGAAAATGATAATATTAATTAAAAAATTCATTGAAAGTGAATTGAAAAATTAATTGATTCAATGAAAACTTTAATTGATACTATTAAATTTTGTGATTGATTTTTTTTTCAATTAAAAAATTTGTTGAATCAATTAAATTTTTAATTGAATATTTTTTAAAATTCAATTAAGACTTTAATTGGAAAATTTTTCGTGAAATTTTTTTCTATGTAATGATTTATTAAATATTTAGAAGTAAAGTCTGATTCATAAACTCCAATTTTTGTTTCTCGAACATTTAGAAAACGATTTGAATAAGATGAAAATTAGATGAGTTTGCATAGCCATAATTAATTCTGATGACAGCTTGTTTCGGATGATATTTTGGTCACCCATATCCTACACTGAAAAAAAATATTTACGTGATATTAAAGATTATGCAACCTCAATTTTAGGATGCGCAATTTATGCACTATTAAGGACAAATTTCTTTAAAATAAAGAAATTTTAATTAAAAGAAAGTTTATAATCTTTGCTACAAACGTTTTTTTCTTTTAATTTAGGACACTCATTTTGAAAATTTGCGTCCCTTCGTTAAAGCTGCATGTCCTTAAACTAAGCCAAAATTTCCTTAAAGTAAAGAAACAAATTTTTGATTTAAAGAAATCGTCCTTAAATTAACTGAAATATTGAATCTTTAGATTTAAGATAAAAACGCTTCAAATATAGGCTAAGACTTATTTAGAGGATTTAGCATCTTTGGTTTAAATTTTTTGGAATTAAGAAAATAGTTTTTACTTCGAAGTATCTGTCATAATTTGGCTTTTTAAACTGGCATTTGTTTGTACGTGAATAGCTTTATTAATATACCGGAAAATAAAATAAAAATTCGATAAATGTATCCTAATTTTAATTTTATAGATACTAGATTTGAAGCCAGATAGGTCACAAAAAATTTCCTTATTTTAATGAACCCGCATCTTTGGCTCGGAATCAATATCAAAATCCTTAAAGGAAGTTCAAAATCTTTGGATTCAAGTAAACTTTTTTTTTTTTGAGTGTAGCTTTGTATTTTGAAATCTTGATCTTATTAAACTCGCAAACTGGCATAACAAAAATTTTATATTTTTTTGCAATTTTTAAATTATTACAGATTTACTACTGCGGACCCTATTCCTTTATTTTTTTTTCAAAAAAAAAACTTATCAAAACCTTATTGGGAAATTTAATTTAAATTTGAGAGTGTTGTGGACGAAAGCGTACCAATTTAGGGCATGAGTCAGAAAAATACTCGCAACACTGACTATATACACAGTTCAAGACAGACACAATTTCAGTAAAATTTACTTAGTTTAGAAACCTATGAACTTGATAAAAGAGGAATTTACTCCTCTGAATTAATTTGTTCATGTGATTAATTTAAATAAGGAAAAATTTCTCACATTTGGTAAACTTTTACTAAACTCAAATAATTTTCATGAACTAAAATAAAGTTAAATCGGGTTTTTTTCGAAATTTTCGTTGATTTTTTTCTGTGGGCATAATCTCGAAACTAAAATTTATATTCTGTTTTAGCCAAATTTAAAATTAAATCTTCTTTAAATCCATTGATGCTTGTGATAGATAAAATGAATCGTGTATGTAAATTAATTAAAATTAATTAGCCATTTTATTTGACTAATATTCAAATTTCAGATTTATGGTAATTTGATCTCGGCTAAGCTAACAATAAATCAATAGAGTAGAAAAAAATGAAACAAAAAAAAACACTCATATTAATCTTTATTTTTAATGTGCTATGGACAACAGAATAAAATCTCAGTAACAATTAAACATTTTTATGAAGTGGTGTTAATGCCATAAAATAAGAGCGTTTTTAATTATTAAAAAAAGGCAAATATTTTGTGATGCTTTCTAATGGTGTTTTTTTCACAAAGCAATTAATTATTAACAATAAAAAAAATCTGGCGAAAACAACAAACTTCGTAACGTTTTATTCTTGATTAACATTTTGTTTCTATTTTGAACCTGTTGTCATTTGGCGTTTTACTGTAAAATCGATTTGCAAACACCTGATATAATTTATAATCCAGACAAAATAAAAAAAATGGACAACCGTTTTAGAGATTGTGTTAAAAACAAAAACAAAGTATAATTAAGTTCTGGATCGATGCGGTTACTTTCGATTTAATAGAAGAATGTAATATTTATTAAAAATTAGAGAAACAAAACAAATATTTTTCGTAAAAATAAAATTTTGTTAAAATGTTCTATAGAAATTGAATTTTGAATTTTTGACAAAATTTTCAATATAACTATAAATTTTTGCTAAAATTTTCTAAATTTCACACAAATATGTCTCCAGTATTGGCACAAATGACATTCCAAGTGCAATGTCCCCGCTGCTTTTTTTGAGATATCTTTGGTGTCACAATTTCTAAAGCAAATACTTTGCTGAGTGCCATAATATTTCATACAACCTTGTCAAAGTTTGCTGACATCTCGATTCTATGTCAATAGACTCTTAGACCGTCCGTCGACTCTTTAAAAACCAACAACGTATCGGAGGCATACATAACTATGTGTCATCTATGTTCCTTCTAACAAATGAGCCAATAAAATGGATCATAAATGGGCATTTAAACATTTAACAAAAGAAGACAACAACAAAATACCATCAACGCCACACAGCACACTTGGTAAATAGAATTTTAATTAGTTTGAACGCAGACAACAATCTACCGAACATTAGAACGATCCATAGTGGAACTTGGAACCAGGTGATAAAGAAATTTTGAAATTCTTGACACGTCCAAATGCGAAACAACAGCTTCCTAATCAACAACACTTTGGCTAGTTTGGGCAACAACCCATCGGCACTCAACAGGCATGGAGAGCGTTAAAAAACTTCCTATTGACGCAAATCGTTAGATTTTATCCAGAAAATGTAAAGAGAATAGCAATTTTAAAATTCTGTAGATAGAAGCGAATAAATTTTGGTCATTTTTATCACTTTAAAATGTATAAATAATTTAAAGTCATTCCTAAAATTATTTATCTCATAAAAATATTTAAAAATTTAAATTAAATATGATTATAGTTCCTATGAAAATGTTCTTATTGTATAAATACCAATTTTCGTCCTAATCAATAGAAATAAAATTTTGACAAAATTTTCTATAAAACTAAAATTTTGACAAAATTTTCTACAAAAAAGGATTTTTGACAAAATTTTCTATAGAAATACAATTTGGACAAAATTTCCCATGGAAATAAAATTTTGACAACATTTTCTATATAAATAAAACTTGGAGAAAATTTTCTACAGAAATAAAATTTGGAGAAATTTTCTATAGAAATAAAACTAAATTTTGTTTCCAGGAATCAAGTACGCAAAATTTATTATAGAAATAAAAGTTTTACTAATTTGTTCTTTAGAAATAAAATTCTTAAAAATTTTTTTCTATAGAAATAAAGCTTTGACAAAATTTTCTATAGAAATAAAATGTTGACATTATTTTCTATAGAAACAAAGTTTTGACAAAATTTTCTATAGAAATAAAATTTTGACAAAATTTTCTATAAAACTAAAATTTTGACAAAATTTTCTATAGAAATACAATTTTGACAAAATTTCCCATGGAAATAAAATTTTGACAAAATTTACTATAGATATTAAATTTAACAAAAAAATATCTATAGAAATAAAATTTTGACAAATATTTCTATAGAAATAAAAAGTTGACAAAATTTTCTATAGAAATAAAATTTTGACAAATATTTCTATAGAAATAAATTGTTGTTTGTTTGTTATTGTTGGTTTCTCTTCAATCATTATTGTTGTTTTTGATCTCAGCTTAAAACCATGCATTGACTAAACTACAAGTGTAGCTTAACCAACAGAGGAAAATTATGCTTGTATAATTTCATCAGCATCCTCTACTTGCAGCAAAACTATCAACCAATTATCAGAATAAATTCGGGTAATTCACTCAACCCAAAGTGAAAAAAGGTCGGTAGGTTCAAGTGTAGTTCACTTTGGGTTGAGTGAATTACCCGAATTTATTCTGATAATTGGTTCATAGTTTTGCTGCAAGTAGAGGATGCTGACGAGGAATGTGGCAATTCCGAAACGTGCGTCCATGCAACCATCTTACAGTCTATAGGGCTTTGCCCAAATAAATTTGACAAACATTCTTTTCTTCTGTTGGTTACGCTACACTTGTATGAATGGTTTAAAGCTGAAATCAAAAACAACAAAATGATTGAAGAATAAACCAACAATAACAAAACAAAATAAAATTTTTACAAATTTTTCTTTAGAAATAAAGATTTGACAAAATTTTCTATGGAAATAAAATTTTGACAAAATTCTCTATAGAAATTAAAATTTTGACAAGATTTCATATACAAATAAAACTTTGACAAAATTATGATAAAATTTAAAAAAAGTCTATAGAACTAAAATTTTGACAAAATTGTCTATAGAACTAAAATTTTGACAAAATTTTCTACAGAAACAAAATGCTGGCAAAATTTTCTATAGAAATGAAATATGAGACAAGATTTCCTGTAGAAATAAAGTTTTTATAAAATTTTCTAAAGAAATAAAATTTTTATACAATTTTCTATAGAAATAAAATTTTTAAAAAATTTTCTATAGAAATAAAATTTTGACAAAATTTTGTATAGAAATAAAATTTTGACAAAATTTTCTATAGAAATAAAATTTTAACAAAATTTTCTAAAGAAATAAATTGTTGACAAAATGTTCTACAGAAATAAAATTTCTATAGAATTATAATTAAATTTTGTTTCTTGGAATCAAAGCAAAATTTTCTATAGAAATAAAATTTTTACTATAGAAATTAAATTTTGACAAAATTTCCTATAGAAATAAAATTTTGACAACATTTTTTATAGAAATACAATTCTGAAAAAATTCTCTATAGAAATAAAAAAATTGACAAAATTTCCAAATATATATTATAGAAAATAAAAATAATCAAATTAAAATTTTGAGTCAAAATTTTCTATAGATATAATATTTTGACAAAATTTTTTATAGAAATAAAATTTTGACAACATTTTCTATATAAATGAAATTTAGAAAAATATTTCTATATAAACTTGGAGAAAACGAAATAAAATTTTGTTTCCTAGGTCAAGTACGCAAAATTTTCTATAGAAATAAAAATTTACAAAATTTTTCTATAGAAATAAAATTTTGACAAAGTTTCCTATACAAATAAAAATTTGACACAATTTTCTACAGAAATAAAATTTTGATAAAATTTCCTATACAAATAAAAATGTGACAAAATTGTCGATAGAAATAAAATTTTGACAAAATTTTCTATAGAAATAAAATTTTAACAAAATTTTCTATAAAACTAAAATTTTGCCAACATTTTCTATAGAAATAAAATTTTGACAAAATTTTCTATAGAAATAAAATTTTGACAAAATTATCTACAGAAATAAAATTTGGGGAAAATTTTCTATAGAATTATAATTAAATTTTGTTTCTTAGAATCAAAGCAAAATTTTCTAAAGAAATAAAATTTTGACAAAATTTTCTATAGAAATAAAATTTTGACAAAATTTCCTATACAAATAAAATTTTGACAAAATCTTCTATAAAAATAAAATTTTGACAAAATTTTTCTATGGGAATAAAATGTTGACAAAATTTTCTATAGAAATAAAATGTTGACAAAATTTTCTATAGAAATAAAATTTTGACAAAATTTTCTATAGAAATAAAATGTTAACAAAATTTTCTATAGAAATAAAATTTTGACAAAATTTTCTATAGAAATAAAATTTGGAGAAAATTTTCGTTAGAAATAAAGTTTTGGCAAAACTTTCTATAGAAATAAAACTTTGACTTTGCTTTTATTACTTCAAATTTTTGAGGCTTACAATTTAAAGTGAATTTCATAAAACTTTGTATTGGATATGAGTATATATGTTTATACCATAAGTTCTATTTAAGTAGCTGATGCAGAGAAACGTAAAGTGTTGCATATGTATATTTATCTTTTAAGTTATAGAGTTAGACCTATTGCTCTATATATGTAATAAGAAAATGAAATGAAAATAAATGGTTACAATGAAATGAAAAATGAAAAAAAAAATCTATAGAAGTAAAATTTTAGATAAAATTTTCTATAGATATAAAATTATGACAAAATTTTCTATAGAAATAAAATTTGGAGAAAATTTTCGTTAGAAATAAAGTTTTGACAAAACTGTCTATAGAAATAAAACTTTGACAAAATTTTCTATAGAAGTAAAATGTTGACAAAATTTTCTATAGAAATAAAATTAGACATAAAATTTTGACAACATTTTATATAGAAATAAAATGTTGACAATATTTTCTATAGAAACAAAATTTTGACAAAATTTAATATAGAAATAAAATTTTGACAAAATTTTCTAAAAAACTAAAATTTTGACAAAATTTTCTACAAAAAAGGATTTTTGACAAAATTTTCTATAGAAATACAATTTGGACAAAATTTCCCATGGAAATAAAATTTTGACAACATTTTCTATATAAATAAAACTTGGAGAAAATTTTCTACAGAAATAAAATTTGGAGAAATTTTCTATAGAAATAAAACTAAATTTTGTTTCCAGGAATCAAGTACGCAAAATTTATTATAGAAATAAAAGTTTTACTAATTTGTTCTTTAGAAATTCTATAGAAATAAAGCTTTGACAAAATTTTCTATAGAAATAAAATGTTGACATTATTTTCTATAGAAACAAAGTTTTGACAAAATTTTCTATAGAAATAAAATTTTCACAAAATTTTCTATAAAACTAAAATTTTGACAAAATTTTCTATAAAAAAATGACAAAATTTTCTATAGAAATACAATTTTGACAAAATTTACTATAGATATTAAATTTAACAAAAAAATATCTATAGAAATAACATTTTGACAAATATTTCTATAGAAATAAAAAGTTGACAAAATTTTCTATAGAAATAAAATTTTGACAAATATTTCTATAGAAATAAATTGTTGTTTGTTTGTTATTGTTGGTTTCTCTTCAATCATTATTGTTGTTTTTGATCTCAGCTTAAAACCATGCATTGACTAAACTACAAGTGTAGCTTAACCAACAGAGGAAAATTATGCTTGTATAATTTCATCAGCATCCTCTACTTGCAGCAAAACTATCAACCAATTATCAGAATAAATTCGGGTAATTCACTCAACCCAAAGTGAAAAATGGTCGGAAGGTTCAAGTGTAGTTCACTTTGGGTTGAGTGAATTACCCGAATTTATTCTGATAATTGGTTGATAGTTTTGCTGCAAGTAGAGGATGCTGACGAGGAATGTGGCAATTCCGAAACGTGCGTCCATGCAACCATCTTACAGTCTATAGGGCTTTGCCCAAATAAATTTGACAAACATTCTTTTCCTCTGTTGGTTAAGCTACACTTGTATGAATGGTTTAAAGCTGAAATCAAAAACAACAAAATGATTGAAGAATAAACCAACAATAACAAAACAAAATAAAATTTTTACAAATTTTTCTTTAGAAATAAAGATTTGACAAAATTTTCTATGGAAATAAAATTTTGACAAAATTCTCTATAGAAATTAAAATTTTGACAAGATTTCATATACAAATAAAATTTTGACAAAATTTTCTATAGAAATAGAATTTAAAAAAAAGTCTATAGAACTAAAATTTTGACAAATATTTCTAGAGAAATAAAAAGTTGACAAATTTTTCTATAGAAATAACATTTTGACAAAATTGTCTATAGAACTAAAATTTTGACAAAATTGTCTATAGAACTAAAATTTTGACAAAATTTTCTATAGAAATGAAATATGAGACAAGATTTCCTGTAGAAATAAAATTTTTATAAAATTTTCTAAAGAAATAGAATTTTTATACAATTTTCTATAGAAATAAAATTTTGACAACATTTTCTATAGAAATAAAATTTTGACAAAATTTTCTATAGAAATAAAATTTTGACAAAATTTTCTATAGAAATAAAATTTTAACAAAATTTTCTAAAGACATAAATTGTTGACAAATAAACAGAAATAAAATTTCTATAGAATTATAATTAAATTTTGTTTCTTGGAATCAAAGCAAAATTTTCTATAGAAATAAAATTTTTACTATAGAAATAACATTTTGACAAAATTTCCTATAGAAATAAAATTTTGACAAAATTTTCTATAGAAATACAATTCTCTATAGAAATAAAAAAATTGACAAAATTTCCACATATATATTTTATAGAAAATAAAAATAATCAAATTAAAATTTTATAGAAATAAAATTTTGACAAAATTTTCTATATAAATAAAATTTGGAAAAATATTTCTATAGAAATTAAATTTGGAAAAAATTTTCTACAGAAATTAAACTTAGAGAAAATAAAATAAAATTTTGTTTCCTAGAATCAAGTATGCAAAATTTTCTATAGAAAAAAATTTACAAGTTTTTTCTATACAAATAAAATTTTGACAAGATTTTCTATAGAAATAAAATTAAAAAAAATGTATATAGAAATAAAATTTTGACAAATATTTCTAGAGAAATAAAAAGTTGACAAAATTTTCTATAGAAATAACATTTTGACAAAATTGTCTATAGAACTAAAATATTGACAAAATTGTCTATAGAACTAAAATTTTTATAAAATTTTCTAAAGAAATAAAATTTTTATATAATTTTCTATAGAAATAAAATTTTTAAAAAATTTTCTATAGAAATAAAATTTTGACAAAATTTTCTATAGAAATGAAATTTTGACAAAATTTTCTATATAAATAAAATTTATACAAAATTTCTATACGAATTAAATATGGAGAAAATTTTCTACAGAAATAACATTTGGAAAAAATTTTCTACAGAAATAAAATTTGGAGACAATTTTCTATAGAAATAAAATTTTCACAAAATTTTCTATAGAAATAAAAAAAATGACAAAATTTTCTATATATATTATAGAAAATAAAAATAATCAAAATAAAATTTTGAGTCCAAATAAAGTTTTGAGTCAAAATTTTCTATAGATATAAAATTTTGACAAAATTTTCTATATAAATAAAATTTGGAAAAATATTTCTATAGAAATTAAATTTAATTATACAATTATTTTTCGAGCTTTATGGACAGATATAGATTAAGGAACATGGTTAATAGAGCCATTGAAAAGAAAACGCCAGATGCCAATCTATACACGCCTGGACTGTACATGTTTCGGTTCGGGCGAATGAACCTTTCCACAGCCTTTAGTATAGATCTGGCTGGGAGAGATAACTCAATTTTGGGCCCTTTATGCTAACTCCTTATGGAGAAAACATTTGGGAAATTTCCTCTTACAAATTGAATCATCTTTTCTCCCACTGTACATCATCTTTTCATATAACTTACGAGTCCCTTAATCTTATTTTTATTTCGTTTTGTTACATAGTAATTTGTTAGAATTCACCTAAGTGGTGAACAATCGAACAATGCTTATTGTTTCTACAGTCAACTACAACATATGACAATTAACAGAAACTGGTTTCCAAGATACAACAACAATTCTAACGCGTACATTAGTCGTGTTTTTCCTAGTTTTACGACGGGCTCATCGTTGCTTATTATATTACATGTTAGCCTGAAACCGAAACAGGCAATTGACGTCCAAATTCATTATATCTAATTATACAATTATTTTTCGAGCTTTATGGACAGATATAGATTAAGGAACATGGTTAATAGAGCCATTGAAAAGAAAACGCCAGATACCAATCTATACACGCCTGGACTGTACATGTTTCGGTTCGGGCGAATGAACCTTTCCACAGCCTTTAGTATAGATCTTTCATATGTTGTAGTTGACTGTAGAAATTGTCATATGTTGTAGTTGACTGTAGAAACAATAAGCATTGTTCGACTGTTCACCACTTAGGTGAATTCTAACAAATTAGCTTTCTAAAAATAAATTTCGTGTTGTTGCATTACTATGTAACAAAACGAAATAAAAATAAGATTAAGGGACTCGTAAGTTATATGAAAAGATGATGTACAGTGGGAGAAAAGATGATTCAATTTGTAAGAGGAAATTTCCCAAATGTTTTCTCCATAAGGAGTTAGCATAAAGGGCCCAAAATTGAGTTATCTCTCCCAGCCAGATCTATACTAAAGGCTGTGGAAAGGTTCATTCGCCCGAAACGAAACATGTACAGTCCAGGCGTGTATAGATTGGTATCTGGCGTTTTCTTTTCAATGGCTCTATTAACCATGTTCCTTAATCTATATCTGTCCATAAAGCTCGAAAAATAATTGTATAATTAGATATAATGCATTTGGACGTCAATTGCCTGTTTCGGTTCAGGCTAACATGTAATATAATTAAATTTGGAGAAAATTTTCTACAGAAATTAAACTTGGAGAAAATAAAATAAAATTTTGTTTCCTAGAATCAAGTACGCAAAATTTTCTATAGAAATAAAAATTTACAATTTTTTTCTATAGAAATTAAATTTTTACAAAGTTTCCTATACAAATAAAAAATTAACACAATTTTCTACAGAAATAAAATTTTGAAAAAAAAATGTCTATAGAAATAAAATTTCCTATACAAATAAAAATTTGACAAAATTTTCTATAGAAATAGTTTTGACAAAAGTTTCTATAGGAATAAAATTTTGACAAAATTTTCGATAGATATAAAATGTTGACAAAATTTTCTATAGAAATAAAATGTTGACAAAATTTTCTATTGATATAAAATGTTGGCAAAATTTTCTATAGAAATAAAATTTTGACAAAATTTTTCTATGGGAATAAAATTTTGACAAAATTTTCTATAGAAATAAAATTTTGACAAAATTTTCTATAGAAATAAAATTTAAAAAAAAAATTTTCTATAGAAATAAAATTTTGAAAAAATTTTTCTATGGAAATAAAATTTTGACAAAATTTTCTATAAAAAAAATGTTGACAAAATTTTTTATAAAAATAAATTTTGCGACAAAAAACAAATAGAAATACAATTTCGATAGCACCTGAAGATAAAAGCTGAAAAACGTACAAATTAAATTTTGTTTTCTAGAATCAAGTGTTCTTGAAAAAAAACATGAATTTGAAAAAAAAAACTTTATTATCCAAACTTTTTTTGGTGCAATTCCTATTTTTTTGAAAATCTAATATTTCCCATTTATTTAACAGACATATATTGTTGAGTGTATATTTTGCGTAAACTGACAAAACTGATTAAATTATGTTAATACATAAAAAAAATAACAAATTAGAATTATGTTCGTTTTGATAAATTATACTGTGTGTGTAGAATATGCTAAAATTCTTATAATAATCAAAAATGGTCAAAAAAAAAAGAAAGATAAAACCTAAATTAATATTTATTTATGCATTGATGGTGTTTATGGGCAACATTAGTCAAGATTTTTTCGAATAATTTATGCTTTGCATTTTTACCTAAACATGGTCCTGATGTGCAAAAACCATTACAATAAAAAAAAAAAACTAACTTGGATCCAATGATTTTGACTTTCATTTAAGGTGTTTTGCATATTAAAAATTTCAATTAATACTTTAATTAAATAAAATAATCTTTCCAATTAAAAAAAAGTAATTAAAAATTTTGTTGGTGAACATTTTTAATGAATAAAATAAAATTAAAAGATAGTTTATATGCATTAACTGATACAATTAAATTTTAGTCAAATAAGGTAAAGTCAGTTATTGTCAGTTATGTATTTTCTTTAAACCAAGAGAAAGGCAATAGCTGGGTCAGGCTCTAATTAATATTCTCAAACTACATGTTTTATTAGTATTTGAAAAATATTATTTGATCTTTTATTATTCACACTATTTTATTGCAAAGAAATTTGAATTTGAGAAAAACTTCGATGCTGTAACCCTTTTTTTCTTGGTAATGGTTATAATTAAAAAAATGCAAATTTGACAAAATGTTTCAACGTGTTTTTCTTGCCAAAAAATAATTTTTAAATTTTTATGTAGGTGCTGCACTCGTTTGTTTTTTTTTCTTGCTTTCTTAATAGTGCAATTTTGGTATCTTGTCGTTTTACCATTTCTGATTAGTTTCCAGCTCACGTTTCAAGATCGAGGTAACTTCACACAAGACAATGCGCAATGCAAAATAAAAACAACAACAACAATTGGAATTAAGATATTTTATGGAAGGCAAAAAAAAAAAAAAAATACAATTAAAAATAAAAATAAAAAAATGTATATAAAAAAGAAAAATGTTATGAATGTTTATGCCTCACGTTTGGATTTAAAGTTTTTCAGCGCCAATAAAAATATTAAAAAAAAACAGCAGTGACAAATTTATGCAAAATAGGCGGTGAAGGCGGCATTTTTGCATTACCAAAACAAAAGATAGTTTTTTTTATATATATTTTATAGCGATATGTATTTTAATTATTTATAACAAAATAATTGATTATCTTCTTGGCATTTCTTTGGGGTTGGAGAAGCCTATAGAGTAGTAATGACATTAATTGTATTCTTAAGTTGGCTTTATTCAAAAAATTTTCAATTTATAACGTTTCCTTCTTTAGTCCCAAAACTCAAAGGTTTTTGGCTTGTAATCAGGTTTTTGTTAAACCAAAAAATATATCAAAAAAACCCTCCATGGAAAAAATAAATTCATGATTCTTCTTCCAAGTGAATATCGATGGATGATGATCATGACAATAACGTTGGTCTTTTGCGGATTTCATGGCGATGGCGATTTTTACTCTTCTTAAGATCTTTGGTGGAGAGTCAGGGGTATAAAGAATCTCTTTGGAAATGTCATGACATTTGAATAAAATTTATTTGGATTTTTTTTGTTGTTATTGCATTTTTTTTATTATTTTATTATTATGGATATTTGAAATGGAATTTGATTTATTGGACAACAATAATGCTCGTTCACATAAGTGTATATAAATGTGAGTTTTTTTCAAATGGCTTGAATTTTTAATTGCAAGAGTAAACTGACTTGTACGGGATATAACCAGAATTTAGAATGGAAATATATACACCCAAAGAAAAAAGTAGCAAATGAGGTGAACATTTAAAGTATGTGGGTTTACTATAGTGAATCAACAAACCTATTTCAATATCATAATAATATATTTTTCTCAATTATATTATTTTCTAGGAAATTACTCTAAAAAAATTAACACCATATTTCACTAACGCCGATTTAATTCCATTTTAGTTCATGGTATTATTACGTTTTATGAAAGATTCCACAACATTTTCTAAAATTTACTAAAATGTTCTTTCTTGGTGGGTTCACTGTTTTTTCAGTTGATATTAAAGATAACGCAACCTAAATTTTAGGACGCGCATACCTAAATCTGAACCTCTCTCCTCTTCTCTCTTATCACTAAGTGCTGCCCGATTCCATCTTAAGCTCAATGACAAGAGACCTGAGATAGGATAATCCTCCGCTGAAAAACTTTTTTTTGGTGTTCGATCGAAGCAGGAATCGAACCCACGACCTTGTGTATGCAAGGCGGGCATGCTAACCATTGCACTACTGTGATTTTGATGATATTTTGTTTGGTTGATACCACAGAAGGTTACATTGTGTTAAACTTGAGTGAGATCGGTTAATAAATAAAACTATTATGGCTAAATTTTTGAAAATCGGGCGATACATATACATGGTAGCTATATCTAAATCTGAACTGATATCGGTGACTTATCTTCTATAGTTAGTACTATAGAAGATAAGATTTAGCCAACTTCGAGTAAGATTGGTTAATAAACAAGGGTTTTATGGTCAAATTTGCACTGAAAAAAAAGTAAAAGTAAAGACAAGATTTTGTCTTTACTTTAAAAAATTTGGTATTGATTCCGAGCCAAAGAAGCGGAGAATACAAGTAAGGATACTTTTAAGACACAATTCTCTTTTAAATTTAGGTTTTGTGTACTTGCTTCTAGGAAGCAAATTTAAATTTTTCGCTTTCTCAGCTTTTTTTCTTCATATGCTATCAAAGTCCTTTAAAAACGAGTTAACGGCAACTTTGTTTTCCAAATTAGGACTCGACTTCCAGTAGAAACTATGCTATGTTTGAAGTAAAAAACTTCTTTAAAATAAAGTTTTGAAAAACATGTCCTATATTTGAACGATTTTTTGCTTTGTAGTCAAGATGCAAAAAGACAACAAATTTAAAGACGATTTCATTAAATTTAAGGATTTTTCTGAATTATTAAAGTCAAGTTGACCTTAGCCTATACACTTTTTCTTTCATGTTAAGATACCCATTTTTAAGTCAAATCACTTAATTTAAGGACAATACGACTTCATTGAAAAGTTTATCGACTTTTGGACAAGGAAAATAACTTTTTTTAGAGAAATGCGTCTTCTATGCTAAGCAAAATTTGTATTCGTATTTTAAAGACATGAAATCTTTGACCTCACGACAATATTTTTTTCAGTGTGGGAAAATCGATTAGAAAAGAAGCCCATTGTGACAACGGTTGCCAACCATGGTAGAATTGTAGCAAATTTGGTAGATTTTTATTACTATTTGGTAGATTGGTAGAATTATTTATGTTTTGGTAGATTTTACAAAATATTCCTTTACAACTACTTCAACTACTACTTTGATAAAATTTACTATAGAAATAACATTTTGACAACATTTTCAATAGAAATAAAATTTTGACAAAAATTTCTATAGAAATAAGTTTTGAAAAAAATTCCTATAGAAATAAAATCTTGACAAAAATTCCTATAGAAATAAAATCTTGACAAAAATTCCTATAGAAATAAAAATTTTGGCAAAATTTTCTATAGAAATAAAATTTTGACAACATTTTCTATAGAAATAAAATTTTGACAAAATTTTCTATAGAAATAAAATTTTGACAAAAATTTCTATAGAAATAAAATTTTGACAAAAATTTCAATAGAAACAAAATTTTGACAAAATTTTCTATAGAAATAAAATTTTGACAAAATTTTCTATAGAAATAAAATTAAAAAAAAAAAATGTCTATAGAAATAAAGTTTCTATAGAACCAACATTTTTAAAAAAAATTCTATAGAAATAAAATTTTGACAAAATTTTCTATAGAAATAAAATTTTGAAAAAAATTTCTATAGAAATACAATTTTGAAAAAAAAAATCTATAGAAATAAAATTTTGAAAGAATTTTCTATAGAAATAAAATTTTGACAAAATTTTCTAAAGAAATACAATTTTGACAAATTTTCCTATAGAAATAAAATGTTGACAAATTTTTACAACATTTTCTATAGAAATAAAATGTTGACAACATTTCCTATAGAAATAAAATTTTCACAAAATTTCCTATAGAAATAACATTTTGACAACATTATATAGAAATAAAATGTTGACAAAATTCTGTAGAGAAATAAAATTTTGATAAAATTTTCTATAGAAATAAAATTTTGACACAATTTCCTATAGAAATAAAATTTTGACAAAATGTATATAGAAAATTTTTTTTGACAAAATCTGTATAGAAATACAATTTTGCCAAAATTTTCTATCGAAATAAAATGTTGACAAAATTCCTATAGACATAAAATTTTGATAAAATTAGCTATAGAAATATAATTTTGAAAGAATTTTCTATAGAAATAAAATTTTGACAAAATTTTCTAAAGAAATACAATTTTGACAAATTTTCCTATAGAAATAAAATGTTGACAACATTTCCTATAGAAATAAAATTTTCACAAAATTTCCTATAAAAATAACATTTTGACAACATTATATAGAAATAAAATGTTGACAAAATTCTGTAGAGAAATAAAATTTTGATAAAATTTTCTATAGAAATAATATTTTGACACACTTTCCTATAGAAATAAAATTTTGACAAAATGTATATAGAAAATTTTTTTTGACAAAATCTGTATAGAAATACAATTTTGCCAAAATTTTCTATCGAAATAAAATGTTGACAACATTTTCTATAAAAATAAAATTTTGAAAAAAATTCCTATATACATAAAATTTTGATAAAATTAGCTATAGAAATAAAATTTTGAAAGAATTTTCTATAGAAATAAAATTTTGACAACATTTTCTATAGAAATAAAATTTTGCAAAAATTCTGTAGAAATAAAATTTTGAAAGAATTTTCTATAGAAATAAAATTTTGACAAAATTTTCTAAAGAAATACAATTTTGACAAATTTTCCTATAGAAATAAAATGTTGACAAATTTTTACAACATTTTCTATAGAAATAAAATGTTGACAACATTTCCTATAGAAATAAAATTTTCACAAAATTTCCTATAGAAATAACATTTTGACAACATTATATAGAAATAAAATGTTGACAAAATTCTGTAGAGAAATAAAATTTTGATAAAATTTTCTATAGAAATAAAATTTTGACACAATTTCCTATAGAAATAAAATTTTGACAAAATGTATATAGAAAATTTTTTTTGACAAAATCTGTATAGAAATACAATTTTGCCAAAATTTTCTATCGAAATAAAATGTTGACAACATTTTTCTATAAAAATAAAATTTTGAAAAAATTTCCTATAGAAATAAAATGTTGATAAAAAAAACTAAAATTTTGATAAAATTAGCTATAGAAATAAAATTTTGAAAGAATTTTCTATAGAAATAAAATTTTGACAAAATTTTCTAAAGAAATACAATTTTGACAAATTTTTCTATAGAAAAAAAATTTTGACAAAATTTTCTATGGAAATAAATTTTTGACATTTTCTATAGAAATAAAATTTTTTACAACATTTTCTATAGAAATAAAATCTTGTCAAAATCGCCTGTAGAAATAAAATTTTGACAAAATTTTCTATGGAAATAAAATTTTTACAGAACGTTCTAAGAAACAAAATGTTTACATAATTTTCTATAGGCATAAAATTTTGATAACATTTTCGATAGAAATACAATTTTGACAAAATTTCCTATAGAAATAAAATTTTCATATAGAGATAAAATTTTGACAAAATCTATAGAATAAAATTTTAACAACATTTTCTTAGAAATAAAATTTTGACAAAATTTCCTATAGAAATAAAATTTTTACAAAATTTCCTATAGACATAAATTTTTTACAACATTTTCTATAGAAATAAAATCTTGTCAAAATTGCCTATAGAAATAAAACTTTGACAAAATTTTCTATAGAAATAAAATGTTGACAACATTTTCTTTAAATATAAAATTTTGACAAAATTATGTAGAGAAATAAAATTTTGATAAAATTTTCTATTGAAATAAAATCTTGTCAAAATTGCCTATAGAAATAAAATTTTGACAAAATTTTCTATAGAAATAAAATTTTTACAAAAAGTTCTATAGAAATAAAATTTTGGCAAAATTTTTTATAGAAATAAAATTTTGACAAAATTTTCTATAGGACTAAAATTTTCTATAGAAATAAAATTTTGACAAAATTTTCTATAGAAATAAAATTTTGACAAAATTTTCTATAGAAATAAAATTTTGACAAAATTTTCTATAGAAATAAAATTTTGACAAAATTTCCTGTAGAAATAAAATTTTGACAAAATTTTCTATAGACATTAAATTTTGAAAAAAGAGATTGTTTGTTTGGCAGTTGTTGTGGTAAAATTTTCTTCAAATGTTGGTAGATTATTTTGGTCTCGAGTGGCATTCATTTCGTTAAGTATAATTATGTTTGGCGAGAAAATGTCGTTTATGTTTCCCGTGCAAAAATAACATTATGCTCTTGAAATTGTATATTGGATTGGGCAGCCCTAGTGTTGCAATGTGCTAACTGACAGAAAAATATTTTTTCAGTTTGCTTACACAGAAAAACCAAAATATTGCCAATTAAAAGTTGATTGAAGTTGAAAAATGTTCAATTAAAAATTGATACAATGAACCTTTTAATCAATTTCGGAAGTCTAATGGTGATTTCGTTTGGGGAAAAAAGTGTTGCATACAAATGGTACAACATTTTATGGTGTTACCACAGTGTTGCCGAAACCCCTTGCAATGACAACACCGTTTGCGTGTGAAAACGAACAAAAAAGGTGCAACACTGATATGTTATAAAATCAAAACAAAAGAAATTTGGCGGAAATATTTCGATTATTACTAACAACTATTATTGGAATCTCGACTAATACGCAAATTTTTCTTGAACATAGGGAAATTGTTAAAACTTTTGATTTTATATTTTTTTAATGATCTTACTTCTACTTCAGAGTACAAATTAATTACATCGTCAACAAAGTTTTTAACTCGCCGTTGGTCATTTTGTCCAAGCAACGATGTTGTAACTCCTTCATCGTCGTCAGAAGAACTACTCGCCAATAGCGCATCTTCAATGGTGTTGGCCGTAGATCGTAGCTACGATGTAAAATGGGTTACACTTTTGCTCTTGCGATGGCTAAGACCCCGTCAATCGAACGTGCACATTTTGGGAAGGCTGCATCGAATTTTCCAATCGAACAAAAATTTTCGATTTATGGGGGTAAGGTGTAAAATATGCAACATATTTTTTACCAATCGAAATCACCATAAGTCAATTATTATTATTTTTTTTTTTTAATTTTTAATTAAAAATGAATTTGAAAATTTTCGAAGAATTTCAAAAAACCCACAAAAAAAAGAAAAACGTTTTCGATACACGTTTTCTAAACGTTTATTTCTTTCATTGCGTGTATGTGCAAAATGAAATTTGGCTTGTCGACTGAAAAACCAAATCTTGAGATATTTTATTCAGATATATTTATAAAATTTTATTTATTCCGAATATACCATTAATTACCAAAACACCAAACTCATGAAACCACATATAAGTGTTAACAAATCTACTCTTAACCGCAATTGTAATTTGCACGTACAAAACATGGAAATTCCCTTATTTTTCCCATATCTAACAAACAAATATTCCCATAGATTGGATGTGGAGCAAGCAAAATGAATCACTCACAATCTTCATGAAATATTCACATAGAACAAACAAGATCCCTAAAGAATTATAATTTCTTATCTGTTGGAATCTATTGATTTCACGCTTTCAAATTTTATTTTTGCGGTTACCGAAAAATCAACAGGAAAACCGCACATAAATTCCAAACGTAAAATATTAAGCGTATCGTTTAATGCAATGATGTCATATAGGGTACACACACGCAAAAAAACGTAATTTTGCAAATCTGCAACAAAAGAACAACGTTTGCGATACCCGTTTTCAAACACTTTTCGTTGTGTGTATCCATATAGTAAATCAAATAGAAACTGTGTGTTTTTTTTTTTCAAATAATACAAAGGTAGATGAACTCACACTTTATACTGGAAGAAAAATTTTTTATAAACAAGTAAGTAAAGTAGAAAGTCGGAGGCGACTATATCGTACCCTAAACCACCCCTACTGAATTAGTAAATATAAGCATCAAAATTTTGACAAAAATTTCTATAGAAATAAAATTTTAACAAAATTTTCTATAGAAATAAAATGTTGACAAAATTTTCTATATAAGTAAAATTTTTACAAAATTTTCTATAGAAATAAAATTTTGACAAAATTATCTATAGAAATAAAATTTTGAC
The DNA here is from genome assembly GCF_050003625.1 of Haematobia irritans. Lineage (NCBI taxonomy): Eukaryota > Metazoa > Arthropoda > Insecta > Diptera > Muscidae > Haematobia > Haematobia irritans. Next base: position 209,959,264 of record NC_134399.1, read on the forward strand.
AACATTTTCTACAGAAATAAAATTTTGTCAAAATATGATTTCTAAGTTTTTGGAAACAAGTTCAAAGTTTTTGTTTTTGAATTTCTCAAAAACCGTATAGCATAGAAATTCCCGTTTTCTTCGGTCTTAAAATCATATTTATTATAGATTTTTTTTAGTATGTACGAACTCTAAATAATGATAATAGAACATGGCTAAAAATTACCACTTTGACCGAACAAAGATTTTTGCCTTTTTTGGATTGGACATTTTTTAAAACTTTATTTACAGGCTAAGAACAATATTAAACATTACTTTTGATAGAAGTGTCCAATAAATTCGAAATTTTGACAGGATTAATTTACATAAATCCGAATAAAACACAACGAACTCCATCCAAACACGCTAAGTCGACTTAGCGTACTCTGGAATGAGGGCATCGACATGATATGTCACCTATGTAAGTAAAATCTAAGAGTGAACATTTTACTATTATTAATTAATATTATGTTTTATAATAAAAATTAAATTTCATCTTTAGTTATTTTTTATGTACCGAATGCAAACATTTAAATAAAAATGTAAGTTTTTTTCTATTCACAAACATCTTTTCATTTTGTAGTTGATTACAAATTCTGCTAACACAAATTTTAATTGGACTAAACTCATAAATTCCCATAATTACATATACATGAGAAATAAAATTTATGAATACATATTTGTTTAGGAAATTTTTGAATGGCTTAAATGGAGATTTGAAAAATTATATCTCGGTCAGTATCTTACCTTGATGTCTGTGATTCCAAAAAAAAAGTGATTGCCTTAACTTTTAAACCCTGTGAAAAAATAATGATGATGTTGCCCATTGAATATGCAAACGAAAAAACCAAAATTCCAATAATATCAGAATGCAGTGTCTTAAACACAGGTAGATGAAAAAGCAATGATCCAGCAGATGCTTTCAGATTTAGATCTTTAAGTATTCCAAAAAACAAAAATGTTCACGAATTATATATGCCTGTCTTATCAAAAAACCCAAAAAAAAAATAACGAAAATAAACTCGTGTTCAGCACATGCCAGGCACACTTTTTTAAGGAGCGATGCCATCATCATCTCACCATCATCATCATTTGGCAAACAGAGCATTGAAAACAAGATTATAATGTTTTTGGACCCCAACACAGCTTGGGCAGGGAATTTTTAGGACAACCAAAGAAAATATGTTGGCATTGAACTTTCAAGAAGAATGAATGTTATTTATGAAGCAAATATCAAAGGAAGGTAGGCAAGTGAGAGGATGCTAACAAAAATTTTAAACGGTAGCCTTTACCATACAAAAGCGACACGCGTACCATTAACAGCTCTACAAAAAAAACGATGAACAAACATCTAAGTGTGTTTGCTTATTTTTCTACTTTGTATTTTTTTTTAATTACACCAGATAACAATAAAACAAGCATACACAGCAGTAAGTTCGGCCGGGCCGAATCTTAAATATCCACCACCATGAATCAAATATTAGAGTTTCCTTTGAAATTTCAGGGGGATTTGAGGACAGATCAAGCAGAGCAGTTCAACCAGTACACTTCACGAAGATAAATTTAAAAATTGTACCTATGAAGACTATATCAGAGTCTGGATTTATAAGAACCATTTTGTTAGAGTTTTAGAGGAATCACTAACATCTCTTGTGCAAGAAAATTATAAAATAATGTATTGATTTGAAATCTTAAATCTGTAGATCTTCACCCGAGAAGTAAAATCTGGAAATTTTGCATTGAGTTTCAAGCAATTTTCATGATTTGTGCGCCTTCTATACCCTCAAGCAATGAAATCGATCTATATGGAGGCATTACCAAATGGACCGATAAAAACCTTAATACCAGAATATTTACAATTTCAGGCAAATCGGAAAAAAACTACGGTTTCTACAAACCTAAGGAGTTAAATTGGGAGATCGTTCGTATGGGGGCTATACTAAAATATGGACCGATACTCAACATTTTCGGCACACCTCTTTATGATCCTAAAATACCTCTAGATTTTCAATTTCAGGCAAACTGGATAAAAACTACGGTTTCTATACAATATCCTACAATACCTCTAGATTTCCAATTTCGGGTAAATTGAATAAAAACTGCGGTTTCTATAAGCCCAAGAAGTAACATCGGGAGATCGGTCTATATGGGGGCTATACCAAAACATGGACCGATTCTCACTATTTTTGGCACACCTCTTTATGGTCATAAAATTCTTCTAGATTTCAAATTTCAGGGAAATTGGATAAAAAATTTCTACAAGCCCAAGACCCTCCCGATGTGGGGTCTTGGGCTAATAGATTTTTTTTTTTTTCGATATATATGGGGACTATATCAAAACCTGGACCGATATAGCCCATCTTCGAACATGACCTGCCTGCAGACAAAAGACGAGTTTGTGCAAAATATCAGCATGATTGCTTCATTATTGAAGACTGTAGTGTGATTACAACAGACAGACGGACATGGTTATATCGTCTTAGAATTTCTCCCTGATCATGAATATATATATACTTCATATAGTCGGAAATCGATATTTCGGAATGACAAACTTATTATACCCCCGTCACCATTCTATGGTGGTGGGTATAAAAATGAAGAGATCAATTTTTAAATTAAAATTTAATTTAATTCCTTTTTTTCCTGTGTGTTTATTTATTTGCAAAATATAAACTTGAAAAAAAAACAAGTATATACGGCCGTAAGTTCAGCCAGGCCGAATCTTATGTACCCGCCACCATGGATTGCGTAGAAACTTCTACGAAAGACTGTCATCCACAAATTTCAACTCACTCGGATGAAATTTGCTCCTCCAAAAGGCTCCAAAAGCAAATCTCGGGATCGGTTTATATGGGGGCTATAAATGATTATGGACTGATATGGACCACTTTTGGCATGTTTGTTAAATAACATATACTACCACCACGTACCAAATCTTCCAAGGTGCTCCGGAGGTCAAATCTGGGGATCGGTTTATATGGGGCCTATATATAATTATGGACCGATATCGACCAATTTTTGCATGGGTGTTTGAGGCCATATATTAACATCACGTACCAAATTTCAACTGAATCAGATGAATTTTGGTCTTCCAAGAGGCTCCGGAAGTCAAATCTGGTGATCGGTTTATGTGGGCTATATATAATTATGGACCGATATGGACCAATTTTTTTATGGTCATTAGAGACCATATACTAATACCATGTACCAAATTTCAGCCGGATCGGATGAAATTTGTTTCTCTTAGAGGCTCTGCAAGCCAAATCGGGGGATCGATTTATATGGGGGCTATATATAATTATGGACCGATGTGAACCAATTTTTGCATGGTTGTTAGAGACCATATACTAACACCATGTACCAAATTTCAGCCGGATCGGATGAAATTTGCTTCTCTTAGAGGCCTCGCAAGCCAAATTTGGGGGTCCGTTTATATGGGGGCGCCATACGTAAAAGTGGACCGATATGGCCCATTTGCAATACCATCCGACCTACATCAATAACAACCCAGCAAAAAAATTTGGAAGTTCTTCCAGAGGCACAACTTTAAAAGCACTTCCAGAAGATGCACTCCCAATGATGTTCTTTACTTTAACTACCCAGGAAGTTCTTTTAACTCAATTTTTTATAAGTTGGTTTTTTCATACTTTTAATGGGTAATTTTACCTTTTTTTGTTTCAAATATGTTAAAAATAGAGTAAGAATTCATAAAATGATACAAATCATTTAAATTTTGTCGAAAAAAATCCTAAATCCAATCTAAAAAAAATTGTGAATTTTTGAAAGTATTTGAGGTCGAACGCTTCCGACAAGCATTCGAATCCATTAAAAATTATAAAAAATTATAAAAATTATTTATTTGACAAAATATCGCAGAATTTTTTAATTTACATCCAAAACATTGAATTCGGATCACACCTAAAGAAGTGATGCAAATTCAGTGCAACGGCTTTTGAAATGTAGGACTTCCGTCCTATGACAAGCCCATGTTAAATTCATCGCTTCTGCGTCAATTTTGCACCACTTCTGGATCCGAAAAGAACATTTGTATTACTTTTTTGGCGACACTTTTTTTGCTGGGAACTACTTGTGCCAAGTTTCAAGCTTGTTTCGTTCGGAAGTTAGCGTGATTTCAACAGACGGACAGATGGACAAATTTTCTTCCTGGTGGTTTCGCTGTTTCTTCTGTGTTAATTTTAAAAATTATTGCAAAATTTCAGATGTTGCCCGCCCGTAAATCGGTAAAAGTAAAAAATTCTTAAAAAATTAAAATTATGGACAAAATTCTTAAAAAATTAAAATTTTGGCCAACGAAAATATGCCTTTTCCGAACATATACCAGAAAATGAAGCACCTTCTACGTTGCCTGCCAATTTTATGTAAATTTAAAATTTTTTTACTTAAAAGTCTAGCAAGAAACCTGTGCCAATATCAAATTGTGTACCAAGTTCCTATTTAGGCAAAACCTTCTACCTTTCCTGCAAATTTCAAGAAAATTGGAAAACTTTCAATTTTTATACTATCGGGTCCCTCCCCTAGCAAATATTTTATAACCTCTCCCACGTCCCCCATAATTCGACGAAGTTTGAAGTTTTCACTAACCCCTCCCCCGACCAGATATCGAAAAACCACATTCGACAAATAAAGAATTGGATACCAACCTCATAACCTCCTCCACGTTCTTTCACATAAATTTCAAGCAATTCCGTCCCGGAAAAACATTAAAAAAGTTAAGTAGCGGATCTTTGTGAAGATGCCACTCCAAACTTCCCTGAAAATTTCAAGCAAATCAGAAAAAAACGTACTTTACAAAAAGTCGGTCCTCCTCCCCGACCAAATGTCAAGCAAATCGAGGAACTTGGGTCCAATTTTCAGGAGGTCTTTCACCCCTTCCAAATATTAAAAAATCAGGTACTCCATATTAATGTTAGAACCTCACCCAACGTCTTGCGTAAATTTCAAATAAATCGCAGAAGTCTAATTTTTTCACTATAATTAAAAAAAGGGTCACCGTCCCCGAAAAAATGTGTACAAATAACCTTCCCTGAAAATTTCAAACAAATCGTAGAAATTGATTAAATTTAAGTTTCATTTAATTTAATTGAAGAGAATTTAATATTTCTTCATTTCACTTAAATCCATTTCATTTAATTTAGTCTATTTCAAATTAATATGTTGTTATTTAAATTAAATTGATGAATTACATTTTATTTTATTTTTTTTTTTCAAACATTCTAAAATATTAGTTAATATATTTTTTTAAATTGAATTTAGGTTAAAGCATTTTAATTGAACTGAATTACTCAACTTTATGTCACTTAAGTTTTTTTTTTAATTTCATATTTCATTTCATTTAATTAAGTTTAATTTAATTTATTTCAAAAATTTTTTTTTAATGTCATTTAATTAAAATTAATTCGATTTTATTTTTTATTTAATAATTTTAACTTAAATTTTAATTTAATTTCTGAATTTAATTCAAATTAATTTAATCCAATATTATTTGATATAAAATCGTATCATATAATTTTATTTATTTATTTATAGTTTATACTAAATTTATAGTAAATATAATATTAGTATAGAGATATAAAAAGCATTGGCAACTGAGGCCATCAGCTAAATAATTTAATTTAATCTATCTCAAATTAATGTAATTTAATTTATTTTTAATTATTGTTGCAATTTTAATTTAAATAATTACATTTAATAAAAATAATATTAGAAATAAAAGTTGCTTAGTGTTAATGGAGATGCTGCTTTTGCGGCAGCATTACCATCGCCAGGCTTTTCAAATCAAAAATATACAAATAAAACTAAAATAATTCATACTCACACACACACACACGCATACATTTCTTGAAACCCACATAGTCTCTTAAATTTGTGGCAATACTTAGAGCAAGCGATATAAGGTAAAGGTAAAATATTTCTGCCTTTCAGAGACAAATCAAAACAAAAGACTTAAGCAACAAACGTCAGACAAAAGCACTTTGCTTTCTTTTCAAATTGCTTCCCCCTACATTTTTGTATACGGATGGATGATGTTGAACATTGATAAGTGTGCTTTGGATGGATACCCTTAAAATAATTGTTAGGTAAAAAAAAAACAAACCCGACAAACATTATATGTTTGCCATTTTTTTCTAAAGAAACTTCAAAAATGCCTGAGGTATTAATTTGAAGTGTGTACGTTTTTTTTCATAAATGGTGATTGTCTGATGCTATGATGTTGGGGTTTTGCTCTCCTATTGAATGGAACTTTAATTAATTTTACCTTAAAAGTAGAGCATTGCAAAAAACAACAAGGAGTAAACCATCATCCTAAATTGTTTGTGAATATTTTTTTGGGGGCGAAATATTTAGCTTCACTTTTTTATATGTTTAATGTTTACCCAGCAAAAAAAGGAAATGATTCATATGCTGAGTGGTACACCCACTTGGATGTTTGTCCATTTGTTTTGTTGCCCATCACTTGGAAATATTTGTTCACAAAATGACGTATATCTATGCTTGTTTTTTTTTTTTTTTTTTTTTTTTTTTTTTAACAAAAATTCGGGTATTAAATGTTTACATAATGTTTCTGCTCTATTATGTGAGATATGTAGTTTAACTTTTATGTCAACTATTATGTTTTATTTGTTTTTTTTTTTTTTTTTTTAGATTTGGAGGGATTGGAAAAACCCCCCTAATGGAATTATGATGGTATATGTGTAATAAAGGAAAAGCCGCAAAAAATAATAGTTTGTAATGTAATCATTATAATCTTATCGCCTTGTTTAAGATCAAATAGAAATGACTTTGACACACCTGGTTTAGTGTTTAGCTAATGGAGAACAGTGGATCTTAAACAAAAATTGGTAATAATTCAGAAGAAGAAGAAACTATATGCCCAAAGTGTTAATTAATTGAAGTAAATAATAAGGTATAAAATAGCAAACATTTAATCCACTGATTTGCTGTCTAATCGGAAAAATTTTACCAAAAATCTATCAAATATAATTTTTTGTTTCAAAATTTTATTTCTATAAAAATTTTTCTCAAAATTTTATTTCTATAGAAAATTTTGTCAAAATTTTATTTCTATAGAAAAATTTTGTCGAAATTTTATTTCTATAGAAAATTTTGTTAAAATTTTATTTCGATAGAAAATTTTGTCAACATTTTATTTCAATAGAAAATTTTGTCAAAATTTTATTTCTATAGAAAGTTTTCTACAAATTTTATTTCTATAGAAAGTTTTCCACAAATTTTATTTCTATAGAAAATTTTCTACAAATTTATTGTTATAGAAAATTTTGTCAAATATTTTATTTCTATAGGAAATTTTGTCAAAATTTTATATCCATAGAAAATTTCGCAAAAATGTTATTTCTATAGGAATTTTTGACAAAATTTTATTACTATAGAAAATTGTGCCAAAATTTTATTTCTATTGAAAATTTTCTACAAATTTTATTTCTATAGAAAATTTTGTCAAAATTTTATTTCTATAGAAACTTTTGTCAAAATCGTATTTCTATAGAAATATTTGTCAAAATTTTATTTCTATAGAAAATTTTGTTAAAATTTTATTTCTATAGAAAATTTTGTCAAAATTTTATTTCTATAGAAAATTTTGTCAAAATGTTATTTTTGTAGAAAATTTTGTCAAAATTTTATTTCTATAGAAAATTTTGTCAACATTTTATTTCTATAGAAAATTTTCTCAAAATTTTATTTCTATAGAAAATTTTCTCAAAATTTTATTTCTATAGAAAATTTTGTCCAAATTTTATTTCTATAAAAAATTTCTACAAATTTTATTTTGATAGAAAATTTTGTCAAAATTTTATTTCGATAGAATTTTTTTTTCAAAATTTTATTTCTGTAATAAATTTTCTCAAAAATTTTATTTCTATAGAATATTTTGTCAAAATTTTATTTCTATAGAATATTTTGTCAAAATATAACAATAACATAACAAAACGAATGAAAGAAGAGGAAGCACGCCCAAAATAAACCCAGCCAACTGCACTCAAATCGAGATATGTTTGTACAAATTATTTTGTCAAAATTTTATTTTTATAGAAAATTTTGTCAAAATTTTATTTCTAAAGAAAATTTTGCCAAAATTTTATTTCAATACAAAATTTGTCAAAATTTTATTTCTATAGAAAATTTTGTCAAAATGTTATTTCTTGAGAAAATTTTGTCAAAATTTTATTTCTATAGAAATTTTCAACAAATTTTATTTCTATAGAAAATGTCTAAATTTTATTTCTATAGAAAATTTTCTCAAAATTTATTTCTATGGAAAAATTTTGTCAAAATTTCATTTCTGTAGATCATTTTGTCAAAATTTCATTTCTATAGAAAATTTTGTCAACTTTTTATTTCTATAGAAATATTTGTCAAAATTTTATTTCTATAGAAAATTTTGTTAAAATTTTATTTCTATAGAAAATTTTGTCAAAATTTTATTTCTATAGAAAATTTCTCAAAATTTTATTTCTATAGAAAATTGTCTCAAAATGTTATTTTTATAGAAAATTTTGTCAAAATTTTATTTCTATAAAAAATTTTGTCAAAATTTTATTTCTATAGAAAATTTTGTCAAAATTTTATTTCTATAGAAAATGTTGTTAAAATTTTATTTCTATAGAAAATTGTGTCAACATTTTATTGCTATAGGAAGTTTTCCACAAATTTTATTTCTATAGAATATTTTGTCAACATTTTATTTCTATAGAAAATTTTGTGAACATTTGATTTCTATAGAAAATTTCCAAAAATTTTATTTCTATGGAAAGTTTCAAAAATTTTATTTCTATATAAAATTTTTTCAAAATTTTATTTCTATAGAAAATTTTCTCAAAATTTTATTTCTATAGAACCTTTTTGTCAACATTTTATTTCTATAGAATTTTTTCTCCAAATTTTATTTCTATAGAAAATGTTCCCAAAATTTTATTTCTATATAAATTTTTTTCAAAATTTTATTTCTATAGAATATTTTGTCAAAATTTTATTTCTATAGAATATTTTGTCAAAATATAACAATAACATAACAAAACGAATGAAAGAAGAGGAAGCACGCCCAAAATAAACCCAGCCAACTGCACTCAAATCGAGATATGTTTGTACAAATTATTTTGTCAAAATTTTATTTCTATAGAAAATTTTGTCAAAATTTTATTTCTAAAGAAAATTTTGCCAAAATTTTATTTCAATACAAAATTTGTCAAAATTTTATTTCTATAGAAAATTTTGTCAAAATGTTATTTCTTGAGAAAATTTTGTCAAAATTTTATTTCTATAGAAATTTTCAACAAATTTTATTTCTATAGAAAATGTCTAAATTTTATTTCTATAGAAAATTTTCTCAAAATTTATTTCTATGGAAAAATTTTGTCAAAATTTCATTTCTGTAGATCATTTTGTCAAAATTTCATTTCTATAGAAAATTTTGTCAACTTTTTATTTCTATAGAAATATTTGTCAAAATTTTATTTCTATAGAAAATTTTGTTAAAATTTTATTTCTATAGAAAATTTTGTTAAAATTTTATTTCTATAGAAAATTTTGTTAAAATTTTATTTCTATAGAAAATTTCTCAAAATTTTATTTCTATAGAAAATTGTCTCAAAATGTTATTTTTATAGAAAATTTTGTCAAAATTTTATTTCTATAAAAAATTTTGTCAAAATTTTATTTCTATAGAAAATTTTGTCAAAATTTTATTTCTATAGAAAATGTTGTTAAAATTTTATTTCTATAGAAAATTGTGTCAACATTTTATTTCTATAGGAAGTTTTCCACAAATTTTATTTCTACAGAATATTTTGTCAACATTTTATTTCTATAGAAAATTTTGTGAACATTTGATTTCTATAGAAAATTTCCAAAAATTTTATTTCTATGGAAAGTTTCAAAAATTTTATTTCTATATAAAATTTTTTCAAAATTTTATTTCTATATAAAATTTTTTCAAATTTTTATTTCTATAGAAAATTTTGTCAAAATTTTATTTCTATAGAAAATTTGAGACATTTGAAATAACGACAAGTTAACGAAAGTAATGATGCAAATTTTACTTCTAAGTTTTAATTTTTTCAAAAATAATTTATTTTCGTTTTTGATACAATTGATATTTATTTACGTCTCAAAATATTTTTTGGGCTCACTGTATTATTTACAATTAGTAATAACCTTAAAAACGATGATACAAAATTCTTAAACAAACTTTATGAGAAAAAAAAATAGCTTTAATGTTCACAAAAATATCGATTATTTACATTTACACAATAGACCAAATAGTAAACCCGAAAAAACGTCTACAAAAGGGTTGGGAAATTTTAACAACATTTCAGTATTATTTCAAAACCGGCCGGACGATAGACTTAAACTGGACACGGGAACGATTTAACAATATAAAGTGTTTTTGAAAAAATTAAAAAAAAATCCTTTATTATAATAAAGAATCCTTAAAGAGTTTGCGGAAAAAACTCAAAGGAATAAATACAAATATATTGATATATTAATTGGCCAAGTTGTGCTTTGTGTGTTCTAAAAAATCTATAAAAATATTTTTAGTTTCCTGTAAAAAATATCATAAAAAATATCGAAAAAAATATTCCTTTAGAATTAAAGCTTAATAAATTTTGGTGTATAAAAACAAAGCCAATTTATTTCTCCATATGAGAATTACAAGTGGTAATTTAAAAAAACTGTGTTTGTTTATAGCACCTCCATAAATAACCATTTCTATATTGGTATATCTTATTTTTAAATATTCAATCATCAGACGGAGTAAGTCTTTGAAATAAATTTTGCAATTCATAGGGAAAATTTGTAATTTTATTAACACTCAGCCAGCAAAGCAACCTGAAAACCAACAAATATTGAACTTTACCTTAATTTGGTGTTGTAAACAATTTTTTTATCGATATACGCAATTTAAAAAAAAAGTGTTAATTGCTTGGCAAAAAATCAACATTCACGATCGTTATAAAAAAAACTTGAACAAAAAAGACACTCCTCCATAAAAGGTCTGTAGACGGTATACAGTCCATCTTCCATCTACATCGGATTTTTTTTTGAAATTTTCGCCAAGCTATCGAATGAGACAATCAACCAGGTAGTTAGACAGACGTAAAGGCACCCACCACAAAACCCCAAAAGAAGGAACTCAGGTGAGTTTTTTTTTTTTAAAGTCTTAAATAAATACCTTTTAGTAATGGAAGTAAAAAAAATAAAAGACATTTTAATGACATTTCATTTACATAATATTAAAAGGTACAACAAAGCAACCTATAGCATATTATAAGTCTTTGTGTCTTTAACAAAGTGAAGCGCTTTTAATTTTATGGCCAAAATATGTGATGTTATGGGAGGTGTAATAAAAAAATAATGGTATCATGTTTATAGAAGAAAAAAACATTGTTGGGTTGTATGATGCAAAACTGCATAAAGAAAATTAACACAATTCAAAAACATTAAGCAAATTAACAAATTTATGCAAAAAAAAAATATATGAGAAAAATTAAAAAATAGGTCAAGATAAAGAAAAAAGGGGTCACAACAATTTCATACAGTCCAGTATTTAAGATGTACAAAATCATTTTTGTAACTATAAAATAAAGCAAATTAATAATTTTATATTTTTAGATATTTATTTACAAAAATAAATAAAAGAAATTGATTAAAACAAAAATAGTTCCATCATATTTCTCATGATCGGTATACAATAACTAACGAATACAATAACTCAAACCATATGCTGAAAAAACTATTGACTTAATATGAAAGATTATGCAAACTAAATTTTAGGACACACAATTTATACAATATTAAGGAGACATTTCTTTAAGCTAAAGACATTGTTACTTAATGAAATCATTGCTTTATTATACCCTGCGCCATACTGTGGAACAGGGTATTATAACCCAGCAAAAAAAGAGCTTCCAAAAAAGTAGTTTGGATCCCCAATCTGTGATCCGGAAGTAGTGCAAACTTGGATCATCTCCAATGAATTTTACATGGGCTTGTCATAGGATGGCAGTACTCCCTTTTTGGATCCTTTGCATTGCTTTAGAAGTTGTGCCCTGGAAGTTAATTTGAATGACGAAATTTAAAAAGCGAAAAAATTTTTTTCAACCAATTTCAATTTTTTTTTCATCCATATGTTTTATTACACTACTATTTTCCTATTATCTAATTTTTACAATTTGAAAAACTTTTTTGCTCCGACCAGGGATTGAACCTGGGTTTACTGGCACCATAACAGAACGCCTTAGCACACTCAGCCACAAACGCCATTGAACATAAAGCGTCGAAAGGTCAATTCAAATGTTTGTGATATGATTGTAAAACGACACCAAGGAATAACATTCTAATTGCTTCTCGATATGTTCTTTATTAGTATGAACGAAAAAATAAGAAACGTAGGTTCAAATCTCACCAGCAGTAATTTTTTTATCAAATATTTTTCTAAAAAAATATTTTTTTATGTTATGTATCGTTTTTATTTTCGGCATATATTTTCGTATAAATATATTTTTTTCTATTAAAATCAATAAAAAAAATTAAAACTTCTCGTAATTTGCAAACCCTTCTCAAAAGAATTTCCATGGAAGCGAACAAGTCAAACGGCACAGGTTCAAATCCCAGCGGGGATGAAATTTATTTTTTTATTATTATTATTTTTTTACTTTTTTATGAATTTTCTATTTTTTTAATTTTTTTATTAGTTTTCTATTATTTTGTAAAATATAATTGTCCAAAATTTGCACTTAAAATAGTCTGTTTGCGTTCTTTCTAATACTTGTCCACAAGGACTGCACCGGAAGTAGCAAAAATCATTGGGGATCCCAAGATGCGCTTTAGAAGAAATGTTTGTGGACTTGTCCAAAAGGACTGCATCGGAAGTTGGAAAAACTCGATGGGGGATTCTGGGATGGACTTTAAAAGAAATGTTTGTGGAACAACTTCCATTTTTTTGCTGGGAAGTTAGTGCATATGTTTGCAACACCCAGAAGGAGACGAAATAGACACATGGTGTCTTTGGCAAAAATGCTCAGGGTGGGCTCCTGAGTCGATATAGCCATGTCCGTCATTCCGTGAACACATTTTTGTAATCAAGGTCTAGGTCGTAGTTTTAGTCCAATCTACTTCAAATTTGGCACAAGTATGTGTTTTGGCTCAGAATAGAACCCTATTGATTTCGGAAGAAATCGGTTCAGATTTAGATATAGCTCCCATATATTTCGCCCGATATGGACTTATATGGGTCCAGAAGCCAGAAATTTACCCTAATTTGCTTAAAATTTTGCACAACAAGAACAATTAGTACTATAGTCAAGTGTGCCAAATTTTATTGAAATTGGTTCAGATTTAGATATAGCTCCCATATATATCTTTCGCCCGATATGGTTAGTTTAGGTTAGGTTAGGTGGCAGCCCGATGTATCAGGCTCACTTAGACTATTCAGTCCATTGTGATACCACATTGGTGAACTTCTCTCTTATCACTGAGTGCTGCCCGATTCTATGTTAAGCTCAATGACAAAGGGACCTCCTTTTTATAGTACGCCGAGTACGAACGGCGTTCCACATTGCAGTGAAACCACTTAGAGAAGCTTTGTAACACTCAGAAATGTCACCAGCATTACTGAGGTAGGATAAAGCCAGCCACTCAGAATTGCTGAGTGGTGCACAACCATTTATTTGACAGTTGTCTTCCAACAAATCTGGAAAACCAACTTCCGAATACGGATCACTCATCACCACGACAATGCGAGACCTCACACATCAGCTCAAACAACTCCAATTTTCAGCACTGAAAACATCGATTTTATTGGTCGTCTGTCGTATAGCCCCGACTTGACACCGTACATAAAATATTATATGAGAGGTCAACGTTTTTCCGACACCTGATGCATCCAGAATACATGTTTTGGAGATACGTCAATCAGAGTGACAAAAGTGCTTCGACAATTGGTTCAAACGCATGTAATAGTGTATAGATCTTTATCGATAATTAACAAGTAAGTATAATCTAAAGTCGGGCGGGGCCGACTATATTATGCCCTTCACTCCTATGTAGGCCATAATTTGTGTTACCATCTCAACTACTTCACATTTACTGGAAGCTATATAAAGGAGACCATTTTTTACTTCTACAAAATCTCTAGAATTAAAATTTAAATCGGCTAACGCTATCCAGTTAATTGGAGGAAACTTCCATTGAAAATGGGTCTAAAATGTGTAACAGTCTACCATATTTCCCCAACTATGGTGTACGTATATATGGGAGCTATATATAATCTGAACCGATTTTGACTAAATTTGACATGTATAGTTAGAATAATAATTCTGCTATCTATGAGAAATTTCACGTAAATGGGAGTATAACTTTAGCCCCCCTGGTCATATGAGTGCAAATCGGACGGAAGATATATATGGGAGCCATATCTAAATCTGAACCAAACGTACTCCTTGCGCGATTTTGGTCTGGATCTGGATTTTGAAGCCATATAAGTTCAAATCGGACGTAAGATATATATGGAAGCTATATCTAAATCTGAATCGATTTTGACCATATTTGGCACATACAATAGTATCGTTAAAAGTACCGCTTGTGCAAAATTTGAAGTAAGTCAGGGCAAAACTCTGGCTTTTGAGACCATATTAGTCCAAATCGGGCGAAAGATATATATGTGACCTATATCTAAATCTGAACCGATTTTAAGAAAATTTGACACACTTAACAATACTATTAAATGTACCCCTTGTGCAAAATTTGAAGCAAATCACGGCAAAACTCTGGCTTTTGTGGCCATATAAGTTCAAATCGGACGAAAGATATATACGGGAGCTATATCTAAATTTGAACCGATTTCAATCAAATTTACCAAGCATTGGTAGAATGTCAATTCTACCCTCTGTGCAAAATTTCACGAAGATCGGTAGTAAACTTTGGCTTCTGTGGTCATATGAGTCTAAATCGGACGAAAGATATATATGGGAGCTATATCTAAATCTGAACCGATTTGGCTGATATTTTGCAGGATTTTCGAGATTCATAAAATATTTGGATGTACGGTATTTCAAGAAAATCGGTTGATAAACACGCTAACTATGACCAAATCGAGGATAGATATATATGGCAGCTATATCTAAATATGAACCGATTTTTTTCCAAAACCAACAGCGATTGTCTCTGTCCGAAGAAACGACCCCATGCCAAATTTGAGGACGATCGGACTAAAATTGCGAGCTGTAATTTGTGCACAAAATTACATATACAGACAGACGGACGGACAGACAGACAGACAGACGGACATCGCTAAATCGACTCAGAATTTAATTCTAAGCCGATCGCTATACTAAAAGATGGGTCTATGACCACTATTTCTTGGCGTTACATACAAATGCACAAACTTATTATACCCTGTACCACAGTAGTGGTGAAGGGTATAAACATTGTTTTTGTTCTCTAATCATGAAAAAAGGCAACCCTCGTAACGTTTTACCAGCATACTTAACCTACCAATATTTGTATGGCTCATAAAGGTATATACCTAGGTTAGGTTAGGTTATGTGACAGCCCGATGTATCAGGCTCACTTAGGCTATTCAGTCCATTGTGATACCACAGTGGTGAACTTCTCTCTTATCACTGAGTGCTGCCCGATTCCATGTTAAGCTCAATGGCAAGGGACCTCCTTTTTATAGCCGAGTCCGAACGGCGTTCCACATTGCAGTGAAACCACTTAGAGAAGCTTTGAAACCCTCAGAAATGTCACCAGCATTACTGAGGTATACACCTAGATACTAATTTTGATATTGCTATTTTGTTCTTCCCAAATGAGTGTCTAGTAACACTTGTCATAAAGACGGCTTTGTTTACTCTTAAAAATAATACTTTAGAATTTGTCTAAAATTTCGTTCCGGAGGAAAGTATTTTTTTTTGGGTGTACGTTATAGCTAATCTAAATTAGATTCGCTTGTTTAGAAATTCAATGGTGGTCGATATAAAAAAACGTACACAAGTCAACTTTTGCTTATCTTTAAATTGGACTAAACGGCTTTTGGTGGTTTTTAAAATGAAATCCAAACCACTAATCGACTTTTGATGTAGACCTTTTATGAAAATGTCGAAAATTATGACAACTCCGAAAATTAATTATATAACTTTAGTTATTTAATTTCTTAGATACTGAATTTGCTCTATTTCATGTTGCCTTTTTTTTTGTTAAATTACTTTTTCCCAAGCAAGTTAAAACAAATGTACGGTAAACTGCTATCAATTTACGTCCTTACACTGAAAAAAGCACACTCGGTTCCAAAGATTTTGTCTTTACTTTAAAAAATTTGGTATTGATTCCGAGCCAAAGAAGCGGAGAATACAAGTAAGGATACTTTTAAGACACAATTCTCTTTTAAATTTAGGTTTTGTGTACTTGCTTCTAGGAAGCAAATTTTAATTTTTCGCTTTCTCAGCTTTTTTTCTTCATATGCTATCAAAGTCCTTTAAAACGAGTTACCGGCAACTTTATTTTCCAAATTAGGACTCGACTTCCAGTAGAAATTATGCTATGTTTGAATTAAAAAACTTCTTTAAAATAAAGTTTTGAAAAACATGTCCTATATTTGAACGATTTTTTGCTTTGTAGTCAAGATGCAAAGAGACAACAAATTTAAAGACAATTTCATTAAATTTAACGAATTTTTCTGAATTATTAAAGTCAAGTTGACCTTAGCCTATACATTTTTTCTTTCATGTTAAGATACCCATTTTAAAGTCAAATCACTTAATTATAAGGACAATATGACTTCATGGAAAAGTTTATCGACTTTTGGACAAGGAAAATAACTTTATTTTAGAGAAATGCGTCTTCTATGCTAAGCAAAATTTGTATTCGTATTTTAAAGACATGAAATCTTTGACCTCACGACAATATTTTTTTCAGTGTACAGTTTACAAAAATGTCCAAATGAGTTACCTTATAATTTTTTTTTTTTTAAACATATTTTAAGTACCTGAAAAGAAAAAAAACAAAAATACAATAAGTATATATGAAAAAGTTGGATCGAAGCTCATATAGCTTCTCTTGCAGAGAATAATTAAGAATCTAAAGTTAGGATCTAATCTAAAGCCAGTAATAACAGGTTGGCTGATAAGTCCCCGGTCTAACAAAGAAAAAAACATTTTTTTTGTCAAAATTCGTTTTTATTATTCAACATAGTTCCCTTCAAGAGCGATGCAACGATTATAACGACCTTCCAATTTTTTGATACCATTTTGGTAGTACTCCTTCGGTTTTGCCTCAAAATAGGCCTCAGTTTCGGCGATCACCTCTTCATTGCAGCCAATTTTTTTTCTCAAAAGGATGCGATCTGAGAACAAAAAAAAGTCTCTGGGGGCCAGATCTGGAGAATACGGTGGGTGAGGAAGCAATTCGAAGCCCAATTCATAAATTTTTGCCATCGTTCTCAGTGACTTGTGGCACAGTGCGTAGTCTTGGTGGAACAATACTTTTTTCTTCTTCATATGGGGCCGTTTTGCCTCGATTTCGACCTTCAAACGACTATGATTGTGACTAAAATCCCATAAAATAGTTCAGAATTTTCTACATTTTGTAAATTTTAATAAAAAAGAGCGCGTCGAACAGTTAATACCTTAGTCGAAACAATGCGTTACACGATTTTATTTTTATTTATTATACCCTGCGCCACACTGTGGAACAGGGTATTATAAGTTAGTTCATATGTTTGTAACACCCAGAAGGAGACGAGATAGACACATGGTGTCT
Organism: Haematobia irritans; assembly: GCF_050003625.1. Lineage (NCBI taxonomy): Eukaryota > Metazoa > Arthropoda > Insecta > Diptera > Muscidae > Haematobia > Haematobia irritans. Next base: position 209,977,078 of record NC_134399.1, read on the forward strand.
TAGGCAATAATGCTCAGGGTGGGTCCCTGAGTCGATATAACCATATCCGTCCGTCCGTCCGTCCGTCTGTCTGTGAACACATTTTTGTGATCAAAGTTTAGGTCGCAATTTAAATCCAATCGCCTTCACATGGCACATGTTCCTAATTTGGGTCAGAATAGAACCCTATTGATTTTGGAAGAAATCGGTTCAGATTTAGATATAGCTCCCATATATATCTTTCGCCCAATATGCACTAATATGGACCCAGCAGCCCGAGATTTTTAAACCGATCTGCTTGAAATTTTGTACAAACACAACACTTAGTCGTATAGTCAAGTGTGCAAAATTTGATTGAAATCGGTTCAGATTTAGATATAGCTCCCATATATATCGTTCGCCCTATATGGACTTATATGGCCCCAGAAGCCAGATTTTTGGCCGAATTTGGTTGAAATTTTGCACTAGGAGTACAATTAGTAATATAGTCAAGTGTGCAAAATTTGATTGAAATCGGTTCAGATGTAGATATAGCTCCCATATAAAGGGTGATTCTTTTGAGGTTAGGATTTTCATGCATTAGTATTTGACAGATCACGTGGGATTTCAGACATGGTGTCAAAGAGAAAGATGCTCAGTATGCTTTGACATTTCATCATGAATAGACTTACTAACGAGCAACGCTTGCAAATCATTGAATTTTATTACCAAAAACAGTGTTCGGTTCGAAATGTGTTTCGCGCTTTACGTCCGATTTATGGTCTACATAATCGACCAAGTGAGCAAACAATTAATGCGATTGTGACCAAGTTTCGCACTCAGTTTACTTTATTGGACATTAAACCAACCACACGAATGCGTACAGTGCGTACAGAAGAGAATATTGCGTCTGTTTCTGAGAGTGTTGCTGAAGACCGTGAAATGTCGATTCGTCGCCGTTCGCAGCAATTGGGTTTGTGTTATTCGACCACATGGAAGATTTTACGCAAAGATCTTGGTGTAAAACCGTATAAAATACAGCTCGTGCAAGAACTGAAGCCGAACGATCTGCCACAACGTCGAATTTTCAGTGAATGGGCCCTAGAAAAGTTGGCAGAAAATCCGCTTTTTTATCGACAAATTTTGTTCAGCGATGAGGCTCATTTCTGGTTGAATGGCTACGTAAATAAGCAAAATTGCCGCATTTGGAGTGAAGAGCAACCAGAAGCCGTTCAAGAACTGCCCATGCATCCCGAAAAATGCACTGTTTGGTGTGGTTTGTACGCTGGTGGAATCATTGCACCGTATTTTTTCAAAGATGCTGTTGGACGCAACGTTACGGTGAATGGCGATCGCTATCGTTCGATGCTAACAAACTTTTTGTTGCCAAAAATGGAAGAACTGAACTTGGTTGACATGTGGTTTCAACAAGATGGCGCTACATGCCACACAGCTCGCGATTCTATGGCCATTTTGAGGGAAAACTTCGGAGAACAATTCATCTCAAGAAATGGACCGGTAAGTTGGCCACCAAGATCATGCGATTTGACGCCTTTAGACTATTTTTTGTGGGGCTACGTCAAGTCTAAAGTCTACAGAAATAAGCCAGCAACTATTCCAGCTTTGGAAGACAACATTTCCGAAGAAATTCGGGCTATTCCGGCCGAAATGCTCGAAAAAGTTGCCCAAAATTGTACTTTCCGAATGGACCACCTAAGACGCAGCCGCGGTCAACATTTAAATGAAATTATCTTCAAAAAGTAAATGTCATGGACCAATCTAACGTTTCAAATAAAGAACCGATGAGATTTTGCAAATTTCATGCGTTTTTTTTTTTTAAAAAGTTATCAAGCTCTTAACAAATCACCCTTTATATCTTTCGCCCGATATGGACTAATATGGTCCTAAAAGCCAGAGTTTTGGCCCAATTTGGTTGAAATTTTGCACAGGGAGTAGATTTAGCATTGTAGCTATGCGTGCCAAATTTGGTTGAAATCGATTCAGATTTAGATATAGCTCCCATATATATCTTTCGCCCGATATGGACTTATATGGCCCCAGAAGCCAGAGTTTTGGCCCAATTTGGTTGAAATTTTGCACTAAGAGTACAATTAGTAATATAGTCATGTGTGCCAAATTTGATTGAAATCGGTTCAGATTTAGATATATCTCCCATATATATGTTTTCCTGATTTCGACAAAAATGGTCAAAATACCACCATTTTTCTTGTGGGGGGGGGGGGGGTCGTAGGGTGCACGGAAAAAAGTTTTGGTGTTCTGAAATTGTCTTCGAATATGCTACAAAACTGGGGGGTGACCGCATCAACTTTTTTTCGTGACCCTATCTAATAAACATTTCTTGTTTATAATTTGTCTGAGCGTTTATCCAACACCAACGCCACCTATATGAGAAAACAAATCAATTCGACCAAATAAAACGTCAATATTGAAGCTGTTGAAGTTTAACATTCAAATGTCAACAACTTTCGTGAGATATGCATCACTATGTCTAATTCCAGCGGAACGCTTACAGTTTCAATATTTTGGCATTTGTCATTACTTATTTGCTGGCTTTCAGTTATATATCGGTTAATGAGATGGGAGGTGAAGAATGAGAAATCTCTTCATAGTTAAGAGAGTCTACAACAAAAGAGATAAGAAATATTGGTCACTACCCGGCAAGAAAAATATTGTAAATAATCACCTGCATGATGTTCAATTTCTCTAACACTTTTCCCTCCAAGGTTTAACAAGATTGGTACTTTTAATTTAGAGTTTTGGTGAAAACCCACCTAACGCGGAAATTTTACTTGGATTTTTGGCACAATTTTAGATTTTTCCCTGACCGACATTTTTAGCCTAACCCATATTTAAGTCTTTTTTGATTATTTTAAAATAAACTTCAGAATAATATGTTGACATTTATGGTCTATATTAATACTCCCAAAATACTTCAGAATCTATGACCCGTTTTTATTTTTCTTAGAGAAAATAAAAAAAAACATAAATCGTAATTGTCACGTACAATATGCTTTTAAAGGTTTCTAATCGCTTTAATGTTCCAATTTCTTTTGTGTTAAAATAGTTCTTTCTTAGTATTCTATCTGTACATTGAGAGAGAAATTTATGAAAAAAAACTATAACAATTATGCTAAGTCACATTATTGAGATGTTTGAAAAAATCCACTTGTTTTTTATTACATTCAATTATTTTTATTAGAAAGTTTTGACTTCAATAACTTTTCTGAAATTCATGACATGGAACTACTACTACTATTTAGCACATCATTCTCGATTCTACCAAAATGTCTTCAAGGTTAATTATAACATAGTTTTTTAAAAAATTGCAATGAGTCGACAATTTTTCTTTTTCGCTTTGTTCTTTTTCTTGCAGCGCAAATTTTTGTTCCGGCAAACTGGTAGGGGGAAAGTCTAGAAATACAAACTCAGTTTTTTTTTTTTTTAACAAGAGTAAATAATGGTTGATTCATTACTAATTGAGTATTTTGAGAAATGTTTTTGAAATTATTTCTGATTTTACACAAATTATTTTCTAATTCTTTAAATCTATTGAAAACCAACTCGAAAAATTTTATTTCTATACAAAAAAATTTTGTCAAAATTTCTATAGAAAATTTTACCAAAATTTTATTTCTATAGAAAATTTTGTCAAAATTTTATTTCTATAGAAAATTTTGTCAAAATTTTATTTCTATAGAAAATTTTGTCAAAATTTTATTTCTATAGAAAATTTTGTCAAAATTTTATTTCTATAGAAAATGTTGTCAAAATGTTATTTCTATAGAAAGTTTTGTCAACATTTTATTTCTATAGAAAATTTTGTTCAAATTTTATTTCTATAGAAAATTGTATCAAAATATAGCTTCTATAGAAATTTTTGACTTCTAAAGAAAATGTGGTAAAAGATTAGATTTATATAAAAAATTTTGTCAAAATTTTATTTCTATAGAAAATTTTGTCAAAATGTTATTTTTATAGAAAATTTTGTCAACATTTTATTGCTATAGAAAATTTTGTCAAAATTGCAGTGCTATAGAAAATTTTGTCAAAATTTTATTTCTATAGAAAATTTTGTCAGAACTTTATTTCTATAGACAATTTTGTCAAAATTTTATTTCTATAGAAAATTTTGTCAAAATTTTATTTCTATAGAAAATTTTGTCAAATTTTTATTGCTATAGAAAATTTTGTTATAATTTTATTGCTATAGAAAATGTTGTCAAAATTTTAGTGCTATAGAAAATTTTGTCAAAATTTTATTTCTTTAGAAAATGTTGTTAAAATTTTATCTTGTCAAAATTTTATTTCTATAGAAAATTTTGTCCAAATTTTATTACTATAGAAAATTTTGTCATAATTTTATTGCTATAGAAAATGTTGTCAAAATTTTATTTATATAGAAAATTTTGTCAAAATTTTATTTCTATAGAAAATTTTGTCAATTTCTATAGAAAATGTTGTCAAAATTGTATTGCTATATAAAATTTTGTCATAATTTTATTGCTATAGAAAATGTTGTCAAAATTTTATTTTGTAAAAATTTTATTCGTTTTGTTTTGCTATTGTTGGTTTTTGTTCTTTAAGCATTGTTGTTGTTTTTTGATTTCAGCTTAAAATCATGCATTGACTAAACTACAAGTGTAGCTTAACCAGCAGAGGAAAAGAATGTTTGTCAAATTTATTTGGGCAAAGCGCTATAGATAGAATTGGTTGATAGTTTTGCTGCAAGTAGATGATGCTGATGAGGAATGTGGTAATTCCGAAACTTATATCCATCCAACCATCTTGCAGTCTATAGGGCTTTGCCCAAATAAATTTGACAAACATTCTTTTCCTCTGTTGATTACGCTACACTTGTAGTTTAGTTAATGCATGGTTTTAAGCTGAAATAAAAAAAAAAAACAACAAAATTTTATTTCTATAGAAAATGTTATTGCTATAGAAATTTTTTTTTTGTCATAATTGTATTGCTCTAGAAAATTTGGTCAAAATTTTATTTCTATAGAAAATTTTGTCAATTTCTATAGAAAATTTTGTCAACATTTTAATGCTATAGAAAATTTTGTCAAAATTTTATTTATATAGAAAATTTTGTCAAAATTTTATTTCTATAGAAAGATTTTGTCAACATTTTACTTCTATAGAAAATTTTGTCAAAATTTGATTTCTATAGAAAATGTTGTCAAAATTTGATTTCTATAGAAAATTTTGTCAAATTGTTATTTCTATAGAAAATTTTGCCAAATTGTTATTTCTATAGAAAAGTTTGTCAAAATTTTAATTCTATAGAAAGTTTTGTCAAAATTTTATTTCTATAGAAAATTTTGTCAAAATTTTAGTGCTATAGAAAATATTGTCAAAATTTTATTTCTATACAAATTTTATCAAAATGTTATTTCTATAGAAAATTGTGTCAACATTTTATTTCTATACAAATTTTATAAAAATTTTATTTCTATAGAAAATTTTGTCAAAATTTTATTTCTATAGAAAATTTTGACAAAATATTATTTCTATAGTAAATTATATCAAAATTTTATTGCAATAGAAAGTTTTGTCAAAATTTTATTTCTATAAAATTTTATTTCTATAAAATTTTATTTCTATAGAAAATTTTGTCAAAATTTTATTTCTTTAGAAAATGTCAAAATTTTATTTCTATAGAAAATTTTGTCAAAATTTTATTTCTATAGAAAATTTTATCAAAATGTTATTTCTATAGAAAATTGTGTCAAAATTTTATTTCTCCTTTTTATAGCCGAGTCCAAACGGCATTGCACATTGCAGTGAAACCACTTAGAGAAGCTTTGAAATGTCACCAGCACTACTGAGAGGGGAAAATCCAACGCTGGAAAACTTTTTTGATTGAAATTAAATTAAAAATTAATTAAAGTCGAATGATACCATTTTTGTCAATTTTTGCATAATATATTTAATACATGTATAAATAATTCTATTTAATTACTGAATCAATTTATTTATTTATTTATTAATTTATTTATTTATTTATTTATTTATTTATTAATTTTGCTTAGTCGACATTTATTTGTTTTTAGTAGTTGCCTTATTAGTTTCTTTAGTTTTGTTGGCTTAATGTTTATTAATAAATTTTGAGGAGTCTTAATCAAAATATTGTTTTTTTTTTTATTATCATTATTTTTATTGTTCATTAGTATTTATTTTATCAGTATTACTTTTATACAATTTTTATTACATTATTTAGTATTTTTTTAAGAAATATTTGTAACAATATAGGGCCTCTATGAAACTATGTTACTAATAAGAGTCAAAATTATTTAATTTATAAATAGGAAAACTTGGATATATTTAAAGTGCATATTATTTAGCTTATATTTGCTTGATGTCTGGGCATGCTTTTTACTTTATTTATTTATTTATTTTAACTATATTTCATTTTATTCTTTAGCTTTTGCTTTTAACCTTGGTCAGTTACATCTTTTACGCTCTGATTACTTCGCGTTAAAAGACAAGAAAATTAAAAAAACACACACACACAGCCACAAAAGTCAGTAACTTACAGCTAGTTAAATTCAAATTCTAGTTGAGAGCACCTTCAACAATGCAATAGCAAAAAAATTAAGAAAAAAAATATTTAATGTTATTTTAATGGTCAACACCCCCACCACCATCAACATCAACAAGACCACCATGCCATAATCACCATCTCACTCTCTTTTCGAAACATTCTTTTGGTCCATGGTATACTGGTTTTCAATAGGTCTAGATTTTTTATGTGTGTTTTTTTTATTTAATTTCTAACCAAATGAGAAAAAAATTCAAAGTAAAAATTTGAATTTATTGCATTTGTTTTTGTGGTTGTTTAATGTCTAGTCGTAAGTGTTAATTAATCACCCTTGTGAACTTGAACACGAGGCGGAATTTATTTTATACTGTTAGATTAAATTATGTGAAATGATTTAGCTAGATCAGATCACAAAAAAAACTCAAATAAATAGGTGACCTCATATAACAAAAAATTATATTAAGAACCCAAATCTGGAATTATTTTAAATAAATATAGCTTAATAAAATTTTGACAAAATTTTCTATACCAATAAAATTTTAACAAAATTGTCTATAACAAGTATATACGGCCGTAAGTTCGGCCATCTTATGTACCCTCAACTATGGATTGCGTAGTAAGTTCTACTGAAGACTGTCATCCACAATCGAATTACTTGGGTTGTGGTAATACAAACCGATGGCAAGGTATCTTAAAACTTCTTAACATCGTCTTTTAAATTGTAAATTAGTCCATACGGGGTATATATTAGACAAAACATGTATATACAGCAGTAAGTTCGGCCGGGCCGAAATACCCATGAATCAAATATAATAGTTTCCTTTGAAAATTCTTCGTCGTAGCGGTTAATATATAGAATTTCAGGGGATTTTATGACAAATATTCTCCCAAGCAGATCAGTTCAAGATTTATAAGAATCATGTTAGTTTGAGTTTTCGAGAAATAATGGGGGTTATACGAAAACATGGACCGATACACGTCATTTTCGGCTCACGTATTTGTGGTCCCACGTATTTGTGGTCCCAAAAAAAACTACGGATTCCACAAGCCCAACAAGTAAGATCGGGAGATCGGTCTATGTGGGGACTATACCAAACCATGGACCAATAATCATCATTTTCAGCACACCCCTTTATGGTCCTAAAATACCTTTAGATTTATAATTTTAGGCAAATTTGATCAAAACAATGGTTTCTAGAAGCCCAAGAAATCGCGAGATCCGTCTATATGTGGGCTATATTAAACCATTTTCGACACACATCTTTATGGTCTTAAAATACTTCTAGATTTCAAATTTTAGGCATATTGGATAAGACAAATTTTTTTTGACAAAATTTTCTATAGAAATAAAATTTTGACAAAATTTTCTATAGAAATAAAATTTTAACAAACTTTTCTATAGAAAAACAATTTTGACAAAATTTTCTATAGAAATAAAATTTTGACCTAATTTGCTACAGAAATAATATTTTGACCAAATTTGCAATAGAAATAAGATTTTGACAAAATTTTATATAGAAATAAAATTTTGACAAAATTTTATATAGAAATAAAATTTTGACAAAATTTTCTATAAAAATAAAATTTTGACAAAATTTTCTATAGAAATAAAATTTTGACAAAATTTTCTATAGAAATAAAATTTTGACAAAATTTTCTATAGAAATAAAATTTTGACAAAATTTTTTATAGAAATAAAATTTTGACAAAATTTTCTAAAGAAATAAAATTTTGACAAAATTTTCTATAGAAATAAAATGTTGACAAAATTTTCTAAAGAAATAAAATTTTGACAAAATTTTCTATAGAAATAAAATTTTGATAAAATTTTCTATAGAAATAAATTATTGACAAAATTTTCTATAGAAATCAAAATTTGGACAAAATTTTCTATAGAAATAAAATTTTGACAAAATTTTCTATAGAAATAAAATTTTGGCAAAATTTTCTAAAGAAATAAAATTTTGATAAAATATTCTATAGAAATAAAATTTTGACAAAAATTTCTATAGAAATAAAATTTTGACAAAATTTTCTGTAGAAATAAAATTTTGACAAAATTTTCTAAAGAAATAAAATTTTGACAAAATTTTCTATAGAAATAAAATTTTGATAAAATTTTCTATAGAAATAAATTTTTGACAAAATTTTCTATAGAAATCAAAATTTGGACAAAATTTTCTATAGAAATAAAATTTTGACAAAATTTTCTATAGAAATAAAATTTTGACAAAATTTTCTATAGAAATAAAATTTTGACAACATTTTCTGTAGAAATAAAATTTTTACAAAATTGTCTATAGAAGTCAAAATTTGGACAATATTTTCTAAAGAAATTATATTTTGAAAAAATTTCTATAGAAATAAAATTTTGAAAAAGTTTCTATATAAATAAAATTTTGAAAAAAGTTTCTATAGAAATAAAAATTTGACAAAATTTTTTATAGAAATAAAATTTTGACAAAATTTTCTATAGAAATAAAATGTAGACAAAATAAAATTTTGACAAAATTTTCTATAGAAATAAAATATTGACAAAAATTTGTATAGAAATAAAATTTTGAAAAAATTTTGAAGAAAATTTCTATAGAAGTCAAAATTTGGACAACATTTTCTATAGAAATTATATTTTGACAAAATTTTCTATAGAAATAAAATTTTGACAAAATTTTCTATAGAAATAAAATTTTGACAACATTTTCTATAGAAATAAAATTTTGATAAAATTTTCTATAGAAATAAAATTTTGACAAAATTTTCTACAAAAATAAAATGTTGACAAAATTTTATATAGAAATAAAATGTTGACAAAATTTTATATAGAAATAAAATTTTGACAAAATTTTATATAGAAATAAAATTTTGACAAAATTTTCTATAAAAATAAAATTTTGACAAAATTTTCTATAGAAATAAAATTTTGACAAAATTTTCTATAGAAATAAAATTTTGACAAAATTTTCTATAGAAATAAAATTTTGACAAAATTTTCTATAGTAATAAAATTTTGACAAAATTTTCTATTGAAATAAAATTTTGACAAAATTTTCTATAGAAATCAAATTTGGAAAAAATTTTCTATAGAAATCAAATTTGGACAAAATTTTCTATAGAAATAAAATTTTGACAAAATTTTCTATAGAAATAAAATTTTGACAAAATTTTCTGTAGAAATAAAATTTTGACAACATTTTCTGTAGAAATAAAATTTTGACAACATTTTCTGTAGAAATAAAATTTTTACAAAATTGTCTATAGAAGTCAAAATTTGGACAACATTTTCTAAAGAAATTATATTTTGACAAAATTTCTATAGAAATAAAATTTTGAAAAAGTTTCTATATAAATAAAATTTTGAAAAAAGTTTCTATAGAAATAAAAATTTGACAAAATTTTCTATAGAAATAAAATTTTGACAAAATTTTCTATAGAAATAAAATGTTGACAAAATAAAATTTTGACAAAATTTTCTATAGAAATAAAATTTTGACAAAATTTTGTATAGAAATGAAATTTTGATAAAATTTTGACAAAAATTTCTATAGAAGTCAAAATTTGGACAACATTTTCTGTAGAAATTATATTTTGACAAAATTTTCTATAGAAATAAAATTTTGACAAAATTTTCTATAGAAATAAAATTTTGACAAAATTTTCTATAGAAATAAAATTTTGTCAAAATTTTCTATAGAAATAAAATTTTCACAAAATGTTCTATAGAAATAACATTTTGACAAAAATATAAAATTTTGACAAAATTTTTAGAAAAATTTTTAAAGAAACAATATTTTGACAAAATTTTCTATAGAATTAAAATTTTTGACAAAATTTTCTATAGAAATAAAATTTTAATAAAACTTTCTATAGAAATAAAATGTTGACACAATTTTCTGTAGAAATAAAAGTTTGACAACATTTTCTATAGAAATAAAATTTTGAGAAAATTTTCTGTAGAAATAAAATTTGACAAACATTTTTATAGAAATAAAATTTTGACAACAGTTTCGATAGAAATAAAATTTTGACAAAATTTTCTATAGAAATAAAATTTTGACAAAATTTTGTGTAGAAATAAAATTTTGACAAAATTTTCTATAGAAATAAAATTTTGACAAAATTTTCTATAGAAATAAAATTTTGACAACATTTTCTATAGAAATAAAATTTTGAAAAAAATTTCTATAGAAATAAAATTTTGACAAAACGAAGGAAGTTTTGGAAAAACGAAATTTCTCTTTCTAATGAAATATTTTCTTTTGGAGAAAATAAATTTGGAGAAAATAATAAATTTTAAGCCAATTAACGATTGCCTTTGGTTTGCTTTCAAAGAAAAAAGTAGCATCAAAAGAAAACTTTTCTTCTTTAAAATGTTGTTCCTCAGAAAAGAAAACTGTTCTTTCATTATAGATAATTATGTTTTTATTTTATTTGTTTTTTTTCTAAATATATTATAAATTAAATTATTCAACATACCCTAATATTAATCTTTTATCCCCTATTTCTCTTGGTTGAGATAATAAAAAAGTTCGTTTTTATTAATACATTCAGGCCAATCAACCAAACACTTCCATTACCTTATTTCCTATTGGTTTTTATGGTTGTTCCTAGCATATTAATGGAATAGAACTAAAGAAAGAAAAAATACTAAATCGAATCTTTTTCAACTTTTTTTAAGATTTTTATTGATTGTTTTGTTTTATTGTTTCACTATCATAGCTTTATTAGTTGTTATATCCACTACCATTGGATGGAAGTATACAAGTTTGCCATACCGATATAGCGATTTTCGACCATATAAAGTATATACAGTGAGCACCAGAATAAATTGTACAATGTGTTTTTTAAAAAAATGATGTACTGTATAATTTTTTTTATTTCTTATTTCTAAATTTAAATAGAGTATTAAATAACCCTTTGGGTTAACCAATTTTTTTTAAATAAAATCATATATATATAAAGGCTTAAATAAAATGCATTATGAAACAAATGATTATGTACACTTTATTATGACGTTGACTGTATATACCCTATAGTCTTTAACAATGAAGCTGTCGTGGTAAAATTTTGCACAAATTGGTTTTTAATTTTCAAGCTGGTCAAGATCAAAGATAACCTAGTTTTAGGATATAGCTGCCAGCGCTATAATTAAGAATTTCTAAAAAGTGTCATGACAAAAGATGGCACTGATTTAAAAAAAAAGCACAAAAAGTGACATACATTTTATAAGGAAAAATCCATTACAACGGATTGTTCAAAGGGTATTTAAAATTCGTTGCGGTCACACTTATGGTCGTATACACTTGTTTATTTAATAATTTATGTTTGAATCTCAAAGTCTACACACAAAGTTTTTCAAACATAGAAAAAATCGATTTTAAATTCATATTCACCATGCGCTTTTAAATGGCCATTAAAACATGTTTTAATTTTTATTGTTATTAAGTCGAATATATCAACTTATTTGTTGGTCCCATGTATTTGTGCTATGACACTTGGTCGGTCGTATATAATCAGATACAGTAGAAAACAAAATTGTAGAAACATTTTGAAAGGCGATTTTATCAATATATTTCTTAAACTTAACAATAAAATATTGGACTACACTCAAAAAAAAAAGATTACTTGGATCCAAAGATATTGACCTTCTCTTAAGGATTTTGGTATTGATTTCGAGCCAAGATGCGGCTTCTTTAAAATAAAGAAATTTTGCAGCAACTTATCTGGCTTTAAATCTAGGACCAATAAAATTAAAATTAGGATACAGATCTCATTTATCAAATTTTCATTCTCTTTCCGCATTTGTACAAACAAATGCCAGTTCCAATTATATACGGCTACTTCAAACAAAGTAAAAAATGTTAACGGATACTTCAAAGTAAACAAGTATATACGGCCGTAAATTCGGCCAGGCCGAATCTTATGTACCCTCCACCATGGATTGCGTAGAAACTTCTACTAAAGACGGTCATCCACAATCGAAATACTTGGGTTGTGGTAACGCTTGCCGATGGCAAGGTATCTTAAAACCTCCTAACACCGTCTTCTAAATTGTAAGTAAGTCCATACGGGGTGTTAAACTATGTTTAACAAAAATATAATTATGATACACGCCTGATATAACATATCTAAAACATGAATTGTATTTAAATGAAATTTTTAATTATCTGAATGAATTTTAAATTTGTATTACTTTCCTATATAAGAAAATCTGTTTCTTACAAAAATGTAACTATACAGAAATTTTTTATACACTATGGGAACTCTTTTTTTCCCGCAAGTGGATAAACAATTTCCCATATATGAGAAAACTACTAAAATTACATCGCTTACTGCTGAATGTAATCAATCATGGCTTCCCCATTCTATGCTTACCAACATATAGTCATTCCCATAAAAGAGAGTCTAGCGGTAAGACATACTAAACGACAATCAATAAACCCAACTTGAAATTCTGAAAAACATTTTTTGGTTCTTTTATTTTATTTTCATATTGGGAACTTTTCTATATCTTTTTCTTTACAATCTGTGAGTAATATACAAAATTAATACAGTCCTATATCGTAACTCTCACAGAATTGTACACGGGGTATATATTAAAAAAAGGCCGATTAAATACGTATATAATTCAGTTTGACAAAATTTTGTATAGAAATAAAATGTTGACAAAATTTTGTATAGAAATAAAAATTTGACAAAATTTTCTATAGAAATAAAATTTTGACAAAATTTTCTATAGAAATAAAAATTTAACAAAACTTTCTATTGAAATAAAACTTTTAGAAATTTTTTTACAGAAATAATATTTTGACAAAACTTTCTATAGAAATAAAATTTTGACAAAATTTTCTATAGAAATAAAATTTTGACAAAATTTTCAATAGAAATAAAATTTTGACAAAATTTGCTATAGAAATAAAATTTTGACAAAATTTTCTATACAAATACAATTTTGACAAAATTTTCTATAAAAATACAATTTTGACATAATTTTCTATAGAAATAAAATGTTGACACGATTTTCTATAGAAATAAAATATTGACAAAATTTTCTATAGAAATAAAATGTTGACACGATTTTCTATAGAAATAAAATATTGACAACATTTTCTATAGAAATAATATTTTGAGAAAATATTCTATTGCAATAAAATTTGACAAAATATTCTATAGAAATAAGATTTTGACAAATTTTTCTATAGAAATAAAATCTTTACAAAGTTTTGTATAGTAGAAATAAAACTTTTAGAAATTTTTTTACAGAAATAATATTTTGACAAAACTTTCTATAGAAATAAAATGTTGACAAAATTTTCTATAGAAATAAAATTTTGATAAAATTTTCTATAGAAATAAGATTTTGACAAAATTTTCTATAGAAATAAAATTTTGACAAAATTTTCTATAGAAATAATATTTTGACAAAATATTCTATTGCAATAAAATTTGACAAAATATTCTATAGAAATAAGATTTTGACAAAATTTTCTATAGAAATAAAATCTTTACAAAATTTTGTATAGTAGAAATAAAACTTTTAGAATTTTTTTTACAGAAATAATATTTTGACAAAACTTTCTATAGAAATAAAATGTTGACAAAATTTTCTATAGAAATAAAATTTTGATAAAATTTTCTATAGAAATAAGATTTTGACAAAATTTTCTATAGAAATAAAATGTTTACAAAATTTTGTATAGTAACAAAATTTTGCCCAATTTTTTATAGAAATACATTTTTGACAAAATTTTCTATAAAAAAAAAAATTTGAAAAAATTTTCTATAGAAATAAAATTTTGACAAAATTTTCTATAGAAATAAAATTTTGACAAAATTTTCTATAAAAATAAAATTTTGATAAAATTTTCTATAGAAATAAGATTTTGACAAAATTTTCTATAGAAATAAAATGTTTACAAAATTTTTTATAGTAACAAAATTTTGCCCAATTTTTTATAGAAATACATTTTTGACAAAATTTTCTATAAAAAAAAAATTTTGAAAAAATTTTCTATAGAAATAAAATTTTGACAAAATTTTCTATAGAAATAAAATTTTGACAAAATTTTCTATAAAAATAAAATTTTGATAAAATTTTCTATAGAAATAAGATTTTGACAAAATTTTCTATAGAAATAAAATGTTTACAAAATTTTTTATAGTAACAAAATTTTGCCCAATTTTTTATAGAAATACATTTTTGACAAAATTTTCTATAAAAATAAAATTTTGAAAAAATTTTCTATAGAAATAAAATTTTGACAAAATTTTCTATAGAAATAAAATTTTGACAAAATTTTCTATAAAAATAAAATTTCGACAAAATTTTCTATAGAAATAAAATTTTGACAAAATTTTCTATAGAAATAAAAAGTTGACAAAACTTCCTATAGAAATAAAATTTTGACAAAATGTTCTACAGAAATAAAATTTTGACAAAATATTCTATAGAAATAAAATTTTGACAAAATTTTCTATAGACATAAAATTTTGACAAAATTTTCTATAGAAATAAAATTTTTGGCTATCAGCTGTATATAACTATAGACCGACATGGACCAATTTTTGCATGGATGTTAGCGGCCATATACTAGCGCAATGTACCAAATTTCAACCGATTGGGATGAATTTTCCTCCTCCAAGAGGTTCCGGTGGTCAAATCTGGGGATCGGTTTATATGGGGGCTCCATATAATAATGGACCGATATGGACCAATTTTTGCATGGTTGTTCGAGACCATATACTTACACCACGTACCAAATTTCAACCGGATCGGATGAAATTTGCTCCTCCAAGAGGCTCCGGAGATTAAATCTGGGGATCGGTTTATATAGGAGCTATATATAATTATGGACCGATATGAACGAATTTTTGCATGGTTGTTAGAGACCATATACTTACACCACATACCAAATTTCAACCAGATCGGATGAAATTTGCTCCTCCAAGAGTCTCCAGAGGTCAAATCTGGGGATCGGTTTATATGGGGACTATACGTAAACTTGGTCCGATATGGCCCATTTGCAATAACATACGACCTACATCAACAACAACTACTTGTGCCAATTTTCAAGTCGATAGCTTGTTTCGTTCGGAAGTTAGCGTGATTTCCATAGACGGATGGACAGCCGGACAGACGGACGGACAGACGACGGACGGAGATCGACTCAAAATTTCACCACGACCCAGAATATATACACTTTATATGGTCTTAGACCAATATTTCGATGTGTTACAAACGGAATGGAACCACCGTGGTGCAATGGCTAGCATGTCCGCCTTGCATACACAAGGTCGTGTGTTCGATTCCTGCTACCACCGAACATCAAAAAGGAAAGGGACCTCCTGTCATTGAGCTTAACATGGAATCGGGCAGCACTCAGTGATAAGAGAGAAGTTCACCACTGTGGTATCACAATGGACTGAATAGTCTAAGTGAGCCTGATACATCGGGCTGCCACATAACCCAACCTAACCTAACCTACAAACGGAATGACAATGTTAATATACCCCCATCGTATGGTGGAGGGTATAAAAATGTTTTCTTATTTCCAAAAAAAAAACTAACAAAAAGACGCTAAATCACCAAAATAAGTCTTAGCTTATTTTTGAAGCGTTTTTATCTTAAATGTAAAGTTTCAATATTTCAGTTAATTTAAGGACAATTTCTTGAAAATTGTGTTTCTTTACTTTAAGGAAAATTAGCCTTAGTTCAAAGACATGCGACTTTAACGGAGGGACGCAAATTTACAAACAGTTTTGTCCTAAATTTAATGAAAAAATATTTTTGAAGCAAAGACTATAAACTTTAATTTAATTAAAATTTCATTATTTTAAAGAAATGTTTTCCTTAATATTTTGTAAATTTCGCATGCTAAAATTTAGGTTGCGTAATCTTTATTATCACGTGAATATTTTTTTCAGTGTATGTATTCAAGCAAATTTATTTTAGTTAAATCATAATAAATTAATTTCAATTGATTTAATTAAATCAATAAAATTTTTATTAAAAGTTACAATTATAGTTAAAATTAAAATTGTAGATCATATTAATAATACATTAAAATTCAATTTAAAACAAGTGAGTAAAGGGTGATACGGTCAAAATTTGGTCAATATAAACTTGACGTATTTCTTTCAATTTTTCATTTAAAAAACCTGAACACCCCTCATTTTGAAGGTGTGTGTGTGTAGAATGTTGCTCCTATTTTGTTTTTGGAATTCACTCTTCAGTTGTCAAAATGCCGTCCAAGCAAGAAGAGCAGAGTATCAAAATTTTGCTCGCGCATCGCGAAAATCCGAGCTACTCGCACGCAAAGCTGGTAAAATCGCTAAAAGTTGCCAAATCAACTGTTAAAAATGTAATTAAAGTGTTTGGGGAACGTTTGTCGACAGCCAGGAAGTCTGGATCGGGGGGAAATCGAAAACCGGAAGCCGCTGAGACGACAAAGAGAGTTGCCGGTAGTTTCAAGCGAAACCCTAACCTCTCTTTCCGAGATGCCGCAAATAAGCTGGGTGTATCGTCTACAACCGTGCATCGAGCCAAAAAACGAGCCGGACTATCGACTTACAAGAAGGTAGTGACTCCAAATCGCGATGATAAACAAAATACGACGGCCAAAGTCCGATCCCGGAGGCTGTACACGACGATGCTGACGAAGTTTGACTGCGTGGTAATGGACGACGAAACCTACGTCAAAGCCGACTACAAGCAGCTTCCGGGACAGGAGTTTTATACGGCAAAAGGAAGGGGAAAGGTAGCAGATATTTTCAAGCACATAAAACTGTCAAAGATTGGCAAGCCATCTGTACCTGTGGCTTGAAAAGCAGCATTTTCATAGCTTCCGGGACTGTCAACCAAGAAATTTACGTGAAAGAGTGTTTGAATAAACGTCTGCTGCCTTTCCTGAAGAAACACGGTTGTTCCGTACTGTTTTGGCCGGATTTGGCATCTTGCCATTACGGTAAAAAGGCCATGGAGTGGTACGCCGCCAACAACGTGCAGGTGGTTCCCAAGGACAAGAACCCTCCCAACACGCCAGAGCTCCGCCCAATTGAGAAATACTGGGCTATTGTCAAGCGGAACCTAAAGAAGACCAAAAAACTGCTAAGGACGAGCAGCAGTTCAAGGCAAACTGGCTTTCTGCGGCGAAGAAGGTGGACAAGGTGGCTGTACAAAATCTGATAGCAGGTGTCAAGTGTGAGGCCCGGCAATTCGGATTTGGAAAAGCGAAAGCCTAACTGAATATTTTTCCCGAATTTTATGCTAATTGAACTTGAAAAAGAAATTTAATTTGATTTTTTAAATAAACGATTTCATCGATTTACACGCGTTTTCCCTTGACCAAATTTTGACCGTATCACCCTTTAAAGTAGAAAGTCGGACGGGGCCGACTATATCATACCCTAAACCACCCCTACTGAATTAGTAAACATAAGCATTTGTGGGGTATCATTGGTATAGGTTTTGGAGAACATAAAGGGGGGTACATGTTTATGGGTGTCTTGTCACAATCTGAGTAGAAATGTCTAATATAAGGAGCTATAAATTATTTTGCACCAAAAGAGTTAGTATGCCACTAATATTGAGTCCATTATTAAAAAAGCGGAAATCGGTCAATTAGTTGTGGGTAATGAATCCAAATTTCTGCAAATAGGGCAATAGACTTATGTAAGAGCTACATGTAAGTCTAAATACGATCAGCTAGTACATCAGAATTTGAAATTTGAATAACATAGGTTAATAAATAAGAGTATTATGACCAAATATGACAAAATCGAGCGATGCATATATATGGGACCTATATCTAAATCTGAACCAATTTGTATAATATTTTGCAGGTATGATTGATACCACAGAAGGTCACTTTGTGTAAAATTTGAGTACGATCAGTTAATAAATGAGGCCCCTATGGTCAAAAATAAGGTTAATAGGGGCAAATTTTTCAAAATCGGGCGATACATATATATGGGAGCTATATCTAAATTTGAACCAATTTGTATAATATTTTGCAGGTATGATTGATACCACAGAAGGTCACTTTGTGTACAATTTGAGTACGATCAGTTAGTAAATGGGGCCCCTATGGTCAAAAATAAGGTTAATAGGGGCAAATTTTTCAAAATCGGGCGATACATATATATGGGAGCTATATCTAAATTTGAACCGATTTCAATGAAATTTTGCACATACAGTTAGTGCTATAGAAGATTACATTTAGCCTACCTTGGTTACAATCGGTTGATAAATAAGGGTTTTACGGCCAAATTTGGCAAAATCGGGCGTTACATATATATGGGAGCTATATCTAAATCTGAACCGATTTCGATGAAATTGCGCACATACAGTTAGAGCTATAGAAGATTACATTTAGCCAACTTTGAGTACGATCGGTTGATACATAAAGATTTTACGGCCAAATTTGGCAAAATCGGGCGATACATATATATGGGAGCTATATCTAAATCTGAACCGATTTCGATTATTTTTGGCACATGTTGTCAGTACCATAAAATATTAAAGTAAGCCAAGTTTGAATAAGATCGCTTAATAAATAAGGTTGTTATGGCCAAATTTGTGAAAATCGGGCGATACATATATATGGGAGCTATATCTAAATCTGAACCGATTTCGATGAAATTTTGCAGAATTAAAGGGTGATGAAAAAGTTTACTATGTGCAAAATTTGATGCCGATCGGTTTGTAAAAGCGCAACGTGACTCCATTTGTCGAAATCGGGCGATACATATATATAGGAGCTATATCTAAATTTGATCCGATTTCTTCCAAATTCAATAGCGTTCGTCCTTGTGCCCAAAAAACACCCTGTACCAAATTTCATCCAAATCGGTTAATAATTGCGACCGGAATCCTGTGAACAACAAATACATGGACAGACGGACGGACACCAAGCGCTAGATCGACTCAGGAGTTGATTCTGAGTCGATCGGTATATATTTTATGGGGTCTGATTCTGGTAGGCACATTTTTTGGTCGATCAAACTACACACAAAAAAATTTTTTTCTGATTCAATCACGAAATTAATTGATCCAATTAATTTTTAATTGAAATGTCTTCAATCACAGAAATGATAGTATCAATTAAAAAATTAATTGAAGGTCAATTAAAAAGTTAATTGATCCAATTAAAAAATTAATTGACACTATTATTTTTGTTTCAATTAAAAAATTTGTTGAATCAATTAAATTTTTAATTGAATATTTTTAAAACTCAATTAAAATTTTAATTGGAAAAATTTTCGTGAAATTTTTTTGTGTGTATGAGGTTTAGGTATAATTAAATTAAATCAAAATCAAATTAACCCTTAAATGCGTAATGTATCTTTTAAGATACAACAAGAAAAAAAAATGTCTTACGTCTTAAAATTTTGACCGAATTCTATGAAATTAAGTTTTTTGCATTTAGAACATTATAACGCTATCTTTAAAAATATGTTTTTCCCGAACATTAAATCAATTTTTGACCAAATAGTCCAAAAAACTACAATTTGGAAATTAAATAATATTTATTTGAGATGAAAGTTATGTAAAGTGTAAAAATATCTCTATTCTCTACTAAAAACAAACTGTTTATTTGCAAATAAAAATTTAGTTTAATGCGCACTGTATTATTTTAAATAAAACCGGTATTTTTTCAAAAAAAGAACACGTTTTTTTTTTTTTTTAAATACATAATTTTTTTTTAATATCATTTTTGTTTTTGAAAAAAAAAAATATTTTTTTTTTTTTTTGAAAAAAAAATAATTTTTTTGGAAAAAAAATTGGTATGTAATTTTGCATATTATATTTTTTTTTTTTTTTTGAGAATCGGTGATCTTGTGCATTTAAGGGTTAAGACAATTTATTTTTTAGAAACCCCTCCTAATATCCATTCCAATTTTTTTCCTGTTCATATTGCAGAGGGATTTTGATTCAAGAAAAAAAAAACATAAGCGGAAATAGTTTTAATGTGTATATGAATGTATTTATTAGTGTTGCTTGATATTATTTCAAATTAGATTGAATTTATAATGTATTCTTGTTGTGTTTATAAATTTAATGGCAGGTTTTAAACACTTAATACCATAGATGAGGCGGGAGAAGAGAGGAGAGAATAATATTGCTCTATAAGTTATGACTTTCCGGATTGGTTTTTCTACTCACCGGAGATTAAAGCAAATTGTCTAATATAAGGTTTTGTCGTGTCTTTTTTTTATTTTTATTTTTTTTTTTTTCAAATACAAACTTTTTTTCTTAATCCAGAAATATTAAAAGAAATATACAGCAATACATATTAAGACACTTACCTTATCCAAAGTCGTCTATATGATTTAAGCACTTTAAGCAAAATAGACTTTAACGAATTGAAAATTAAAACAGAATGTTAATGACAACCTTCAAAGAGAAAAAAAGAGCTGCAGCAAATGGTGGTAATACGACACTACCACCATAGATCAGTATTATCACTAGTCTCTGTTGAACAGAGACTTGTCTGGTTAGGGCGCTATTTCAAAAAAAACTTAACCAACACTTGCTGACGATTTTGAATATGAAACTTGCAGTCAATTTAATATTTTGCTACCTAAGCTCCATCGTCGTCAACTCTAGCATCATACCGAGCTATCTTAGACTAAATGGAGGCTCTTTTCGTTTCACACAATCGAAGAAATAAACCCCTTAAACTCAGACAGTTAGATTGCATATGGATGCATTTTAAGTGGGTGGAATGGAATTTTTAGTTGAAGAGAGCTTGTATCCGAAAAAAATACAAATATATTTTAAAAATGAAAACGAAAAAAATTTAAATTTAGCAAAATCTAATGTCTTCGTAAAATTAAAAAATTCTAGGCGTAGGATAAGATTTTGTTAACGTTTTTGTGCACAAAAATATAATATAAAAAATGTGCACAAAAAATAAAACAAAAAAATATCAACAAAATGTTTCCACATAAAAAGTTGATTGAAGTTGAAAAACGTTTCAATTAAAAAATTAATTGATACAATTAACTTTTTAATCAAACTCGGAAGACTAAGTCAGTGAAAAAAAGTGATGGATTTTTTTTAAATTTTTAAATAAAACATAATTTCAAGCAATCAATTTTATAATCAAACAAGAAAACACAAAGTCAGATAAGAAAATAATTGAAAAAATAGTTCAGTTTTGCAATCAATATCAATTATTTTTTTTTTAATCAATTAAAAATTTAATTGAAATTTTCAAATAACATTAATTAATTTTTAATCAAATATTTGTTTATGCCCAATTAAAACTATGATTGGGCATAATTCAAAACATTTCTATTAAAAATTTAATTGGATCAATTAATTTCGTGATTGAATCAGAATAAACAAGTAAGGAAAGTCTAAAGTCGGGCGGGGCCGACTATATTATACCCTGCACCACTTTGTAGAACTAAATTTTCGATACCATATCACATCCGTCAAATGTGTTGGGTGCTATATAAAAAGGTTTGTCCCAAATACATACATTTAAATATCACTCGATTAAGACAGAATTTGATAGACTTCTACAAAATCTATAGACTCAAACTTTAAGTCGGCTAATGCACTAGGGCGGAACACAATATTAGGAAAAAAAAACAAGTAAGGAAAGTCTAAAGTCGGACGGGGCCGACTATATTATACCCTGCACCACTTTGTAGATCTACATTTTTGATACCATATCACATCCGTGTTGGGTGCTGAATATATAGAGGTTTGTCCCAAATACATACATTTAGATATCTCTCGATCTGGACAGAATTTGATAGACTTCTACAAATTCTATAGACTCAAAATTTAAGTCGGCTAATGCACTAGGGCGAAACACAATGATAGTAAAAAATTATACCCTGTACCACAGTAGTGGTGAAGGGTATAAATATGGGAAAGATTTAAATATAAAGCAATTTTAAGGAAACTTCACAAACTTTTATTTATGATTTATCGCTGGATATATATATGTATTAAAAGTAGAGGAAAATTAGAGTAATTTTTACAACTTTTCGACTAAGCAGAGGCGATTTTAAAAGGGAAATGTTCGTATACCTAAATCTGAACAGATTTCAACCAAATTTGGCACGCATAGCAAAAATGCTTATTATACTCCCTGTGCAAAATTTCCACTAAATCGCAGTAAAAAATTGGCCTCTGTAGTCATATGAGTGTAAATCGGGCGAAAGCTATATATGGAAGCTATATCTAAATCTGAACCAATTTCGATCAAATTTGGCACACATGACTATACTACAAATTGTACTCCTTGTGCAAAATTTCAAGCTAATCGGGATAAAACTCTGGCTTCTGGGTCCATATAAGTGCATATCGGGCGAAAGATATATATGGGAGCTATATCTAAATCTGAATCGATTTCAACCAAATTTGGCACGCATATCTACAACGCTAAATCTATTCCATGTGCAAAATTTCAACCAAATTGGGCCAAAACTCTGGCTTTTAGGACCATATTAGTTCATATCCGGCGAAAGATATATATGGGAGCTATATCTAAATCTGAACCGATTTCAATCAAATTTTGCACACTTGACTATACGACTAAGTGTTATGTTTGTACAAAATTTCAAGCAAATCGGTATAAAACTCTGACTGCTGGGTCCATATTAGTGCATATCGGGCGAAAGATATATATGGAAGCTATATCTAAATCTGAATCGATTTCTTCCAAAATCAATAGGGTTCTATTCTGACTCAAGTTAGGAACATGTGCCAAATTTGAAGGCGATTGGACTTAAATTGCGACCTAGACTTTGATCACAAAAATGTGTTCACAGACAGACGGACGGACGGACAGACGGACATGGTTATATCGACTCAGGGACCCACCCTGACCATTATTGCCAAAGACACCATGTGTCTATCTCGTCTCCTTCTGGGTGTTACAAACATATGCACTAACTTATAATACCCTGTTCCACAGTGTGGCGCAGGGTATAAAAATTGTTTGTGTGTGCTTAAAAAAATTTCGTTAAAATTTCTCTGTAGGGAATTTTGTCAAAATTTCTTTGTTAAGAAAGTAAAAAAGTTTTTGATATTTCATAAGAAAAATTGTCAATTATTTTTTAATTTGTTATGACAAATTTTGGTCCAAATTTCATGAGAAAAATTGTCAATTATTTTTTTAATTTGTTATGACAAATTTTGGTCCAAATTTCATAAGACAACTTGTCAATTATTTTTTTAATTTGTTATGAGAAATTTTTGTTCGAATTTCATAAGAAATATTGTATTTTTTTTTTTTTTGATTCGCGATGAGATTTTTTGTCAAAATTTCATAAAAAAATTCTTTAATTTTTTTTTTTAATTTCTATGCTACACACAAAGAAAATTTCATTAAAAGTCAGACAACGAAAAATTTTCATTGATATAACGAAACATTTTCATTAATACAATGAAAATATTCGTTAATAGTACGAAACGTTACGTTGATTGGCAGAAAATTCGTTATATTAACTAATTTGTTTCATTGGCTCGCTTGTAACGACACATTTCGTTAATATAACGAAACTTTTTCTATTTATAGTAAAATTTTTACTACAAGTTTTTTGTACACTCAAAAAAAGTTAACTCTATATAGCACTTAAGCCATATAGGATAAGGAGGCTAATATTCTTATGCTATGGTCACATTGGGCAAATATTTGAGAGAAATCAAAAAAGGATCCGTCGCCACAGCTAAACCAGAAAACATATTTAGCTCATATTGGATATATAACATAATGACAGGATATATTTCCAAAAATCGTATCCAGATATTTGGAAAATTGTTCTGGAAAAAAATGTTTAACACACATTTTGGTCAAATATTGGCAACATCTTATCCTAAGGCAATGGTCACAGCCTTAGGATAAGATTTGGGAACCACCGTGGTGCAATGGTTAGCATGCCCGTCTTGCATACACAAGGTCGTGGGTTCGATTCCTGCTTCGACCGAACACCAAAACGTTTTTCAGCGGTGGGTTATCCCACCTCAGTAATGCTGGAGACATTTCTGAGGGTTTCAAAGCTTCTCTAAGTGGTTTCACTGCAATGTGGAACGCCGTTCGGACTCGGCTATAAAAAGGAGGTCCCTTGTCATTGAGCCTAACATGAAATCGGGCAGCACTCAGTGATAAGAGAGAAGTTCACCGATGTGGTATCACAATGGACTGAATAGTCTAAGTGAGCCCGATACATCGGGCTGCCACATAACCTAGCCTAACCTAACCTAGGATAAAATTTTAATAAAATTTCTTTGCTAAATATATTTTTGTTAAAATTTGTTTACAGGGAATTTTGTCCAATTTTTGTCCAAATTTCATAAGAAAAATTGTTCAATTTTTTCTTTAATTTGCTATGAGAAATTTTTGTAAAAATTTCATAAGAAAAAATATTATCAATTTTTTTAATTCACTATGAGATTTCATAAGAAAAATTCTCAGTTTTTTTTTACTTGGATTAAAATGATTTTCCCTTCCTTCCCTTATGGGTTTTGGTATTGATTCCGATCCAAAGATGCCGCTTCCTTAAAATAAAGACATTTTTGGCGACACCTGGCTTTCTGGGCATATATAAGTCCATATCGGGCGAAAGATTTATATGGGAGCTATATCTAAATCTGAACCGATTTCAATCAAATTTGGCACACTAGACTATAGTACTAATTGTTCTTCTTGTGCAAAATTTTAAGCAAATTAGGGTAAAACTCTGGCTTCTGGGGCCATATAAGTCCATATCGGACGAAAGATATATATAAAGGGTGATTTGTTAAGAGCTTGATAACTTTTAAAAAAAAAAAAACGCATAAAATTTGCAAAATCTCATCGGTTCTTTATTTGAAACGTTAGATTGGTCCATGACATTTACTTTTTGAAGATAATTTCATTTAAATGTTGACCGCGGCTGCGTCTTAGGTGGTCCATTCGGAAAGTCCAATTTTGGGCAACTTTTTCGAGCATTTCGGCCGGAATAGCCCGAATTTCTTCGGAAATGTTGTCTTCCAAAGCTGGAATAGTTGCTGGCTTATTTCTGTAGACTTTAGACTTGACGTAGCCCCACAAAAAATAGTCTAAAGGCGTCAAATCGCATGATCTTGGTGGCCAACTTACCGGTCCATTTCTTGAGATGAATTGTTCTCCGAAGTTTTCCCTCAAAATGGCCATAGAATCGCGAGCTGTGTGGCATGTAGCGCCATCTTGTTGAAACCACATGTCAACCAAGTTCAGTTCTTCCATTTTTGGCAACAAAAAGTTTGTTAGCATCGAACGATAGCGATCGCCATTCACCGTAACGTTGCGTCCAACAGCATCTTTGAAAAAATACGGTCCAATGATTCCACCAGCGTACAAACCACACCAAACAGTGCATTTTTCGGGATACATGGGCAGTTCTTGAACGGCTTCTGGTTGCTCTTCACTCCAAATGCGGCAATTTTGCTTATTTACGTAGCCATTCAACCAGAAATGAGCCTCATCGCTGAACAAAATTTGTCGATAAAAAAGCGGATTTTCTGCCAACTTTTCTAGGGCCCATTCACTGAAAATTCGACGTTGTGGCTCGTTAGTAAGTCTATTCATGATGAAATGTCAAAGCATACTGAGCATCTTTCTCTTTGACACCATGTCTGAAATCCCACGTGATCTGTCAAATACTAATGCATGAAAATCCTAACCTCAAAAGAATCACCCTTTATATATATGGGAGCTATATCTAAATCTAAACCGATTTCTTCCAAAATCAATAGGTTTCTATTCTGACCAAAACACATACTTGTGCCAAATTTGTAGTCGATTAGACTAATACGGCTTAAATTTTAGGACTCGACATTTACGCAATGCTAAGGACAAAATTCTTTAAAATAATGAAATTTTAATTAAAAGAAAGTTTATAATCCTTGCTTCAAAATTTTTTTTTTTTTCACTAAATTTAGGACCCAAATCTTGAAATTTTGCGTGCCTCTGTCGAAGTTGTAGATCTTTGAAGTAAGGCAAATATTCCTTAAAATAAAGAAAACCATTTTTAATTTAAAGAAATCGTCTTTAACTCAACGACATATTGAATATTTAAATTTAAGATAAAAATGCTTCAAATGTAGGCTAAGACTTATTTTAAGGATTTGCATCTTTGGTTTAAAAATTTTTTAGCATTAAGAAAACAGTTTTTACTTTGAAGTACTTGGCATAATTTGGTTTTTGAAACTGGAATTTGTTTGTACATGAATACCTTTATTAATATATCGTAAACAGAGAATAAAAAATCGATGAATGAGATCTGTATCAAATTCTAATTTCATCGATCCTAGATTTAAAGCCAGGGAGGTCCCAAACAGATTTTAAAGAAGCCGCATCTTTGGCTCGGAATCAATACCAAAATCCTTAAAGGAAGGTCAAAATCTTTGGATCCAAGTAAACTTTTTTTTTGAGTGTAGACTTTAATCACAAAAATGTGTTCACAGACAGACGGACAGACAGAGATGGCTATATCGACTCAGGAGCCCACCCGTCTCCTTCTGGGTGTTTTATAATCTGCGCCACACTGTGAAACAGGAAATTTAAGTAAAATTATAACTTTTTTTTATTAAAATGTCATTACTTTAAAGAAATTACACATCCTAAAATTGAGGTTGCATAATCTTTAATAAAACGGATTATTTTTTTTTTCAGTGCATGTCTCTAATTTTTTATTGGCTTTTAAAGAAAAAAAATTAGCTTTCAAAGAAAACTTTTTGTGTATGAAATTTTGTTACTCAGAAAAGAAAACTTTTCTCAGAGAGTATAGGAAATTTTGTCAAATTTAAAATTTTCTTGCCACGGGGAACTTGAAACTTATTTGGTTGCAATAGGATTTTTTTTTAAATTTCTTTGGTATATGAAATTTACTTCCTTTCTTTTTTAATATAATTGTTTTTTTTTAAAGATTGTCATTTTTTTTCTTAATGAATTTTTTATCCAGAATTCCATGGCACATAAAAAGAGAGCAATGTATTAAATCTTATTTTCATATTGACGGTAGTTTATACGACCAAATATTTAATATCACTGTAATGATCAGCTTTTGCAAACCCAAATCAACAAAACATAAGCAAATACAATTTTTTTTTTTGTTAAATGAGTTCGCTGACTGTTTTGCCTGTCCCGGAGGGGCTATCTGCTGCTTTATTTCACCTCTACCGCTCACTACATGACGATGATGATGATGATGTTATGGGTTGTCTGAGCAAGTGTAGTGTTGTGTTGTTTGAGCGTGTGTATGCGCTGCTGCTTTAAGGGAACCTCTGTGAACACCACTGCTAACTCAGCAGAATTTGCTGGGGCTCGAATGTTAGCGGAATGTTGGAACAGCTTTCAGTTTCATTTTAAACTTCGCAGGTGTTGTTTCGTAAAAGCGGTTGAAAACAAAGTAAAATGTGTTAACATATAATCAAAAGAAAAAAAATTGTGTGTGCTTTTTCAAGAAAAAGAATTTAAAGAATTTTTGAGAGAATTTTGTGTAGAATGAGAAATATTTAAAACCCGTTATAAAATTTTATCAAATATATTTACAAAAAAAATTGTAAAACTTGCTGTTGTTGTTGTTCCTTTGTAAACGCAAAAAAGAGTTTGTCCTCAAAAGAATTGATTTTGCCTTTGTTGATAAACGCGTTCGTGTCTTAAGTCTTTTGTTTTGCTTCATAGAATTCCTTAGCCAAGACTTGGCCTCTCACCATTGCTGTCCTCCACGCGCCAAATCGTCAGTTTTGTGTGTGAATTTATGGTGTTTTCTGTCCGACTTGATTTTTTGTTTTGTATGAATGCCAGAAAAAATTGTGGTGTGTTGTTATGCAAATATTTGTTTACATTGCATGTAATAATTCAAGTGCAAAATAAACATTAAAAAACAAGTGAGAAAAAAATCAAAATAAACAAATCCAAAGAAGAAATGATGTGCCTATTTTCATAAATATGCTAAACACATCAACAACGACCATAACATCAACGTCAACAATCACTGTCATCGAGGAGAGAAGCTAAAAAAGTTTTTTTTTTTTTTTTAACAACATTCGCCTTTATCGTTTGACTGTGGGCTCATCCTTTTTTTAAAGTTAACTTGGCACGTGTTTAAATTGTTTTACATTTTTTTGGTATGCAGTCCTATATTTAAGACAGAATCTAAAAATACAAAAGAAATCATTTGGATTAAACGTTTTTGTAAAGGCTAAATTTTTAACCCTTTTCTCCATAAAAAAAATACAAACAAAAAATCTCAAAAAAATATCAGTAATTGCTAATGAGTGTGTAATTTTAATAATACTATAAGCAATTGTCATAGTAAATTAAAAAAAAAGTGCAATGTGTATTGAAATTATTCGTATATAAATTTGTTTCTCTGCCTGGATCATCATCAGCAGCAATAAGCAACGACAAGTTATTGTCATCACCATTATTTTTTTCTAATATTTTTGACAACAAAAACAAACAAATAGTAATAAAAAGAGGCAAGTGTTTTTTTTTTTTGTTTTACTATAACGGCATGTTTATATTTTGTCTTTTGGGGGAAGATGACATTTAAAATACTTTTTGTGGAATCTTTAAATATCAAATGTTAAATTTGTTGTGTTAGTAAATGTTTGTATTAGCAGACCAAAAGAGGTAATCTTCAAAATGGAAACCAAGCAAATTGTAAATTTATTATGTCAGCATATATGAATAAATAACCAGAGTTTTAAAGATGTGTGCGAAGAATCAACTTGTCGTAGCATAAAAAAAGTGAAACAATTGCTAAAGAATTTTTCAAAATTCCATTTATATAAGAAACTTTGTTTTCAAATCTATAGGAAATTTTAACAAAATTTCAGTTATGTGGGAAATTTTACCAAAATTTCATTTACACAAATTATTTTGCCAAAATGTCATTGCTATAGGAAGTTTTATTTAATTTATGTAGAAGAAATTTTATTTAAATTTCGTTTCTAAAAAAAAATTAAAATTTCCTTTCTACAAGGAAAGTCAGAAATTAACTAAAAACTCATATTAATTATTACCAGCAAAAAAAAATTGGAAGTTTTTCTAAACAGTTTTAAAGACGTGACGAAGAATCAACTTGTCGTAGCAAAAAAACAGTGGAACAGTTGTTAATTTTTCAAAAAAAAATATTTTTCAAAATTTCATTCCTATAATAAACAATGTTTTCAAATTTCTAGGAAATTTTAGCAAAATTTTAGTTATGTGTGAAATTTTGCCAAAATTTCATTTACACAAATTATTTTGCCAAAATGTAATTTCTACAGGAAGTTTTATTTAAATTTAATTTATGTAGAAGAAATTTTATTTAAATTTTGTTTCTACAAAAAAATATTTAAATTTGCTTTCTACAAGGAATTTTATTAATTTTAAAAGTCAGAAATTAACTAAAAACTCATACTAATTATTCCTAGCAAAAAAAAAAAAAAATTGAAATTTCGTTTTTAAAAAAATTAAAATTTCCTTTCCAGAAGGAATTTTATTACTTGTAAAATTCAGAAATTAACTAAAAATTCATATTAATTATTCCCAGCAAAAAAAATTTGGAAGTTTTTCTGAACAGTTTTAAAGACGTGACGAAGAATCAACTTGTCGTAGCAAAAAAAGTGGAACAGTTGCTAATTTTTCGAAAAAATATTTTTCAAAATATCATTCCTATAATAAACAATATTTTCAAATTAATAGGAAATTTTAACAAAATTTTAGTTATGTGGGAAATTTTACCAAAATTTCATTTACACAAATTATTTTGCCAAAATGTCATTGCTACAGGAAGTTTTATTTAAATTTAATTTATGTAGAAGAAATTTTATTTAAATTTCGTTTCTAAAAAAAATTAAAATTTCCTTTCTACAAGGAATTTTATTCCTTGTTAAAGTCAGAAATTAACTAAAAATTCATATTAATTATTCCCAGCAAAAAAAAATTGGAAGTTTTTCTAAACAGTTTTAAAGACGTGACGAAGAAGCAACTTGCCGTAGTGAAAAAGTGAAACAAGCGCTAATGAATTTTTCAAAATTCAATTTATATAAGAAACTTTGTTTTCAAATTTATAGGAAATTTTAACAAAATTTTAGTTATGTGGGAAATTTTACCTAAATTTCATTTACACAAAATATTTTGCCAAAATGTCATATCTACAGGATGTTTTATTAAAATTTAATTTATGTAGAAGAAATTTTATTTAAATTTCGTTTCTACAAAAAAATATTAAAATTTGCTTTCTACAAGGAATTTTATTAATTTTAAAAGTCAGAAATTAACTAAAAACTCCTATTAATTATTCCTAGCAAAACAAAAAATTGAAATTTCGTTTATAAAAAAAATTAAATTTCCTTTCCAGAAGGAATTTTATTACTTGTAAAAATCAGAAAATTCATATTAATTATACCCATCAAAAAAAATGGAAGTTTTTCCAAACAGTTTTAAAGACGTGACAAAGAATCAACTTGTCGTAGCAAACAAAGTGGAACAGTTGCTAATTTTTCGAAAAAATTTTTTTCAAAATTTCATTCCTAGAATAAACAATGTTTTCAAATTTATAGGACATTTTGACAAAATTTTAGTTTTGTGGGAAAATTTTACCAAAATTTCATTTACACAAATTATTTTGCCAAAATTTCATTTCTACACGAAGTTTTATTTAAATTTAATTTATGTAGACAGTGTTGCCAGTATTAGGGATTTTTCCCCAAATTGGGGATATTTTTTAATGAATGGAGACGAAATTTCTGAGTTGGGGACATGAAGATTTGGTGGGGAATTTCTATAAATTAGGGGATTTTTGTGGGGAATTTTCCGAGAAATTGGTTTAATCTTTTTTATAAATAAAATTTTATTTCTATCGAAAATTTTGTCAAAATTTTATTTCTATAGAAAATTTTGCCAAAATTTTATTTCTCTAGAAAATTTTGCCAAAATTTTATTTCTATATAGAAAATTTTGTCAAAATTTTATTTCTCTAGAATATTTTATCAAAATTTTATTTCTATATAGAAAATTTTGTCGAAATTTTATTTCTGTAAAATATTTTGTCAGAATTGTATTTTTATGTAGAAAAAATTCTCTAATTTTTTTGTATATACAGAAATTTCTCAAAATTGTATTTCTATAGAGAAAAATTTGTCAGAAGTTTATTTCTATAGAAAATTTATTATGAAGTACCCCTTTGGAAAATCTACCAAAACATTAAAAATTCTACCAATCTACCAAATAAAAAAAAATCTACCATTTCTGGTAGAATTGTACCAACTTTGGGAACCCAATTTTACTACTTGAATATGTAGAAGTTATTTTTCGTTCATAAAGACAAGGTGACTGACTCCCATTTTCATATCTGCAGAACAATTGCTAACGAATTTTTCAAAATTCCATTTATATAAGAAACTTTGTTTTCAAATCTATAGGAAATTTTAACAAAATTTTAGTTATGTGGGAAATTTTACCAAAATTTCATTTACACAAATTATTTTGCCAAAATGTCATTGCTACAGGAAGTTTTATTTAAATTTAATTTATGTAGAAGAAATTTTATTTAAATTTCGTTTCTAAAAAAAATTAAAATTTCCTTTCCAGAAGGAATTTTATTACTTGTAAAAATCAGAAATTAACTAAAAATTTATAATAATTATTCCCAGCAAAAAAAAATTTGGAAGTTTTTCTAAACAGTTTTAAAGACGTGACGAAGAATCAATTTGTCGTAGCAAAAAAAGTGGAATAGTTGCTAATTTTTCGAAAAAAATATTTTTCAAAATTTCATTCCTATAATAAACAATGTTTTCAAATTTATAGGAAATTTTAACAAAATTTTAGTTATGTGGGAAAATTTTACCAAAATTTCATTTACACAAATTATTTTGCCAAAATGTCATTTCTACAGGAAGTTTTATTTAAATTTAATTTATGTAGACAGTGTTGCCAGTACTGGGGATTTTTCCCCAAATTTGGGATATTTTTTCATGAATGGAGACGAAATTTCTGAGTTGGGGACTGGGAGATTTGGTAGGGAATTTCCATAAATTTGGGGATTTTTGTGGGGAATTTTCCGAGAAATTGGTTTAATCTTTTTTATAAATAAAATTTTATTTCTATCGAAAATTTTCTCAAAATTTTATTTCTCTAGAAAATTTTGTCAAAATTTTATTTCTCTAGAATATTTTGTCAAAATTTTATTTCTCTAGAAAATTTTTTCAAAATTCTATTTCTCTAGAATATTTTATCAAAATTTTATTTCTATATAGAAAATTTTGTCGAAATTTTATTTCTGTAAAATATTTTGTCGGAATTGTATTTTTATGTAGAAAAAATTCTCTAATTTTTTTGTATATACACAAATTTCTCAAAATTTTATTTCTATAGAGAAAATTTTGCCAGAAGTTTATTTCTATAGAAAATTTATTATGAAGTACCTCTTTGCAAAATTTACCAAAACATTAAAAATTCTACCAATCTACCAAATAATAAAAAATCTACCATTCCTGGTAGAATTGTACCAACTTTGGGAACCCAATTTTACTACTTGAATATTTAGAAGTTATTTTTCGTTCATAAAGACAAGGTGACAGACACCCATTTTCATATCTGCAGCATTTGGAAGACGATCACCAGTCTCTTGGTGTTGTGGTTCGAAATCTTGATTATTGCAGCTTGCTGGATTTGACAAAATTTTAATATTTCAACTATTACTGATTTGCGACAGCAGAGCCTTTTACTTTTTTTCAAAAAAAAAAAAAAACTTGTCACAAATGTATTGGGGATTTTTGTGAGGAATTTAAATTTAAATTGGGGATTCTTGGCGACGAAAACATCATAATTTAGGGACAAGAGCCAGAAAAATACGGGCAACAGTATGTAGAAGTCAGAAATTGACTAAAAACTCATATTAGTTATTACTAGCAAAAAAAATTGGAAGTTTTTCTAAAGAGTTTTAAAGACATGACGATGAATCAACTTGTCGTAGCACAAAAAAGTGGAACAGTTGCTAATTTTTCCAAAAAAAAAATTCAAAATTTCATTCCTATAATAAACAATGTTTTCAAATTTATAGTAAATTTTGAAAAAATTTTAGTTATGTGAAAATTTTACCAAAATTTCATTTACACAAATTATTTTGCCAAAATGTCATTGATACAGGAAGTTTTATTTAAATTTAATTTATGTAGAAGAAATTATATTTAAATTTCGTTTCTACAAAAAAATATTAAAATTAGCTTTCTACAAGGAATTTTATTAATTTTAAAAGTCGGAAATTAACTAAAAACTCCTATTAATTATTCCCAGCAAAAAAAATTGAAATTTCGTTTCTAAAAAAATTAAAATTTCGATTCCAGAAGGAATTTTATTACTTGTAAAAATCAGTAATTAACTAAAAACTCATATTAATTATTCCCAGCAAAAGAAAAATTGGAAGTTTTTCTAAACAGTTCTAAAGACGTGACGAAGAATCAACTTGTCGTAGCAAAAAAAGTGGAACAGTTGCTAGTTAAAAAAAAACCAAAATTTTCAAAATTTCATTCCTATAATAAACAATATTTTCAAATTTATAGGAAATTTTAACAAAATTTTAGTTATGTGGGAAATTTTATAAAAAATTTCATTTACACAAAATATTTTGCCAAAATGTCATTTCTACATTAAGTTTTAATTAAATTTAATTTATTTTACTTAAATTTCGTTTCTACAAAAAAAAACTTATTCAAAATTCGTTTTTACAAAGATTATTGTTTTGAAAGATTTTCATAAAAAGAAAAAATCTGTTATTGCACCAGATTTCCGATTTTACTTAAAAGGATAGTCAAAATTGTACTTGTTGGTCAACTTAGCAAAAACATGGTTAATTTTACAAGAATGTATGAAAAGAATTTATTATAATTCTAAACTTAAAAACAAACAGTGAGCCCATTATGAAGGAAAATTTTGTTTGATTTTAGAAATTTTGAATTATTACAATTGCCAATATCACCAAAAATAAGTGAATTTTTATACCCTGCGCTAAACTATGGACAAAAATGCTCAGGGTGGGCTCCTGAGTCGATATAGCCATGTCCGTCTGTCCGTAAACACATTTTTGTAATCAAACTCTAGGTCGCAGTTTTTGTCCAATCGACTTCAAATTTGGCACAAGTATGTGTTTTGGCTCAGAATAGAACCCTATTGATTTTGGAAGAAATCGGTTCAGATTTAGATGGCCCCAGAAGCCAGAGTTTTACCTTAATTTGCTTAAAATTTTGCACAAAAAGAACAAATAGTACTATAGTCAAGTGTGCCAAATTTTATTGAAATCGGTTCAGATGTAGATATAGCTCCCATATATAGCTTCCGCCCGATTTACACTCATATGACCACAGAGGCCAATTTTTGCTCCGATTTAGTTGACATTTTGCACAGGGAGTAGAATTAGCATTGTAGCTATGCGTGCTAAATTTGGTTGAAATCGGTTCAGATTTAGATATAGCTTCCATATATATCGTTCGCCCGATTTACACTCATATGACCACAGAGGCCAATTA
This sequence comes from Haematobia irritans, assembly GCF_050003625.1. Classification (NCBI taxonomy): domain Eukaryota; kingdom Metazoa; phylum Arthropoda; class Insecta; order Diptera; family Muscidae; genus Haematobia; species Haematobia irritans. The sequence continues at coordinate 210,012,099 of NC_134399.1, forward strand.
TTTGGTCCGATTTAGTTGAAATTTTGCACATGGAGTAGAATTAGCATTGTAGCTATGCGTGCCAAATTTGGTTGAAATCGGTTCAGATTTAGATATAGCTCCCATATATATATATATTTCGCCAATTTCGTTGAAATTTTGCATAGGAGTACGATTAGTAGTGTTGTTAAGTGTGCCAAATTTTATTGAAATTGGTTCAGATTTAGATATAGCTCCCATATATATCGTTCGCCCGATTTATACTCATATGACCACAGTGGCCAATCTTTTACACCGATTTAATTGAAATTTTGCACAGGGAGTAGAATTAGCATTGTAGCTATGCGTGCCAAATTTGGTTGAAATAGGTTCAGATGTAGATATAGCTCCCATATATAGCTTTCGCCCGATTTACACTCATATGACCACAGAGGCCAATTTTTGCTCCGATTTAGATGAAATTTTGCACAGAGAGTAGAATTAGCATTGTAGCTATGCGTGCCAAATTTGGTTGAAATCGGTTCAGATTTAGATATAGCTCCAATATATAGCTTTCGGCCGATTTACACTCATATGACCACAGAGGCCAATTTCTTGCTCCGATTTAATTGAAATTTTGCATAGGGAGTAAAATTAGCATTGTAGCTATGCGTGCCAAATTTGGTTGAAATCGGTTCAGATTTAGATATAGCTCCCATATATATGTTTTTTCTGATTTCGACAAAAATGGTCAAAATACCAACATTTTCCTTGTAAAATCGCCACTGCTTAGTCGAAAAGTTGTAAAAATGACTCTAATTTTCCTAAACTTCTAAAACTTTCATAAACTTCAAAATCTTTTGCGAAGTTTCCTTAAAATTGCTTTATATCCTAACCACTATGGGGTCAGGGTATGAATAATGAATATGGAGTTTCTGTGTGAGAAAATCGATTTCTATACTCACCGTTTGTTTGAGGGGACCTAAGGGACCAACAGTTTCACATTTACAATAGGGTAGTCGCTAGTTAACCTTTTGAAAGAATTGTTTCTCTCCCAAAAAGTCGTTAATAAACATTGATATTTCCCAGTGATTTTCTTACAGTTTTTAAAGATTATTTACCTGAAAAGATAAAGAGAAAAAATTGATTATTAATTGATATTTATTATTAATTTAGTTTATAGCACACTTTCAAGACAGTTTTAATGAATTTTTGTATTAGAATAATAATTATAAACCGTTGGATATTAAGTATTTCTTTTCTTCAAAAGTTAATTGCTGGCCATTATAGCAATTACTTTTGATTTTATTTTCTAAAATTGTTCGAAAGAAACCAGTCAGCAAATGTAGAACAGTTTATTTAACAAGAGAAAGTCGTTTTTAGAAAAATTTAGAAATATGTATAAATTAATGATTGTAACCATAAATAAAAAAACATATATAACACCAAGCGATTAGCAATGCATTATTGTATTAAAAAATATTTTGAAATTGGATGAATTGTTTGATATAAACCAAAAATGTAGCATTTATAAGAATTTATGTACGAAAACAATTTTGAATTTCTATATCTCCATCAGTGCATAGAAAAAAACTATCACTAAAATATTTCCCATTAAAATCTTAATTGAAATTGAAACTTTTTATACCCTCTACCATAGGATGGGGGGTATATTAAATTTGTCATTCCGTTTGTAACACATCGAAATATTGCTCTAAGACCCCATAAAGTATATATATTCTGGGTCGTGGTGAAATTCTGAGTCGATCTGAGCATGTCCGTCCGTCCGTCCGTCTGTCTGTTGAAATCACGCTAACTTCCGAACGAAACAAGCTATCGACTTGAAACTTGGCACAAGTAGTTATTGATGTAGGTCGGATGGTATTGCAAATGGGCCATATCGGTCCACTTTTACGTATAGCCCCATATAAACGGACCCCCAAATTTGGCTTGCAGAGCCTATAAGAGAAGCATATTTCATCCGATCTGGCTAAAATCTGGTACATGGTGTTGGTATATGGTCTCTAACACCCATTCAAAAATTGGTCCATATCGGTCCATAATTATATATAGCCCCCATATAAACCGATCCCCAGATTTGGCTTGCGGAATCTCAAAGAGAAGCAAATTTCATCCAATCTTGCTGAAATTTGGTACATGGTATTAGTATATGGTCTCTAACAACCATGCAACAATTGGTCCATATCGGTCCATAATTATATATAGCCCCCATATAAACCGATTCCCAGATTTGGTTTGTGGATCCTCTAAGATAAGCAAATTTCATCCTATACGGTTGAAATTTGGTACGTGGTGTTAGTATATGGTCTCTAACAACCATGCAAAAATTGGTCCATATCGGTCCATAATTATATATAGCCCCCATATAAACGGATTCCCAGATTTGGTTTGTGGATCCTCTAAGAGAAGCAAATTTCATCCTATACGGCAGAAATTTGGTACATGGTATTAGTATATGGTCTCTAACAACCATGCAACAATTGGTCCATATCGGTCCATAATTATACATAGCCCCCACATAAACCGATCCCCAGATTTGGCTTGCAGAGCCTCAAAGAGAAGCAAATTCCATCCGATCTTGCTGAAATTTGGTACATCGTGGTAGTATAACAACCATGCAAAAATTGGTCCACATCGGTTCATAATTATATATAGACCCCATATAAACCGATCCGCAGATTTGACCTCCGGAGCCTCTTGGAGGAGCAAAATTCATCTGATCCGGTTCAAATTTGTAACGTGATGTTAGTACATGGCCGCTAACAACCATAGCAAAATTGGTCCATATCGGTCTATAGTTATATATAGCCGAACTCCAATCACACAAAAATTGGTCCATATCGGTTCATAATCATGGTTGCCACTCGAGCCAAAAATAATCTACCAAAATTTTATTTCTATAGAAAATTTTGTCAAAATTTTATTTCTATAGAAACTTTTGTCAAAATTTTATTTTTATAGAAAATTTTGTCAAAATTTTTTTCTATAGAAAATTTTGTCAAAATTTTATTTCTATAGAAAATTTTTATTAAAAATTAATTTCTATAGAAAATTTTGTTCTATAAAAAATTTTGTCAAAACTTTATTTCTATAGAAAATTTTGTCAAAATTGTATTTCTATAGAAAATTTTGTCAAAATTTTATTTCTATAGAAAATTTTGTCAAAACTTTATTTCTATAGAAAATTTTGTCAAACTGAATATATATACGTATTTAATCGATCTTTTTTGATTTAATATATACCATGAATGGACTTACATACAATTTAGAAGGCGGTGTTAGGAGGTTTTAAGATACCTTGCCATCGGCAAGCGTTACCGCAACTTAAGTAATTCGATTGTGGATGGCAGTGTTTAGAAGAAGTTTCTACGCAATCGATGGTAGAGGGTACATAAGCTTCGGCCTGGCCGAACTTACGGCCGTATATACTTGTTTTCAATTAAAAAATTAATTGATACAATTAACTTTTCAATCAAATTCGCAAGACTAAGTCAATGAAAAAAGTGATGGAAATTTTATAATTTTTAATTAAAAAAATTACTTCAAACTATCATTGTTTTAATCAAACCAAAAATTAAGATAGTAATTGAAAATAGTTACGCTTTTAATCAACAAGTTGATTGCGTTTTGCATTCAACATCAATTAAATTTTTAATTTAATCAAATAAAAAACTAATTGAAATTTGCTAATGAAATCAACTAATTTTGTAATCAGGTTTTTTTCATGACCAATTAAAACTGTAATTGATACTATCATTTTCGTGGATGAAGTTATTTCAATTAAAAAATTAATTGGATCAATTAATTTCGTGATTGAATCAGAAAAACATTTTTTCCATTTTAAAAAATAATTAAATTCATTATAATGATTTCAAATATAATGTTGATATTTTTGTCGTTAATATTTAGGGCTTATTAGGTTAGCTATAGTGGTAGTAATATCACAGGTGTTGAACTTTCCTCTTTTTCTCCATATATTTATGAGTCTAAAATTAAACCGTTACCATTAATGATTATACGCTAACAACTCATACATAAAAATGCAAATGTCTCGTTTTAAACATTAATAAAAAACATTCAATTCCACAAATAATGTAATTTATTAATACAAAATTGTAGATGGATATAAATGTTTCCGTCACAACACAATTCATTGACCCAAAAGTGCAACAAGTAATGGCCTCAACGACAAGTGTCATATCATTTATAACAAATTACATTTGTTTACATATACAAAAATTTTAACAAAAAAACAAAAATTCAGCCTCAAAGCTAACTGTGACATGGTGACCCCTATTGCGATATGAAATCATAATATTTTAAAGCCAAAAAAAAATTGACAATGATTTATTAAAATAGTTAACATACTATATTTCAAGTACATTTTGTTTTGTTTAATGAGACAGAGAAAACCAGATAGAAACGCTATATAGAAATATATTCAAATCTACATAAACAAATAATACGATGTGAAAAAAAAAACAAAACAAAAAAAAATTTTGGAATAAATAAATCACAGATCATTAATTCAAGAGTTTGCTTGAATGACAGTTACTTCTACGATTAGGAGTTTAAAATAAACAAAAAATATTAATAATTAAAAATCGGAAAAGTAAATAAGCAGTATATTTATTTACTAATTTATTTATATTTTTTGGTTTGGCTCTTATACAAATTTGCTTAGGCGTTATGGTTAGTGATTAAAAAAATTCAGATTTTATTTCAGTTTTTTATTAGCACTGTTTGGTTTATTTGTAATTTATATTATTCTAAAAAATATAAAGCAATCAAATTATTTGCAATTTGTATTAATATGAAAAAAATAGCGAGGACAAAATAATTTTATTCTGATTTTATTGAGATGTCTAAAACACGTAAAGTGATTAAATAAATGAAAATTTCATAGACCTGTAAAGTGGCTAGACTAATAAGCATAAAAACGGATGTTAAATAAAATAATATAAAAATAGTACCTTCTCCAGGTTATAGTGGTACCCATTGCGATTCTAGCCAATTGCTTAAACCCAATTCCGATCACCGAAACAAATGGTGCTTAATTGATTCCTTATGCGCTGCATTCACGATTGCCATAGTTGGTAGAATTCTACCAAAAATGGTAGATTTTTTTTACTGTTTGGTAGATTTTATACAGAAATAAAATGTTGACAAAATTTTCTATCGAAATAAAATTTTGACAAAATTTTCCACAGAAGTAAAATGTTGACAAAATTTTCTATGGAAAAAAAATTTGACAAAATAGTCTATAGAAATAACATTTTGACAAAATTCTCTATAGAAATAACATTTTGACAAAATTCTCTATAGAAATAAAATTTTGACAAAATTTTCTATAGAAATAAAATTTTGACAAAATTTTCTATAGAAATAAAATTTTGACAAAATTTTCTATAGAAATAAATTTTTGACAAAATTTTCTATAGAAATAAAATTTTGACAAAATTTTCTATAGAAATAAAATTTTGACAAAATTTTCTATATAAATAAAATTTTGACAAAATTTTCTATAGAAATAAAATCTTGACAAAATTTTCTATGGAAATAAAATTTTGAGAAAATTTTCTATTGAAATAAAATTTTAACAAAATTTTCCATAAAAGTAAAATTTTCTATAGAAATAAATTTTTGTCAAAATTTTCTATAGAAATAAAATTGTGACACAAATTTCTATAGAAATAAAATTTTGACAAAATTTTACATGGAAATAAAATTTTGGTAAAATTTTCTATAGAAATTAAATTTTGACAAAATTTTCTATAAAATAAAATTTTGACAAATTTTCTATAGAAATAAAATTTTGACAAAATTTTCTATAGAAATAAAATTTTGACAAAATATTCTATAGAAATAAAATTCTGACAAAATTTTCTATAGAAATAAAATTTTGTCCAAATTTTCTATAGAAATAAAATTTTGACAAAATTTTCTATTGAAATAAAATTTTGACCAAATTTTCTATAGAAATAAAATTTTGACAAAATTTTCTATAGAAATAAAATTTTGACAAAATTTTCTATAGAAATAAAATTTTGACAAAATTTTCTATAGAAATAAAATTTTATATTTCTTGTTAGCCTGATACCGAAACAGGCAATTGACGTCCAAATGCATTGTATCTAATTATACAATTATTTTTCGAGCTTTATGGACCGATATAGATTAAGGAACATTGTTAATAGAGCCAGTGAAAAGAAAACGCCAGATACAAATCTATACACGCCTGGACTGTACATTTTTCGGTTCGGGCGAATGAACCTTTCCATAGCCTTTAGTATAGATCTGGCTCGGAATTGAGTTATCTCTCCCAGCCAGATCTATACTAAAGGCTGTGGAAAGGTTCATTCGCCAGAACCGAAACATGTACAGTCCAGGCGTGTATAGATTTGTATCTGGCGTTTTCTTTTCACTGGCTCTATTAACCATGTTCCTTAATCTATATCGGTCCATAAAGCTCGAAAAATAGTTGTATAATTGGAAATAAAATGTTGACAAAATTTTCTATAGAAATACGATTTTGACAAAATTCTCCATAGAAATAAAATTTTCTATAGAAGAAAAAGTTTGACAAAATATTCTACGGAAATAAAAGTTTGACAAAATTTTCTATGGAAATAAAATTTTGACAAAATTTTCTATAGAAATAAAATTTTGACAAAATTTTCAGTTTTTTAGAAATAAACTTTTGACAAAACTTTATATAGAAATAAAATTTTGAGAAAATTTTCTAGTTGGTAGAATTCTACCAAAAATGTTAGATTTTTTTACTGTTTGGTAGATTTTATACAGAAATAAAATGTTGACAAATTTTCTATAGAAATAAAATGTTCTATGGAAATAAACTGTTGACAAAATTTTCTATAGAAATAACATTTTGACAAAATTCTAAACAATTAAAGAATTAAATTTAAAGAATTGTTCTGAATTATTAAAGTCAAGTTGACCTTAGCCCAAACACTTTTTCTTTCATGTTAAGATACCCATTATTAAGTCAAATCACTTAATTATAAGGACAATACGACTTCATTGAAAAGTTTATCGACTTTTGGACAAGGAAAAAAACTTTATATTAGAGAAATGCGTCTTCTGTGCTAAGCAAAATTTGCATTCGTATATTAAAGACATGATATCTTTGACCTCACGACAATATTTTTTTCAGTGCATAGTTCAAATTGAGTAAGTCTGAAATAGAGAAATGTCAAATAAAATTCGGAAAACACTTGGCGTTTATGTGTGGTTCACATTGAACAAATAAAATAAAATTTTGACAAAATTTTCTATAGAAATATAATTTCGACAAAATTTTGTATAGAAATAAAATTTTGACAAAATTTTCTATAGAGATAAAATCTTGCCAAATTTTTCTATAGAAATAAAATTTTAACAAAATTTTCTATAGAAATAAAGTTTTGACAAAATTTTCTATAGAAATAAAATTTTGACAAAATTTTCTATAGAAATAAAATTTATAGACAATTTTCTATAGAAATAAAATTTTGACAAAAATTTCTATGGAAACAAATTTTTGAAAAAAAAAATTTCTATGGTAATAAAATTTTGACAAAATATTCTATGAATTTGCACAAAATTTTCTAAAATAAATATAAAATTTTGACAAAATTTTATATAGAAATAAAATTTTGACAAAATTTTACATAGAAATAAAATTTTAACAAAATTTTACATAGAAATAAAATTTTGACAAAATTTTACATAGAAATAAAATTTTGACAAAATTTTATATAGAAATAAAATTTTTACAAAATTTTACATAGAAATAAAATTTTGATAAAATTGTCTATAGAAATATAATTTTGACAAAATTTCTATGGAAATAAAATTTTGACAAAATTTTTAATAGAAATAAAATGTTGACAAATTTCTCTATACTAATTAAATTTTTACAAAATTTTCTATAAAATAAAATGTTGACAAAATTTTCTATAGAAATAAAATTTTGAAAAATTTTCTATAAAAATAAAATGTTGACAAAATGTTCTAATGTTCTCGGGGTAAAACTTTGGCCGCTGGCGTCATATGAGTGAAAATCGGAATAATATGGAAATAAATATAAAATTTTGGCAAAATTTTCTATGGAAATAAATTTTTGACAAAATTTTCTATACAAATTAAATTTTTACAAAATTTTCTATAGAAATAAAATATTGACCAAATTTTCTATAGAAATAAAATTTTGACAAAATGTTCTATAAAAATAAAATGTTGACAAATGTTCTAATGTTCTCGGGGTAAAACTTTGGCCGCTGGCGTGATATGAGTGTAAACCGGGCGAAAGCTATAAATGGGAGCTAATTCCAAATCTGAATTTTGATACATTTTTGTTTAGAAATAAAATTTTGACAAAATTTTCTACAGAAATAAAATGTTGACAAAATTTTCTATAGAAATAAAATTTTGACAAAATTTTCTATAGAAATAAAATTTTGACAAAATTTTCTATAGAAATAAAATTTTGACAAAATTTTCTATAGAAATAAATTTTTGACAAAATTTTCTATAGAAATAAAATTTTGACAAAATTTTCTATAGAAATAAAATTTTGACAAAATTTTCTATATAAATAAAATTTTGACAAAATTTTCTATAGAAATAAAATCTTGACAAAATTTTCTATGGAAATAAAATTTTGAGAAAATTTTCTATTGAAATAAAATTTTAACAAAATTTTCCATAAAAGTAAAATTTTCTATAGAAATAAATTTTTGTCAAAATTTTCTATAGAAATAAAATTGTGACACAAATTTCTATAGAAATAAAATTTTGACAAAATTTTACATGGAAATAAAATTTTGGTAAAATTTTCTATAGAAATTAAATTTTGACAAAATTTTCTATAAAATAAAATTTTGACAAATTTTCTATAGAAATAAAATTTTGACAAAATTTTCTATAGAAATAAAATTTTGACAAAATATTCTATAGAAATAAAATTCTGACAAAATTTTCTATAGAAATAAAATTTTGACCAAATTTTCTATAGAAATAAAATTTTGACAAAATTTTCTATTGAAATAAAATTTTGACCAAATTTTCTATAGAAATAAAATTTTGACAAAATTTTCTATAGAAATAAAATTTTGACAAAATTTTCTATAGAAATAAAATTTTGACAAAATTTTCAGTTTTTTAGAAATAAACTTTTGACAAAACTTTATATAGAAATAAAATTTTGAGAAAATTTTCTAGTTGGTAGAATTCTACCAAAAATGTTAGATTTTTTTACTGTTTGGTAGATTTTATACAGAAATAAAATGTTGACAAAATTTTCTATAGAAATAAAATGTTCTATGGAAATAAACTGTTGACAAAATTTTCTATAGAAATAACATTTTGACAAAATTCTAAAGAATTAAAGAATTAAATTTAAAGAATTGTTCTGAATTATTAAAGTCAAGTTGACCTTAGCCCAAACACTTTTTCTTTCATGTTAAGATACCCATTTTTAAGTCAAATCACTTAATTATAAGGACAATACGACTTCATTGAAAAGTTTATCGACTTTTGGACAAGGAAAAAAACTTTATATTAGAGAAATGCGTCTTCTGTGCTAAGCAAAATTTGCATTCGTATATTAAAGACATGATATCTTTGACCTCACGACAATATTTTTTTCAGTGCATAGTTCAAATTGAGTAAGTCTGAAATAGAGAAATGTCAAATAAAATTCGGAAAACACTTGGCGTTTATGTGTGGTTCACATTGAACAAATAAAATAAAATTTTGACAAAATTTTCTATAGAAATATAATTTCGACAAAATTTTGTATAGAAATAAAATTTTGACAAAATTTTCTATAGAGATAAAATCTTGCCAAATTTTTCTATAGAAATAAAATTTTAACAAAATTTTCTATAGAAATAAAGTTTTGACAAAATTTTCTATAGAAATAAAATTTTGACAAAATTTTCTATAGAAATAAAATTTATAGACAATTTTCTATAGAAATAAAATTTTGACAAAAATTTCTATGGAAACAAATTTTTGAAAAAAAAAATTTCTATGGTAATAAAATTTTGACAAAATATTCTATGAATTTGCACAAAATTATCTAAAATAAATATAAAATTTTGACAAAATTTTATATAGAAATAAAATTTTGACAAAATTTTACATAGAAATAAAATTTTAACAAAATTTTACATAGAAATAAAATTTTGACAAAATTTTACATAGAAATAAAATTTTGACAAAATTTTATATAGAAATAAAATTTTTACAAAATTTTACATAGAAATAAAATTTTGATAAAATTGTCTATAGAAATATAATTTTGACAAAATTTCTATGGAAATAAAATTTTGACAAAATTTTTAATAGAAATAAAATGTTGACAAATTTCTCTATACTAATTAAATTTTTACAAAATTTTCTATAAAATAAAATGTTGACAAAATTTTCTATAGAAATAAAATTTTGAAAAATTTTCTATAAAAATAAAATGTTGACAAAATGTTCTAATGTTCTCGGGGTAAAACTTTGGCCGCTGGCGTCATATGAGTGAAAATCGGAATAATATGGAAATAAATATAAAATTTTGGCAAAATTTTCTATGGAAATAAATTTTTGACAAAATTTTCTATACAAATTAAATTTTTACAAAATTTTCTATAGAAATAAAATATTGACCAAATTTTCTATAGAAATAAAATTTTGACAAAATGTTCTATAAAAATAAAATGTTGACAAATGTTCTAATGTTCTCGGGGTAAAACTTTGGCCGCTGGCGTGATATGAGTGTAAACCGGGCGAAAGCTATAAATGGGAGCTAATTCCAAATCTGAATTTTGATACATTTTTGTTTAGAAATAAAATTTTGACAAAATTTTCTACAGAAATAAAATGTTGACAAAATTTTCTATAGAAATAAAATTTTAACAAAATTTTCTATAGATATACAAATTTGACAAAATTTTCTATACAAATAAAGTTTTCTATTGAAATAAAATTTTCACAAAATTTTGTATAGAATTGAATTTTTCACAAAATTTTCTATAGAAATAAAATTTCGATCAAATTTTCGATAAAAAGCAAAGTTTGACAACATTTTCTATACAAGTAATGTGTAAAAATTTGAGTTCCAAACATATAATTTTTATGCCGAAACATATGAAAAATAGTATTTTTCGTCCGTGTACTTGCAACAGCAAAACTAGTAGGCAATTATCAGAATAAATTCCGGTAATTCACTAAACTCAAAGTAAATTACACTTGAAGCTCCCGAAAGAAGGTTTTTGTGATGTTTTTAGTAAATTGAGGACACCAATTTTGATCATTTGTGTCCCTCCGTTTAGGTGAGGCAAATTTTCTTTAAAGTAAAGAAAAACATTTTTGGTTTAAAAAGGCATCCTTAAGTTAACTGAACTATTGAACCTTTAGATTCAGGGTAAATTTTATAAAGTTTTTGTTTAAAGTTTGTTTGTTTTTTTAATAAGAAAACCTATTCAACTTTGAAGTATCTGTTATAATTTGGATTTTTAAACTGGTATTGATTATAAATTGTAAATTTATAGAATCTAGATTTAAAGGCAGCTAGCTCCCCAACAAAAATGTGTTTATTTTAAAGAAGCTACATCTTTGGCTCGGAATCAATACAATATCCTTAAGCAAAGAACAAAATCTTTAGATCCAAGTAAACTGTTTTTTTTTTTAGTGTATTTAAGAGACTACAGGTTTCATTAATAAAATATGAAATATTCTAAAACTTCCTATTCCCCGTGTTTACTTATTAACATATTGTGGGTTTATCCCCCACCCAAAAGTGGTTAAGCCAACTGCTAATAATATTCTGTATATCCTGGATACAAATTGAATGGAAAAATTTCACTTACATACTAATTAATCGTGAATTTATTCAAGACCATACTTGGATGAGAACTAAACCGCAAAGACTCTAAACAAATAAACAAGAAAATATTTAAAAAAAAAGACCCACTATAATAAACAAACATTTATAATATTCACGTGTTTTATAACCGGTAAATCTTACCTGTTTGCTTTTATTTTATTATTTTCCTGGCGTGACCATTTTGCTCATTTTTTTTATTCTGTTTGAAAAAACGTTTATAAAAACTACTTTAAAATAATGACTTTTATTGTGTTTACATCTGCCTTGCAACACGCATGCCACAATTCATATAAACACATTTCATTAAATATATACGCTATAAACTAGGGCTCACCAGACATGCAATACCTTAAGTGTCCGATTTTTCACCTTGCACTTTAAATTATAGTAATTTCAAGTTAAGTTAAATGGGCAATATTTGTAAATGGGAAATTATTGTAAAAAGCATTGTAAATCTGAGGGGGGAATAACCATTTTGTAAGTCATTACAATGTACAATGATTTTTGAAGTTATGTTTTTGTTTTGTTTTTGTTTCTTTTTAATTGAGTGATAAAAGGGTAAAATTCAAGTTTTTAGATAGTGGAATATATTTTTTTAAAAAATAAAAAAGTTATTGAAATTACTAATATTTATAAAGAATATAAAAAAACTATATATTTTATTATAACAAAAAATTAATTGAATATTGTTAATATGTATATTAAAAAAAATTAATTTTGACAAAAAATAGATACAATTTGTCTGTAAATGTGTGGATAACTATAAAAAATAACTAACTATAAAAAATCTTAATTATTATTCCCAATTGAGACTTGACAAAATTTTCTATAGAAATAAAATTTTAACAAAATTTTCTATAGAAATAAAATTTTGACAAATATTTCTATAGAAATAACATTTTGATAAAATTTTCTACAGAAACAAAATTTTCTATAGAAACAAAATTTTCTATAGGAGTAAAATTTTAACAAAATTTTCTATAGAAATAAAATTTTGACAAAATTTTCTATCGAAATAAAATGTTGACACAATTTTCTATAGAAATAAAATTTTGGCAAAATTTTCTATGGAAATAAAATTTTGACAAAAATTTCTATAGAAATAACTTTTTGATAATTTTCTACAGAAACAAAATTTTCTGTAGAAATAAAATTTTGACAAAATTTTCTATAGAAATAAAATTTTGACAAAAATTTCTATAGAAATAAAATTTTAACAAAACTTTCTATAGAAATACAATTTTGATAAAATTTTTTTTAGAAACAAAATTTTAACAAAATTTTCTATAGGAATAAAATTTTGACAAAATTTTCTATAGAAATAAAATATTGACAACATTTTCTATATAAAATTTTAACAAAATTTTCTATAGAAATAAAATGTTGACAAAATTTTATATGGAAATAGAATGTTGACAAAATTTTCTATAGAAATAAAATTTTGACAAAATTTTCTATAGAAATAAAATATTGACAAAATTTTCTATAGAAATAAAATTTTGACAAAATTTTCTATAGAAATAAAATTTTGACAAATTTTTCTATGGAAATAAAATTTTGACAAAATCTTCTATAGAAATAAAATTTTGACAAAATTTTCTATAGAAATAAAATTTTGACAAAATTTTCTATAGAAATAAAATTTTGACAAAATTTTCTATAGAAATAAAATGTTGACAAAATTTTCTATTGAAATAAAATGTTGACAAAATTTTCTATTGAAGTAAAATATTGACAAAATTTTCTATTGAAATAAAATTTGGACAACATTTTCTATAGAAATAAAATTTTGACAAAATAATCTAAAGAAATAAAATTTTCTATAGAAATAAAATTTTGTCAACATTTTCTATAGAAATAATTTTTTGACAAAATTTTCTATAGAAATAAAATTTTGACAAAATTTTCTATAGAAATAAAAATTTCGACAAAATTTTCTATAGAAATAAAATTTTCGACAAAATTTTCTATGAAAATAAAATTTTGACAAAAATATGTATAGAAATAAAAATTAGGTTACATTTAAAATCCTTTTTATAAAATACCATTACAATTCAAGTTTTGTTCTAAATATAACTACATTTACGTTGTCTATAAGCTATTAATTCTTATAGTGGTTCTATAAGTTTAACTTCCCTAGCAACTCAAAGCAATTGCAAACCCACAATTTGAAACTATAAAAACCAAATAGCAAAACCCAAACAAAGCAAAATTCCCTATATGTGGTACTTTCTACAAATGTCAATTGACTAATAAGAATTTCTAATGATCATTTGCCGGTAAATTTCAAGATTTTTTGTATACGAGTTAAAACTCTCAATTTGCATTAATTAATGCAATACCAAAGAACCTTGCAAAATTACATTCTCTCACAGACCATGAGAAATAAAAACCAAAACAAAATATTGTGTCATTGATTATCAATATTTCTTGAATTTACTCAAGAGAATATTTAGCGTTATTATAAATAATGAGAAAGCGCTGGAATTCCAATTTAACTAGCAGCAAAAAAAAAACTCCTTTATTATTCAAAGAACAACATTTTTGTCTTTAATATTTAACAAAATTATTGAAAAGACAATTTATTTACAGTGCAACATACAAATACAAAAACACCATATATGAGTCACAGTAAAGTGAAACGGATATTCTTCTATAAAGAAAAGTAAGATGTAATAATAATCGAACATCTTTGTTTGGAAAACAACACTGTGGCGAATGATTATTTAAAATGTGTCTGTATATCATACGCCCCTGTGTAAGGATTGCATTTCAATTAATCATACTACACGTTGTGCTGGATAACATATATACATTTTTCGAGAAATTAATTTCTATAGAAAATTTTGTCAAAATGTTATTTCTATAGAAAATTTTGTCAAAATTTTATTTCTATAGAAAATTTTCTGAAAATTTTATTTCTATAGAAAAATTTCTCAAAATTTTATTTCTATAGAAAGTTTTCTCAAAATTTTACTTCTATAGAAAATTTTCTCGAAATTTAATTTCTATAGGAAATTTTGTCAAAATTTGATTTCTATAGAAAATTTTGTCAACATTTTATTTCTATAGAAAATTTTCTCAAAATTTTATTTCTATAGAAAATTTTCTCAAAATGTTATTTCTATTGAAAATTTTGTCAAAATTTTATTTCTATTGAAAATTGTGTCAAAATTTTATTTCTGTAGAAAATTTTATCAAAATATTATTTCTATAGAAAATTTTGTCAAAATATCACTTCTATAGAAAATTTTGTCACCATTTTATATTTATATAAAATTTTCTCAAAATTATATTTTTATATAAAATTTTCTCAAAATTATATTTTTATATAAAATTTTCTCAAAATTATATTTTTATATAAAATTTTCTCAAAATTATATTTTTATATAAAATTTTCTCAAAATTATATTTCTATAGAAAATGTTGTCAAGATTTTATTTCTATCGAAAATTTTGTCAACATTTTATTTCTATGGAAAATTTTGTCAAAATTTTATTTCTATAGAAGATTTTGTAAAAATTTTATTTCTCTAAAAAATTTTCTCATAATTTTATTTCTATAGAAAATTTTGTCAAAATTTTATTTTTATAGAAAATTATGTCAAAATTGTATTTCAATAGAAAATTTTGTCGAAAATTTTATGTCCATAGAAAATTTTGTCAAAAATTTTATTTCTATAGAAAATTTTATTTCTATAGGACATTTTGTCAAAATTTTATTTCTATAGAAAATTTTCTCAAAATTTTATTTCTATAGAAAATTTTCTTAAAATTTTATTTCTATAGAAACATTTCTCAAAATTTTATTTCTATAGAAAATTTTCACAAAATTTTATTTTTATATAAAATTTTGTAAAAAAATTATTTCTATAGAAAAGGTTGTAAAAAATTTATTTCTATAGAAAATGTTGACAAAATTTTATTTCTACAGAAAATTTTCTTAAAATTTTATTTCTATAGAAAATGTTTCAAAATTTTATTTCCATAGAAAATTTTCTCAAAATTTTATTTCTATAGAGAATTTTGTCAAAATTTTATTTCTATAGAAAATTTTCTCAAAATTTTATTGCTATAGAAAATTCTGTACAAATTTTACTTTATAGAAAATTGTGTCAAAATTTTATTTCTATAGAAAATTTTCACAAAATTTTATTTTTATAGAAAATTTTGTAAAAAATTTATTTCTATAGAAAATGTTGTAAAAAATTTATTTCTATAGAAAATGTTGACAAAATTTTATTTCTATAGAAAATTTTCTCACAATTTTATTTCTATAGGACATTTTGTCAAAATTTTACTTCTATAGAAAATTTTTTCAACATTTTCTTTTCTACAGAAAATTTTGTCAAAATTTTATTTCTATAGTAAATTTTATCAAAATTTTATTTCTATAGAAAAATTTGTCGAAAATTATATTTGTATAGAAAATTTTGTAAAAAAATTATTTCTATAGAAAATCTTGACAAAATTTTATTTCTATTGAAAATTTTCTCAAAATTTTATTTCTTTATTTTGTCGAAAATTATATTTCCATAACTAAAAAAAATTGTCAAAATTTTATTGCTATAGAAAATTTTGTCAAAAAATTTATTTCTATAGAATATTTTGTCAAAATTTTATTTCTATAGTAAATTTTCTTAAAATTTTATTTTTATAAAAAAATTTTGTAAAAAATTTATTTCTATAGAAAATGTTGTAAAAATTTTTTTTTTCTATAGAAAACTTTTTTATTTCTATAGAAAATTTCGTTAAAATTGTATTTCTATAGAAAATTTCGTCAAAATTTTATTTCTATAGAAAGTTTTCTCAAAATTTTATTTCTATAAATAATTTTCTCAAAATTTAATTTCCATAGAAAATTTTGTCAAAATTTTATTTCTGTTGAAAATTTTGTCAAAATGTTTGGTAAAATTCTACAAAATGTGGCACCCATCTGAACTTAAATATAAAAGGAATTATTGAAGAAATGCATTTTCTAAAATAATTTAATATAATAATATAAATAATTAATTATGAAGAATTTGTTCTTCCGTACATAGTTTTGTTTAAGTTTTTTTATTTTATTTTTTACATCGAATTTACCTCAATTTTCATAACTGATTTACAGGAAATTTTTTATGCCTTTCCATTTGTCTATATCAGAATACTGTAGGTTTTCTTAAGATTATGTGGTCAACACGTTTTTAACTGGCGCATGTTGTTATTTTGATTTGGTTCCCTTTTGTGTTAAATTGCCATAAAGTCAAAGTGCAACACGTAAACCAAGTTAACAATATTTAGCTGTTGTCTTGTGGCATACACATGTGGGTCCATAGACCAAAATACTTCTCGTACCTTCATTGTAATGCTAAGTATTTGTTGGAGCATTTTTTTAGATTTGGTTCTCTCGTTTTTTTTTTCGTCAGCCGGTATAAATATTTCATTTCATCGCATTTTGAATTGTTGTTCATTCAGTGGAATATGGGGTCCAGCTGACAGTGGTAATGCGTGTTTGGGTTGAAAATTTATTGAAATGAAACCGAGAAAAAAAAACGAAATGTTTCTGCTATGAATACTGGTTGCTGGTGGCACTTGGTCATATTTTGTTTTTTTTTTTTTGCTCTATGAAATGCAAGGTCAATGCATAAAATGCAAAAGCCGGCTTTAACAGATTAAAAACGTAGTATATTTCATTTTTGTTGGTATTTTAGTTTTTTTTTTTGTTCGTTTTCAGGTGGTTATATGGATGGATAGGCAGATAAATACGGGTGATTACTATAGCCATCCCGATGCCAGAGTTCAAGCCCCCCCACCCCCCAAAACATCAAAGTTTAATGGTTTACTATTTTACCCTGGGGGTTGTAGTTCGCCACCACTGTAGAGGTGGTGACCATTGACTTGTGAAGATTACGATAGTTGTCCCTGCCTTTGGCATAAATGGCATGCCAACATGGTCATTTATTGACCGGCCGGTTGAAAATTTGTTGGTTGTTTTTATTGTTCAACGGCATCAATTGGCTTGATCAGGTGTCGTAGATAAATCTCTATTGAATGTTAAAGTGTTTTCTTTTGTTTTATTATATTTTGCCTGAATTACTGACGTCTTTTAGGCATTTATTCTCCAACAAAATAAATAAATAAAACGTAGAACGGGTTGTTTTATTATTTGGAGAAAAACAAAAGGCATAAAAATGATAGTCTTGACTTGATAGTCTTTTCTTGTAGTCTCAAATATCCCAGCAAAAAAAATTGGAAGTTCTTCTAATGGAAAAACTTTAAAAGCACTTCCAGAAGATGCACTCCCAATGATGTTCTTTATTTTAACTACCCAGGAAGTTCTTTTAATTCAGTTTTTTATAACTTTGTTTTTTCATACTTTTAATGGATAGTTTTAACTTTTTTGTTTCAATTAGGTTAAAAACAGAGTAAGAATTCATAAAATGGTACAAATCGTTTAAATTTTGTCGACAAAAATGCTAAATCCAATCTGAAAAAATTGTGAATTTTTGAAAATATTTGAGGTCAAACGTTTCCGACAAGCGTTAGAATCTATTACAAATTATAAAAAATTATAAATATTATTTTTTTTGACAAAATATCACAGAATTTTTAATTTACATCCAAAACATTGAATTCGGATCACACCCAAAGAAGTGATGCAAATTCAGTGCAACGGCTGTTGAAATGGAGAACTTCCATCCTATGACAAGCCCATGTTAAATTCATCGCTTCTGCGTCAATTTTGCACCAATTCCGGATCTAAAAAGAACATTTTCATTACTTTTTTGGCGACGCTTTTTTTGCTGGGATGTTAAATGATCGTCTTCTCATTGATAATTTTGAATCATCTATTTTACGCTGTTGGCTTCAAATTAATAATAGATTAATTTTCCCCTTTTTTTTAGGGCTATCAATCAAAGTTAGAGTTAAACCATAGTTCACCTTTAATATTTTGATGTGAAAAAATCTCTAAAGAAATAAACTTTTGAAAATATTTTCAGCAGTAGCTCACAGTAAAAATAGTCCAATTGTGACAAAAAAAAAACTTTAAAGTATAAAAAACTCAAAGAATCCAATGAAAATATACGAAATAATTGATATAAATAAGGTTTTCAATTATTTTATTTAATTTACGAGGGTTGTCTTTTATTTGTCAGTCCAATCCCACCCTACCCTGCATTGAAAAAACCGTGAACCCACCAGGAAAGAAAACTTTTGTTAATTTTTGGAAAAATTAGTTTTAATTTTAGTAAAATTTGAACTAAACTGTATTAGAAACGCAGATGTCACGTCGATTTCACAAAACTAAGTAAATAATTTTTTCGAAAAGTGAAGAAAATTTATTAGATAAAAATTATTATTTTTCACTTATAAAAGTGTCGTACTTTTAAGTTCAAAACTGCAAAAATATCTTTAGTGTCATACGAAGTTTAAGATGGGCGCATTATTGGTAAAATTTACAAATTTTCAGAAATTCTTAACTATTTGGTGGGAGACACGAATTTAGTTAATCTTTATGATTCACTGAAAAAAATATTTACGTAATATTACACAGAAAAAATTTTCATGTAAAAAATATTCAATTAAAAATTTAATTGATTCAACAAATTTTTTAATTGAAAAATCAATCACAAAAATTAATAGTATCAATTCATTTTTTAATTGACTTTCAATTATTTTTTTAATTGATACTATCATTTCTGTGATTGACGACATTTCAATTAAAAATTAATTGGATCAATTAAATTCGTGAGGTGTGCACGTGAGTAATAGTTTATTCACGCTCACGCACACTCACGACCGAAAAATCTTACTCACGTACACTCACGAACGATATTGTTTGGTAGGACTCACGCACACTCACGAAATTTTTTGAGTAATTTACCTTAGCGACGTGTCTGAAAACATGAGCATTATTAAAATCGAGAGCGTTATTACACTCTTCACTTCCCAAGTGTCACTAAAATTGTAAATGACTTTAACTCGTAAGCGTTTTATGTTGGTGAGCTGGATTATTTTCGTGAGCATTAATCTTTACTCACGCACACTCACGAAAATAATATTTTCGTGACTCACGCTCACGCACGACATTTTGGTTTGTTAATCACGCTCGTGACTCACGCGTGAGTCACGACAATTTTCGTGAGCCACGACAATTTCGTGTCACGTGCACACCTCTAGTGTAAAGATTACGCAACCTCAATTTTAGTATGCGTAATTTACCAAATGTTAAAGACAAATTTCTTTAAAATAATGAAATTTTAATTAAATCAAAGTTTATAATCGTTGCTTTAAAATTTTATTATATTAAATTTAGGACACAAATTTTGGAAATTTGGGTCCCTCCGTTGAAGTTGTGTATCTTTGGACTAAGGCTTTAAAATTTTATTATATTAAATTTAGAACACAAATTTTGGAAATTTGGGTCCCTCCGTTGAAGTTGTGTATCTTTGGACTAAGGCAATTTTTCCTTAAAGTAAAGAAACACATTTTTGATTTAAAAAAATCGTTTTTAAATTAACTGAAATATTCCATCTTTAAAAAACGCTTCAAATATAGGCTAAGACTGAAATATCCATTACAATTTCGATTTTTAAACTTGCATTTGGTTGTATGTGAATAACTTTATTAATATACCGCGAAAAGAGAATAAAATTTCTATAAATGAAATCTCTATTCTACATTGAAAAAAAAATATTTTTGTGATATTAAAGATTAAGCGACCTAAATTTAAGGATCCGCAATTTACAAAGTATTAAGGACAAATTTCTTTAAAATAATGCAATTTTAATTCAAATAAAGTTTATAATCTTTGCTACAAAAAATTTTTATCATTAAATTTAGGACACAAATTTTGTAGACTTGCGTCCCTCCGTTTAAGTCACATGTCTTTGAACTAAGACAATTTTTCCGTAAAGTAAAGAAATACATTTTTGATTTAAAGAAATCGTCCTTAAATTAACTGAAATATTGAATCTCTACACAGAAAAAATTTCACGAAAATTTTTCCAATTAAAATTTTAATTGAGTTTTAAAAAATATTCAATCAAAAATTTAATTGATTCAATAATTTGTTTAATTGAAACAAAAATCAATCACAAAAATTAATAGAATCGATTAATTTTTGAATTGGATCAATTAATTTTTTAATTGACCTTCAATTAATTTTTTAGTTGATACTATCATTTCTGTGAATGAAGACATTAAAAAATTAATTGGATCAATTAATTTCGTGATTGAATCAGATTTTTTTTGTGTGTAAAGGGTGATACGGTCAAAATTTGGTCAAGGGAAAACGCGTGTAAATCGGTGAAATGGTTTATTTAAAAAATCAAATTAAATTTCTTTTTCAAGTTCAATTAGTATAAAATTCAGGAAAAATATTGAGTTAGGCTTTCGCTTTTCCAAATCCGAATTGCCGGGCCTCACACTTGACACCTGCCATCAGATTTTGTACAGCCACCTTGTCTACCTTCTTCGCCGCAGAAAGCCAGTTTGCCTTGAACTGCTGCTCGTCCTTAGCAGTTTTTTTGGTCTTCTTTAGGTTCCGCTTGACAATAGCCCAGTATTTCTCAATTGGGCGGAGCTCTGGCGTATTGGGAGGGTTCTTGTCCTTGGGAACCACCTGCGCGTTGTTGGCGGCGTACCACTCCATGGCCTTTTTACCGTAATGGCAAGATGCTGCTTGTAGTCGGCTTTGACGTAGGTTTCGCCGTCCATTACCACGCAGTCAAACTTCGTCAGCATCGTCGTGTACAGCCTCCGGGATCGCGCTTTGGCCGTCGTATTTTGTTTATCATCGCGATTTGGAGTCACTACCTTCTTGTAAGTCGATAGTCCGGCTCGTTTTTTGGCTCGATGCACGGTTGTAGACGATACACCCAGCTTATGTGCGGCATCTCGGAGAGAGAGGTTAGGGTTTCGCTTGAAACTACCGGCAACTCTCTTTGTCGTCTTAGCGGCTTCCGGTTTTCGATTTTCCCCCGATCCAGACTTCCTGGCTGTCGACAAACGTTCCCCAAACACTTTAATTACATTTGTAACTGTTGATTTGGCAACTTTTAGCGATTTTGCCAGCTTTGCACATTTTTGAGGTTATACGTACTCAGGACATGTACAGCAACTTAAAAAATTCATCTCGCCCAAAAATGAACATCTTTGTGCGATTATTTGTTACAACTTTCAACATAGATTAACTCAACAACAGTGCATCGTGTTTATCAATGGTACTCTGAAAACTATTTTGTCGTAAGGATGTATGTCCTAAATTTAAGGAAAAAAATTATGAACTTTATATTAATTAAACTTTCTTTATTTTGAAGAAAGATGCCGTTGATGTTGTATAAATTGAGAGTCTTAAAATTAGATTACATTTTTGGTGCATAGAAATTACAATTTTTGAAAATTTTTGTGTTTGTTTCTTAAGTCTTTTGTTTACAACTGCACTCCAATACATACATCATATTTCCAGTGGAAAGTTTAAGTCTTTTGTTTTTTACTACATTTCCGATAAAAAACATTGTGCAAACATCTACTTATATCCCAATTCAAATCGGGAAAAAAATGATTTGCAATATTTGCTATTACAAAATATCCAAATATACAGACAAACGACAATAAAAATATTAAAAACGTTCTATGAATTTTATAGGTTTGAACATACATAAATTAAGCATACAATCAAATCAACGTGTGTACTTCTTTTCGTATTCTTTTTATTATTCAATTTTCCATTTTACCCATTTGTTTATGTGATTTTGTGAGAATCTAGAAATTTTGTATGTGTATTCTTTTGCAGTTTTTTTATTGATGTATGCCACGAGTATGGTGTCTTAAAAATCAAGTCGTTAATCATAAAATTTAGCTGAGATTCGTTTTTTTTTTTGTGCTAAGTAAGAAACATCGTTGATGTTTATGTTAATGACGAAGATTCTTATCATCATTTTTTTTATTTACGTGATTAATTTGATAACTAGTGTAAGACGAAACAAAGAAATTTTAGTTTAAAACAATAAAAAATTCTTATATTTACTTGACGACTCTAAGAAATCAAAAGATTTCAGACAAAAACTTTAAACTATGGGACATTAAATAAACTGGGGGACTAAAGCCAATTTAACTTTATTTTAGTTAATGGAAATTATTATACTTTAGTTAAAATTTCCCTACTATGAATATGAGCTAAAAACTAGAGAAAAGATTATACGTAAATCAACACTTAAAAAAAGTTTACTTGGGTCCAAAGATTTTCATCTTCCTTAATAATTTTGGTATTGATTCCGAGCCCAAGATGCGGCTTCTTTAAAATAAAGAGACATATTTAAATCTAGGATAAATAAAATTAGTATACAGATCTCATTTATCGAGTTTTCATTATTTTTTTTTTTGCGACATATTAGTAAATAAAATTCACGTACAAACAAATAACAATTTAAAAATCCAAATATAACAGATACTTCAAACAAAAAAAGGTTTTCTTAATTTCAAAAAAAAACTTAAGTTAAAGATGCAGAATATTCAAAATATTTATCAACCTACACAGAAAAATAATTTCACGAAAATGTTTCCAATGAAAGTCTTAATTGAGTTTAAAAAATATTCAATTAAAAATTGAATTGATTCAACAGATTGTTTAATTGAAATAAAAATCAATCACAACAATTAATAGTATCAATTACTTTTTTAATTGCATTAATTAGTTTTTTCAATTGAATGTCAATTAATTTTTAATTGTTACTATCATTTCGGTGATTGATTTCAATTAATTAAATCGGGCTGCCACTTTAAACACAAAATCCTCAAAAAATTCCAATTCAATGATATTTCAGGGAAAATGTATACATTGTGAATTTATTTAAATAAACCTATTGATTATTATTTCCTAGATTCCCATAATTTTTATGGGGGACTAATTGCAAATTACCCCAGTTTATGAATAAATGTTTGAATAATTTTCAAATAATTTCACCATAATTGTGTAATAACTACAATTGTATTACCCACCACCTTTACATTTGAGTTTTAGCTGTGCTAATTAAAAATACTTTTTTTTCGAATATAATAAAGACTTAGATTTGTTTGTCTATAGTTTTCATAGTTTTCCGTCTGAACTTGGACAACCTTGGACAATTACGCAAATACGGTTTTATTTGTATTATTTATTTATTATTTTTTTTTTTTTTTGCTTTTCTTATATATATATATATTTTTTTTTTTCATAGTGTAAATGGAGATGTGATGATGATTTTGACATTGAATTGTAGTGATAAATAAATAAGAAGATTTTTTTTATTATTGTTTGTCTGCTTTGTTATTAGCACTTTAAGCTGACTGTATAAATAACACAAGCTGGGCTTGTGTTTAAACAAAATCCATAAATTATAGGCCTGATATTTATTAGGATTTTAAATTTGTTTGTTGTCTCTGCTTACATTTTCCCATAATATTTGAAATCTATTTCAAGAGAAACAAGTTTTGAAAAGGTAATCGAGAACAATTTTTTTTAATAAAATTCAATTCGCTATACTAAAAAAAAATATAATATAATATAAAATATTATGTAACCTAAATTTTGGGACATGCAATTTACACAAAATATTAAGGACAAAATTCTTTGAAATTTTAATTCAAATTTTTAATTCAAAATTATTTTAATTAAAATTTAATTAAAAAATTAATTTAGTAATTTAAGAAATCATTGTTTTAATTTTTTTTCATTAAATTTAATACACAATTGTTTGGAATTTGTGTCACTCCTTTAAAGTATGAAGTAAGCAAAAAATTTCCTTAAAGTAAAGAAGAAACACATTGATTTAAAAAAAGTATATACAGCAGTAAATTCGGCCGGGCCGAATTTTAAATACCCACCACCATGAATCAAGTATAATAGTTTACTATGAAAACTCTTCGTAGTAGTGGGTTACTTGATAATATATAGAATTGTAGGGGGTTTGATGACAAATCTTCTCCCAAACGAGCCAGCTCCCGAAGACAAACTTTAAAGATTCTACCTATGAAGACCAGATAAGATTCTGGATTTATGAAAACCAATTTTGTTAGAGTTTTAGAGCAAATATAAACATATCTTGTATATGTTGAAATTACGCCTTGATTTAAAATCTTAAATCTGTAGATTTTTCCGCATTTATTTAAATACGATGAGTAAAATCTGGAACTTTTACTTTCAGTTTGAAGCAATTTTCAAGATCAGTGCGCCTGCTATACCCTGAAAGAAGTGTATTCTTTTATGAGAAACATAATTTTAGACAAGCAAAGTTTTCTTTTGACACAAATTTTAGAGACAATCGTTGAATAAACGAAAACACTTTATAAGAAAAAGAAGTTTCGTTTGTCTAAAATTTTATTATAGATTACTAATTTCCAGCAAATCGGATAAAAACTACGGATTCTAGAAGCCCAAGAAATAAAGCCGGGAGATCGGTGTATGTGGGGGCTATACCAAAACATGGACCGATAGGCACCATTTGCTACTCACATATATGTGATCTTAAAATATCTCCAGATTTTCAATCTCAAACAAATCGGCCAGAAAATGTAGTCTCTAGACGCCCTAGAAGTAAAAATCGAGAGATCAGTCTATATGGGGGTTATACCAAAATATGGACCGATATACCTCAATTTCGGCACTCTTTTTTGTGGTCTAAAAATACCTCTAGATTTCGAATTTCAGGCAAATCATGTAATAAATACAGTTTATTGTAGCTCAAGAATTTCAGGCAAAGCGGATGGTAAATATAGTTTCTAGAAGCCCAAGAAGCAAAATGGGAGATCGGTCTATATGGGGGCTATACCAAAAAAATGGACCGATGGGCACCATTTTCGGCACACCTTTTTATGGTCCCAAAAGATTTCTAGATTTTCAATTTCAGGAAAATCGGAGAGAAAATATAGTTTCTAGAAGCCCAAGAAGCAAAATCGGGAAATCAGTCTCAATGGGGGCTATATCAAAACATGGACCGATGAGCACCATTTTCGGCACACCTTTTATGGTCCTCAAATACCTCTAGATTTCCAATTTCAGGCAAATCGGATGGTAAATATAGTTTCTAGAAGCCCTAAAAGCAAAATCGGCATATCGGTCTATATGGGGGCTATACCAAAACATGGACCGATGAGCACCATTTTCGGCACACCTTTTTATGGTCCTCAAATACCTCTATATTTCCAATTTCAGGCAAACTGGATAAAAACTACGGTTTTTATAGGCCCAAGGCTCCAAATTGGGAGGTTGGTTTATATGGGGGCTATATCAAAACATGGACCGATGCGGACCATTTTCGACACCCCTCTTTATGGTCCCAAAATACCTTTAGATTTTTAATTTCATACAAATCGGATAGAAAAGTGTTTCTAGACGCGTAAGAAGAGAAATCGGGAGATCGGTCTATATGGCGGCTATACCAAAACATGGACCGATATGGACCATTTTCAACACACCTCTATATAGTCCCACAATACCTCTAGATTTCCAATTTCAGGCAAATCGGATGGTAAATATAATTTCTAGACGCCTAAGAAGCAAAATCGGGAGATCGGTCTATATGGGGGCTATACTAATACATGGACCGATACGGACCATTTTCAACACACCTCCTTATGGTACCAAAATACTTCTAGATTTCCAATTTCAGGCAAATCTGATAAAAACTACGGTTTTTATAGGCCCAAGACCCCAAATCGGGAGGTCGGTTTATATGGGGACTATATCAAAACTTGGACCGATATAGCTCCATCTTCGAACTTGACCTGCCTGCAAACAAAAAACTAATCTGTGCCAAATTTCGGGACGATAGCGCCATTATTGAAGGCTGTAGCGTGATTACAACAGACAGACAGACGGACAGACGGACATGCTTATATCGTCTTAGAATTTCTCCCTGATCAAAAATATATATATATATATATATATATATATATATATATATATATATATATATATATATATATATATATATATATATATATATATATATATATATATATATATATATATATATATATATATATATATATATATATATATATATATATATATAATATATATATATATATATATATATATATATATATATATATATATATATATATATATATATATATATATATATATATTATATATATATATATATATATATATATACTTTATATAGTCGGAAATCGATATTTCGATGTGTTACAAACGGAATGACAAACTTATTATACCCCCGTCACCATTTTATGGTGGTGGGTATAAAAATAATCTTTGAATTAACGGATTATTTAAATTAAGTTAAAACCTTCAAATATAGGCTAAGATTTTGTTAATAAAATATTTGTGTTACTTTGAATAATTTCGGGATAAGATAACAAAAATTAATAATAATAATAATCAAAAATTTTAAAAATATATCCTATTAGGGAGCCACCGTGGTGCAATGGTTAGCATGCCCGCCTTGCATACACAAGGCCGTGGATTCGATTCCTGCTTCGACCAAACACCAAAAAGTTTTTCAGCGGTGGATTATCCCACCTCAGTAATGCTGGTGACATTTTTGAGGGTTTCAAAGCTTCTCTAAGTGGTTTCACTGCAATGAGGAACGCCGTTCGGACTCGGCTATAAAAAGGAGGTCCCTTGTCATTGAGCTTAACATGGAATCGGGCAGCACTCAGTGATAAGAGAGAAGTTCACCAATGTGGTATCACAATGGACTGAATAGTCTAAGTGAGCCTGATACATCGGGCTGCCACCTAACCTAACCTACCCTATTAAGATCTATATACATTTGCATGCGTTTGAACCAAGCACTTTTGCAACTCTGATTGAGATATCTCCAAAACATAAACTCTGAAAACATCAAGGTATCGAATAACGCTGCCATCTCATTTTATTTTTTACACTGAAAAAAACATTTACATGATATTAAGGGTTACGATATTTCCAAAGCATCGAGGAAAATTTTCTGTAAAACAATGAAATTTTAATTAAAAGAAAGTGGCTTCAACAAAGTTTGTCATTAAATTTAGGACATAAATCTTGGAAATTTGCGTTCCTTCGTAAAAGTCGTAAGAAAAAAATCGTCATTAAATTAATTGAAATATTGAATCTTTAGATTTAAGATTAAAAAGCTTCAAATATAAACTAAAACTTATTTTGAGGATTTAGCATATTTAAGTTTTTTTTTTTTTTAGTTAGGAAAACTTGTTAAAGAAAATTTTCTATAGAAATTAAGTTTTAACTAAATTTTCTTATAAGAATGATATTGAGGCAAACTTTTCCTATATCGAAGAAAATTTGACAAAATTTCTTATAGAAATGAAATTTTGAAAAATTTTCAATGAAATTTTGGCAAAATTTCCTGTAGGAATGAAATTTTGCCAAAATTTCCTGTACGAATGAAATTTTCACAAAATTTCCTGTAGAAAAGAAATTTTGACAAAATTTCGTATATAAATAAAATTTCGACAAAATTTCCTATAGAAATGAAATTTTGACAAAATTTCCTATAGAAATAAAATTTAGACAAAATTTCCTGTATGAATGAAATTTTCACAAAATTTCCTATACACTGAAAAAAAACTATTTACGTGATATTAAAGATTATGTAACCTAAATTTTAAGATGCGCAATTTACAAAAAATTTAGGACAAATTTCTTTAAAATAATGAAATTTTATTATATTTTATTATAATATTTATTTCAATTTTTTTTTTCTTTCGTTAAATTTAGAACACAAATTTTGTAAATTTGCGTCCCTCCGTTAAAGTCGCATGTCCTTGAACTAATGCTAATTTTCCTTAAAATAGAGAAACACATTTTTGATTTAAAGAAATTGTCCTTAAATTAACTGAAATATTGAAACTTTAGATTTAAGATAAAAGCGCTTCAAATATAGGCTAAGACTTATTTTGAGGATTTAGCGTCTTTGGTTTAAAGTTTTTTTGGAATTAATAAAACATTTTTTACTTTGAAGTATCCGTTATAATTTGGATTTTTAACTGGCATTTGTTTGTCAATAAACCGCGAAAAGCGAATGAACATTTGATAAATGAGATCTGTATCCTAATTTTAATTTTATTGGTCCTATATTTAAAGCCAGATAGGTCGCTCAAAAAATTTCTTTATTTTAAAGAAGCCGCATGTTTGGCTCGGAATTAATACCAAAATCCTTCAGGGAAGGTCAAAATCTTTGGATCCAAGTAAACTTTTTTTTGAGTGTGTTAAAGAAAATTTTCTATAGAAATGAAGTTTTAACTAAATTTTCTTATAAGATTGATATTGTGGCAAAATTGTCCTATATCGAAGAAATTTTGACAAAATTTCTTATAGAAATGAGATTTTGACAAATTTTCCTATAAAAATTAAATTTTGAAATAAAAATTCCTGTAGGAATGAAATTTTGGCAAAATTTCCTCTGCGAATGAAATTTTGGCAAAATTTCGTATAGAAATAAAATTTTGACAAAATTTCCTATAGAAATAATATTTCGACAAAATTTCCTGTCTGAATGAAATTTTGACAAAAATTTCCTATACACTGAAAAAATTAATATTTACGTGATATTAAAGATTATGCAACCTAAATTTTAGGATGCGAAATTTACAAAATATTAAGGACAAATTTCTTTAAAATAATGACATTTTAATTAAAACAAAGTTTAAAATATTTATTTCAAATTTTTTTTCGTTAAATTTAGGACACAAATTTTGTAAATTTGCGTCCCTCCGTTAAAGTCGCATGTCCTACAACTAAGGAAAATGTTCCTTAAAATAAAGAAACAAAATCGATACCAAAGTCCTTCAGGGAAGGTCAAAATCTTTGGATCCAAGTAAACTTTTTTTTGAGTGTGTTAAAGAAAATTTTCTATAGAAATGAAGTTTTAACTAAATTCTCTTATAAGAATGATATTGTGGCAAAATATTCCTATATCGAAGAAATTTTGACTAAATTTCTTATAGAAATGAGATTTTGACAAATTTTTCTATAAAAATGAAATTTTGAAAAAATTTCCTGTAGGAATGAAATTTTGGCAAAATTTCCTCTGCGAATGAAATTTTGACAGAATTTCCTATAGAAATGAAATTTTGACAAAATTTTCTATAGAAATGAAATTTTGACAAAATTTCCTATAGTAATAAAATTTCGACAAAATTTTCTGTCTGAATGAAATTTTGACAAAATTTCCTATACACTGAAAAAAAAAAATATTTACGTGATATTAAAGATTATGCAACCTAAATTTTAGGATGCGAAATTTAAAAAATATTAAGGACAAATTTCTTTAAAATAATGACATTTTAATTAAAACAAAGTTTAAAATATTTATTTCAAATTTTTTTTTTTTTCGTTAAATTTAGGACACAAATTTTGTAAATTTGCGTCCCTCCGTTAAATTCGCATGTCCTACAACTAAGGAAAACTTTCCTTAAAATAAAGAAACACATGTTTGAGTTAATGAATTCGTTCTTAAATTAACTGAAATATTGAATCTTTAGATTCAAGATAAAAAAGCTTCAAATATAGGCTAAGAGTTCTTTTGAGCACTTAGCATCTTTGGTTTAAAGGTTTTTTGGAATTAACAAAACATTTTTACTTTGAGGTATCCTCTATAATTTGGATTTTTAAATTGGCATATGTTTGTACGTAAATAGCTTTATTAACCCTCGAATGTCTCAATTTTTTTGCCATCTGATTAAATATTCAATATTAACGACACAAAAGCAAGAAAATTAAACAAGAAAAATTTATACGGTAATATTCAGTATATGCTGCAAAACCTCTTGAAAGTTTTAAATAAGTTTTCTTTTTATTTTACCCATTTTTGTTGTCTTAAGGTGTATTTTACTAAAAGCTTCCTGATTTAACGAAGCCCGCCTAAAGGCGGGATTTGATATTAGAGGGTTAATACACCGCGGAAAGAAAATGAAAATTCGATAAATTAGATCTGAATCCTAATTTTATTGATCCTAAATTTAAGGCCAGATAGGTCGTTAAAAATGTCTTTACTTTAAAGAAGCCGCATCTTTGGCTCGGAATCAATACCAAAATCCTTAAGTGTAGGTCAAAATCTTTGGATCCAAGTAAACTTTCTTTTGAGTGTAGAAATGAAATTTTGAGAAAATCTCCTATAAAAATGAAATTTGACCAAATTCGCTATAGAAATGGCATTTTTACAAAATTTGTTATAGAAATGAATTTGTTACAAAATTTCCTATAGAAATGAATTTTTTACAAAATTCCCTATATTAATGTGTTTGTAGGAACACAAATTAAATATTTGACAACTTTTTCTATAGAAATGGAATTGTGACAAAATGTCCTATAAAAATCACAGTTTTATTTGGGCATAAAAACTATATAAATATATATTTGTATAAAATCAAATTACGTCCGATCAAAATGGTCAATTAAATTTTATTTTTTTTTTTTAAGTAAAATGTTATTTAAAATGTACAAAATTTTAATTTCATTTTCTTAAGTAAATCAACTTATTCATGTGATTAAATTTTAATTTTGCCAGTTAATTTTTTAATCATTTTTAACTTCAATCAACTTTTTTTGGTATTATTTTTTGTGTGTAGATTCAAAGCTAGATATATTCTCAAAAAATTCTTTATTTAAAAGATGCCTCATCTTTGGTTAGGAATTAATACCAAAATCTTTAAGAGCAGATCAGCATCTTCGGATCCCTATAGTGTTTTTAGTTTAGAGTTTAATTGAATTTTACCCAATACAGTTCTATTGAACAAAAATTATGTAAATTAAAAATTAATTGTAAAAATATCTCCAGGTTATAGCAGGCTCCAAAAAAGTGTCATGGGCAAATTATTTTGAAGCTTGTTTTTGTTAGTGTTTTTTTTTTTTAAGAATGAATCATAATAAAAAGTAGATGTCTAGTCCAGTATAACCATCAAAAGATCAACCATTAAAGAAAGGCGCGAAGTCTCCATACTTAATACAAAGTAGTACACATAACTTCTTTATGTGAAGAAGCAGCAGCAGCAAAAGATCACAATCATCATAATTTGTTTGATGTCTTATTAAATTTAAATTTAAATAAAATAGCAATAATGCAAATGACGATTATAAACAAAAAACTATACAATAACCACTTTATGATAGATAGGTAATATTGTGGTGGCGACGGTAGCCAGACTACCAAAGTAGTAACCATCTATAGCCCACTATCATCAGCATCGCCATCACCATCGTCGTCAGCCAGCATCATCAATGATGATAACCTTGACCATTCAATTCTATATGAGCGGTTTTTAATTTTTGAGTTTTTTGTAATTTAATTTTGTATCTGAATTAATTTGTGTGAAGATATGTGTGTGAGTATGTTTACTTTTTTTTCTTTGTTTTTAATTTATTCACTAAAGTTGTTGTATCTGATCAGAAGTTGCCGGTTTTTTTTTTTTTTTTGTTTAATTCTTCTTTATGGTCAAACATCAGACAGAAGCATCTCTCAAGAAGCAAAACCCTCATACAAGAGAGATTTCATATGACTTTTCAAAAATTAGCATTATCTTAGAGAAGAACTTCTTCAATTTGAGAGTAATGGTAAAACATATAACTAATATGTTTTTTTGGTAAAAATTTAATTAATTTTGATTAAAAGTTTTTTTTTGTATAATGTCTACAGGAAGTTTCTTATTACACACGTCATTAAAAATGAAATTGATCATTTTTATTAAATTCCTATGGGATTACACTATGGATACTCATGAATGCATGTATACGTTTAAAAACTTTAATGGATTTTTAATAACTTTGCGTTTTTAATTCGTATACAATGTCACTACAAATCATAGATGATAATTTAATAATAATTTTACCCCAATTTTTAAGCTTATAACAATTATTTTTTAAACTATTTGTGTTCACTAATTGTATCCATATATTTAAGAAAAAATTTTATTTTAGTGCATGATTAGCATTCACTCAATATTACTGTTTCAATGAAGGAATATCCAGAGTAAAATCTGTTATAAAAATCTTAGCTATATGTAGAATTGACGATTTTTATGGGGAACATTTTTTATGATCAAAATAAAACATCAGAAAACCACATATTTATGATATTTTACCACTTTTATTTTAATTTTTTTGGACAAATGAAAAACAATTTTATCTCTATAGAAAATTTTGTCAAAGTTTTATTTCTATAGAAAATTTTGTCAAAATTTTATAAAAATTTTATTTCTATAAAAAGTTTGGTCAAAATTTAATTTCTATGAAAGATTTTGCAAAAATTTCATTTCTATAGAAAATATTGTCAAAATTTTATTTCTATAGAAAATGTTGTCAAAATTTGATTTCTATAGAAAATTTTGTCAAAATTTTATTTCTGTAGAAAATTTTGTCAAAATTTTAATTGTATAGAAAATTTTGTCAAAATTTTATTTCTATAGAAAATTTTTTCAAAATTTTATTTCTATAGAAAATTTTGTCAAATTTTATATCTATAGAAATTTTTTTCAAAATTTTTTTTTCCAAAAAAATTTTTTTTTAAATCTTATTTCTATAGAAAATTTTTTTTTTTAATTTTATTTCCATAGATTTCCAGAGTAAAATCTGTTATAAAAATCTTAGCTATATGTAGAATTGACGATTTTTATGGGGAAAATTTTTTATGATCAAAATAAAACATCAGAAAACCACTTATTTATGATATTTTACCACTTTTATTTTAATTTTTTTTTGGAAAAATGAATGACAATTTTATCTCTATAGAAAATTTTGTCAAAATTTTATAAAAAATTTATTTCTATAAAAAGTTTGGTCAAAATTTAATTTCTATGAAAGATTTTGCAAAAATTTCATTTCTATAGAAAATTTTGTCAAAATTTGATTTCTATAGAAAATTTTGTCAAAATTTTATTTCTGTAGAAAATTTTGTTAAAATTTTAATTCTATAGAAAATTTTGTCAAAATTTTATTTCTATAGAAAATTTTGTCAAAATTTTATTTCTATAGAAAATTTTGTCAAAATTTTATTTCTATAGAAAATTTTCTCCAAATTTTATTTCTATAGAAAATTTTGTCAAATTTTATATATACAGAAAATTTTTTCAAAATTTTATTTCTATAGAAAATTTTGTCAAATTTTATATCTATAGAAATTTTTTTCAATTTTTTTTTCTATAGAAAAATTTTTTTTTAAAATCTTATTTCTATAGAAAATTTTTTTTTAATTTTATTTCCATAGATTTTTTTTAAATTAATTTCTATAGAATTTTTTTTTTTTAATTTTATTTCTATAGAAAATTTTGTCATCATTTTATTTCTATAGAAAATTTTGGCAAAATTTTATTTCTGTAGAAAATTTCGTCAAAATTTTATTTCTATAGAAAATTTTGTCAAAATGTTATTTCTATAGAAAATTTTGTCAAAATTTTATTTCTATAGGAAATTTTGTCAAAATATTATTTCTATAGAAAATTTTGTGAAATTTTATTTCTATAGAAAATTTTGTCAAAATTTGATTTCTATAGTAAAATTTAGTCAATATTTTGTTTCTATAGAAAATTTAGTCAATATTTTATTTCTATAGAAAATTTTGTAAAAATTTTATTTCTATAGAAAATTCTGACAAAATTTTATTTCTATAGAAAATTTTGTGAAATTTTATTTCTATAGAAAATTTTGATGTAAAGGAAAATAAATCCGTATATGAAAATATATAGAAAATTTTGTCAAAATTTTATTTCTATAGAAAATTTTGTCACAATTGTATTTCTATAGAAAATTTTGTCAAATTTTATATCTATAGAAAATTTTATTAACATTTTATTTCCATAGAAAATTTTGTCAACATTTTATTTCTATAGAAGATTTTATCAAAATTTTATTTTTATAGAAAATTTTGTCAAATTTTATATGTACAGAAAATTTTGTCAAATTTTATATGTACAGAAAATTTTGTCAAAATTTTATTTCTATAGAAAATTTTATCAAAATTTTATTTCTACAAAAAATTTTGTCAAAATTGTATTTCTATAGAAAATTTTGTCAAAAATGTATCAAAATGTTATTTCTATAGAAAATTTTGTCAAATTTTAAACCTACAGAAAATTTTGTCAAAATTTTATCAAAATCTTATGTCTTTAGAAATTTCTTGCAAAATTTTATTTCTCTAGAAAATTTTGTCAACATTTTATTTCTCTAGAAAATTTTGTCAACATTTTATTTCTCTAGAAAATTTTGGCAAAATTTTATTTCTCTAGAAAATGTTGTCAACATTTTTCTTCTAAAGAAAATTTATGAAGTACCTCTTATGCGCTTTACATACTATCAGTTATTCCGGACGGAATGTCGGTGTTTGTAAAGAATCTTACAGTGTGTCGGATCGATACGACTTGTCGGCGATGACTAAATAAATAAGTACATGTGTTATCGATCCCATAAACATGCAGCAGTATCAATAATGCCTTCGGACTTAACTTATAATGTGCACAATATATGGGATATGTTCGACACGAGCACTGTCGTCCGGAATAACTGATGGTCTGTAAAGCGCATTAGTTGGAGAGGAATAATTTGCAAAATGTAACCCTCTAATGCCCCAATTTTTTGGCCAGCTGATTAAATTTTCAATGTTAACGACACGAAAGCAAGAAAAGTAAACAAGTAAAATGTATACGGTAAAATTCAGTATACACAGAAAAAAATATCACCAAAATATTTCCAATTAAAAAGTTAATTGAAGTTGAAAAATTTTTCAATTAATAAATTAATTGATACAATTAACTTTTTAATCATGATAGAAACATTAAATAATTAATTGATACAATTAACTTTTTAATCAAATTCGGAAGACTAAGTCAGTTAAAAAAGTGATGAACATTTTTTTAAATTTTTAATTAAATTTTTTTTCAAACAATCAATTGTTAATCCATATAAAAATTCTAAGCCAATTCAAAATGTAATTGAAAATAGTTACCTTTTTTAATTAATAAATTAATTGAGTTTTGCAATCAACATCAATTAAATTTTTAATTGAATCAATTAAAAAATTAATTGAAATTTGGTAATGAAATCAATTAATTTTTTAATCAAGAATTTTTTCTATGCCCAATTAAAACTCTGATTGATACTATCATTTTCGTGATTGAAGACATTTCAATTAAAAAATTAATTGGATCAATTAATTTCGTGATTGAATCAGAAAAAAAATTTTTGTGTGTATGCTGCAAAGTAGAGGTGTGCACGTGACACGAAATTGTCGTGACTCACGAAAATTTTCGTGATTCGTTGCGTGAGTCGTGAGTCACGCTCATGACAACAGCGTGAGTGTGCGTGAGCGTGATTAACAAACCAAAATGTCGTACGTGACCGTGATTCACGAAAATAATATCTTCGTGAGTGTGCGTAAGTAACGAATTACACTCACGAAAATATTCCTGCTCACCAACATAAAACGCTTAAGAGTTAAATTCAATTACAATTCTAGTGACACTTGGGATGTTAAGAGTTTAATAACAGTCTCGATTTTAATAACGGTCATGTTTTCCGACACTTCGGTAAGGTAAATTAATCATAAAATTATTCGTGAGTCACGATATTTTTCGTGAGTCACGGTATTTTTCGTGAGTCGCGACGTTTTCGTGCGAGAGTACAAATTTTCTCTTCGTGAGTATGCGTGAGCGTGAGTTCTACCAAACAATATCGTGCGTGAGTATGATTTTTCAATCGTGAGTGTGCGTGAGTAAACTATTACTCACGTGCACACCTCTACTGCAAAGCCTCTTGAATAGTTTCAACTAAGTTTTCTTTTTATTTTACCCATTTTTGTTGTCTTAAGGTGTGTTTTACTAAAAGCTTCCTTACAAAATGATGAAAATGGGCATTTGAGGTTATGAAATGTCTTTATTCTAAAGAGCCCGAATTAATACGAAATTCCTTAAGGGAAGGTCAAGTGTACTTAATTAACCTAAATAAAATTTGTTTTATATTTAATAAAGTCCCAACAAATGCTGTCTTAACATTGGAAAAAAATTCAAATCTTTCATTTTAATTCACGATTACTTACTTCACAACCTTTTAAAAATATATTTTTTTGAAAATGTTTACCTGTAAGAAAGAGACATTTTGAAATTAGTAAACGGTTTAAAAATCAAAATATATTTCTAGGTATGTAAATGGGTTTAAATGTGATTAAAAATCCATCAATAATACAAGTAAAGGAAAATGTTGCAAATAGGCTTAATACCTGACTTAGTCGCAATAAACTCTCCTTATAGGAGCAGGTAGTTTAAATTTCATTTAAAAATAGGCCACAAATTCTAGGTATAAGTCCTAAACAAATATCTAGCTATGCATAAATGAATAATAATCTATTTAAAAATTTTCCATTTACAGTTATTCAACAAGAACGGTAGAAGAAAGATGTTAAGAAACTCATAGAGCAAAGGTATTGAAACTAAATTCAAAATAAGGAAAAAATTCAACAAAAAAACAAGGACACAAAATTAATTCCACGAAACCCAAACCACCGATCACACAATGAAATTCAAAATATCTTTAGTATTACTAACATTTCTACTGGGTATATCTCTAACCCACGGCTATGCCTCAAATGAGGATGAAATGACAGATAATGGAGATTCGAACGCCGGAGATTCTAAGGAATATTCACAAGAAGCTGCCTCAGACAATGATGAAATATATGATCCAGCTCTATTACAACAACAAGTGGAAGCTGATGAACGTAGATATATGAAGGAAGCGGAAATGGAGAGAGAAGCGGAAATGGAAACCGAAGCAACACTTAAAACTGTAAGAAATATTTCCCATAATCAATTGACACAGACCAATAGTTCCCAAGAAGGGGAAATGTTAAACCATAGTACTGAAGATTATCTAAATGATTCCAAAATGGAAGAAGAGGAAACGGAAGCGTCAACCGAAGGCGATCTAAGTAAAACAGCACGTATGGGCCGTCTGTTACCTTCATCCACCACAACAAGTAGAACACCAACCCATATTCCAGATTATATTAGACAATCGCAGACCAGTGATGATTTAAATCAATCCCAAGAACATGCCAATATGTCCGAATACATAGATGATGAAAATGATCCGAACTCTGAACTTTTAACCCAAATTAAACATCCATCAACGGATAAATCCAGCACCAGCATGGAAAGCTCTACACAGTTATCATATTCCAAGGAAAATGAAGATATTGTACCCATGGCCATGAGATTCTACAACGATGGTGATTTGGGTGAAGATGAAATGGCTGTTATGGGTGCGGTTATGTCTCCTCATGTCAATACAGAGAATGGGTATAGCGAAAAACTAGGAGACCTCAATAAATTTAACAATGAACCAGTGCCAATGCCCCAACAACAATGGTTACCTATGGATCAACGCCAGGGTTCTTCCACATATGAGCCTCAGCAACAACAACAGCAAAATAGTTCCGAAGAATATTATGATGAAGATGATTTGGCTTCCAGGGAAAATGATTCCTCTACAGCCACTGTTGCGATGGGAGCAGCGATGGCAGCTGCTGTAGCTTCAACAACTCAATCACCATCAGTCATTCGAACAACAACAACTGGTGATCATAATATCGTGGTATTTGCCGGTATTCCATTATCTTCATACCAGACCACAACCATAGCTCCAACTTATTCAGTTATGCATGCCAATAGTCCCCCCACTATAGGTATGCCACCTTTGGTGACACCCATGTCAAACAATGGCCCATTTGAAGGCACCATGGTAGCAACACCAACACCACCACCGCCACCATATCCAGTAGTGGCTGCTGCCGCTGCAGCAGCTGCAGCCGCCCCAGCTTCTGGTGACAAGAAAGGTAAACAAATACCCATTGTTGCTACCACTATTAGTGCCACAACAGCTACATCGACTGGGCCATCTATGAATGGTGCAGCATTTGGAGGAGGAAGCACACCTAAATCCATATCCTCATCGATGCCAACAAATATGGACAATAGTGGCAATAGCATAGCTACGACTAGCAATGCACTCAACAACAATGGTATCGGCATTGGAGGTGCCGGAGGAATTACTAGCCGTCGTCATTTGTTGCCCCATGAACAATTGCGTAACTATATTGAGGATGCCTACATACGTATGCCACTTGCGGTTATTGTCGATCCATCATCCGAATCATTGGAGAAGACCAAAGCCTTATGGAATGAAGCATTACGGGAAAATTTAAATATCAAAATTATTTTGGTAACACTGAATGAGTCGGGTAAGTGAGAAAATGAAGGAGATGGTTATAAGGGAGATGGGTTAGCGAAATGCTTCTGTTTTTAAGATTTTTGGATTGAGATTTGGAACCATTTTTAGGGTGACCAGGTTAGACGTTAATGTGTTTCTTTTTGACAAAATTTTATTTCTATAGAAAATGTAGTTAAAATTTTATTTCTATAGAAAATTTTGTCAAAATTTTATTTCTATAGAAATTTTTGTCAAAATTTTATTTCCATATAAAATTTTGTTAAAATATTATTTCTATAGAAAATTTTGTCAAAATTTTATTTCTATAGAAAATTTTGTCAAAATTTTATTTATATCGAAAATTTTGTCAAAATTTTGTTTATATAGAAAATTTTGTCAAAATTATTTATCTATAGAAAATTTTGTCAAAATTTTATATCTAGAGAAAATTTTCTCACAATTTTATTTCTAGAGAAAATTTTGTCAAAATTATATTTCTATAGAAATGTTCTCAAAATGTTATTTCTATAGAAACTTTTGTCGAAATTTTATTTCTATAGAAAATTTTGTCAAAATTTTATTTCTATAGAAAATTTTGTCAAAATTTTATTTCTATAGAAAATTTTGTCAAAATTTTATTTCTATAGAAAATTTTGTCAAAATTTTATTTTTATAGAAAATTTTGTCAAAATTTTATTTCTATAGAAAATTTTGTCAAAATTTTATTTCTATAGAAAATTTTGTCAAAATTATTTTTCTATAGAAAATTTTGTCTAAATTTTAATTCTATAGAAATTTTTCTCAAAATTGTATTTCTATATAAAATTTTGCCAAAATGTTATTTCTATATAAAATTTTGTCTAAATTTTAATTCTATAGAAAGTTTTCTCAAAATTGTATTTCTATAGAAAATTTTGTCTAAAGTTTATTTCTATAGAAAATTTTATCAAAATTTTATTTCTATAGAAAATTTTCTCAAAAATTAAAAATTTTGTCAAAATTATTTTTCAATCGAAAATTTTGTCAAAATTTTATTTCTAGAGAAAATGTTCTCACAATTTTATTTCTAGAGAAAATTTTCTCAAAATTATATTTCTACAGAAAATTTTGTCAAAATTTTATTTCTATAGAAAATTTTCTCAAAATTTTGTTTCTATAAAAAATTTTCTCAAAATGTTATTTCTTCAGAAAATTTTGTCAAATTTGTAATTATATAAACAATTTTGTCAAAATTTTAATTCTATAGAAAATTTTGTCTAAATTTTAATTCTATAGAAATTTTTTTCAAAAATTTTCTTTCTATAGACATTTTTCTCAAAATTGTATTTCTATAGAATATTTTGTAAAGTTTATTTCTATAGAAAATTTGCCAAAAGTTTATTTCTATAGAAAACTTTCCCAAAATTTTATTTCTACAGAAAATTTTGTCAAAACTTTATTTCTATAGAAAACTTTGTCACAATGTTATTCCTATAGAAAATTTTGTCAAAATTTTAATTCTATAAAAAATTTTGTCCAAATTTTAATTCTATAGAAAATTTTGTCAAAATTCTATTTCTATAGAAAATTTTGTCAAAATTTTATTTCTAGCGAAAATGTTCTCACAATTTTATTCCTAGAGAAGATTTTCTCAAAATTTTAATTCTATAAAAAATTTTAATTCTATAGAAAATTTCGTCTAAATTTTAATTCTATAGAAATTTTTCTCAAGATTGTATTTCTATAGAAAATGTTGTCTAAAGTTTATTTCTATAGAAAATTTTGTCAAAATTTTATTTCTATAGAAAATTTTCTCAAAATTTTATTTCTATAGAAAATTTTGTCAAAATTTTATTTTTATAGAAATTTTTTTCAAAATTTTATTTCTTTAAAAAATCGATCTCAAAATTATATTTCTATAGAAAACTTTTATCAAAATTGTATTTCTATAGAATTTTTTTTCGACATTTTATTTATATAAATAATTTTCTCCAAATTTTATTTCTAAAAAATTTTGTCAAAATATTTTTCTATTGAAAATTTTCTCAAACTTTTATTTCTATAGAAAATTTTGTCAAAATTTCAAAAATTTGCCAAATTTTATTTCTATAGAAAATTTTGTCAAAATTTTATTTCTATAGAAATTTTTGTCAAAATTTTATTTCCATATAAAATTTTGGTAAAATTTTATTTCTATAGAAAATTTTGTCAAAATTTTATTTCTATAGAAAATTTTGTCAAAATGTTATTTCTATAGAAAATTTTGTCAAAATTTTATTAATATAGAAATGTTCTCAAATTTTTATTTCTATAGAAACTTTTGTCGAAATTTTATTTCTATAGAAAATTTTCTGAAGATTTTATTTTTATAGAAAATTTTGCAAAAATGTTATTTCTATATAAAATTTTGTGTAAATTTTAATTCTATAGAAATTTTTCTCAAAATTGTATTTCTATAGAAAATTTTGTCTAAAGTTTATTTCTATAGAAAATGTTATCAAAATTTTATTTCTTTTTATTTCTATAGAAATTTTTCTCAAAAATTAAAAATTTTGTCAAAATTATTTTATTTATTTATTTATTTATTTATTTAATCAACCAACGCCCTTCTGGACAACATGTTGATAGAAATTCAATCAATAGAGCTCTAGTATTCCAAATAAAAACTTAACCTTATAATTAAAACGAAACTAAAAAAAACTTAAAATTAAAATCCTAACGCACAACCCTTTATACATAGCAAACAAGAAATTAAAACGCATTGAGTTTGAAATTGTCAGTGAGATGATAAATATTTGCATTATAGAGTAGATAAATAATTTAACAAATTCTTTTTAAATGTAAAAGGAGTAATAGAGAAATTTTTAAGGTGGTGAGGTAGCGAGTTCCATAACACGTACAGAAAACGATCTCTCAAAGACAAGATGGTGAAAATGATCCAACAGCACCTGTGTATTTCTATTCGTATTCAAAAACGTTATTGACTCAATCAAATACAGTGGTGAACCAAATTTCACCACACAGAAGAAAAAATACAAGCATCTCAAGTTTAAAAAGTTGTCAAATGAACAACCCAAAAACTGAAAAGAGTAGAAGTCGGAGTTATCACGCGCATGTGAGCCATAAACGTATCTTAAAATACCATGAAAACAAGAATGTAATTTACGTAAGTTCGATGCATTAGTACCTGAATAAACCTCCAGTCCATACAAAATATTCGGCATGAGTAGGGCCTGAGCTAGTCTGTGTCGTACATCAATCGGTAGAATAACATCAATACTATATAACTTCCTTAGAGTCAGATTCACTTTTGAGCAGACAGAGGAAATATGACCCGTGAAACTCAGTCCGGAATCAATCTCAAATCCTAAACAATAGAAAATTTTGTCAAAATTTTATTTCTAGACAAAATGTTCTCACAAATTTATTTCTAGAGAAAATTTTCTCAAAACTATAGAAAATTTTGTCAAAATTTTATTTCTATAGAAAATTTTCTCAAAATTTTATTTCTATAGAAAATTTTCTCAAAATTTTATTTCTATAGAAAATTTTCTCAAAATGTTATTTCTATAGAAAATTTTGTCAAAATTGTAATTCTATAAACAATTTTGTCAAAATTTTAATTCTATAAACAATTTTGTCAAAATTTTAATTCTATAGAAAATTTTGTCTAAATTTTAATTCTATAGAAAACTTTTCTCAAAAAAATTTTTTTCTATAGAAATTTTTCTCAACATTGTATTTCTATAGAAAATTTTGTCTAAAGTTTATTTCTATAGAAAATTTTCCCAAAAATTTATTTCTATAGAAAATTTTCCCAAAAGTTTATTTCTATGGAAAATTTTCCCAAAATTTTATTTCTATAGAAAATTTTCC
Source organism: Haematobia irritans (assembly GCF_050003625.1). Taxonomy (NCBI): domain Eukaryota; kingdom Metazoa; phylum Arthropoda; class Insecta; order Diptera; family Muscidae; genus Haematobia; species Haematobia irritans. The sequence goes on from NC_134399.1 coordinate 210,054,994, forward strand.
CAACATTTTATTTCTATAGAAAATGGTTTCAAAACTTTATTTCTATAGAAAATGTTGTCAAAATATTATTTCTATAGAAAATTTTGTCAAAAACTTAATTCTATAAAAAATTTTGTCAAAATTTTAATTCTATAGAAAATTTTGTCAAAATGTTATTTCTAAAAAATTTTGTCAAAAATTTAATTCTATAGAAAATTTTGTCTAAATTTTAATTCTATTGAAAATTTTGTCTAAATTTCAATTCTGTAGAATTTTTTCTCAAAATTTTTTTTCTATAGAATTTTTTCTCAAAATTGTATTTCCATAGAAAATTTTTGTCTAAACTTTATTTCTATAGAAAGTTTCGTCAACATTTTAGTTGTTTAGAAATTTTTTTCAAAATTTTATTTCTTTAGAAAATTTTTTCAAAATTTTATTTCTTTAGAAAATTTTGTCAAAATTTTGTTTCTATAGAAAACACATTTTATTTGTTTAGAAAACTTTTTCAAAATTTCTATAGAAAATTTTATCAAAATTTTATTTCTAGAGGAAATTTGTGAAGCAGAATTCTAGCAATCTACCTAATTCTACCATCTGTGGCAACCGGGGATACGATAACATTTATGGTTTCGGAAATGTTTAATTAAGTTTTAATATTTTGAAAAAGTCTGACTCAGGTCTCGCGCAGCATTGACTTCTAGTAAGACTAACAGCTGAGTGAAGACACTTCCATGACACGTACCAATATAATACAGAGGATACCTCACGAATTACAACGCAAAACAATAAACTAGAAAATGATCTATGTTTCTATAACACTACCTTGAATATTCATCGTTTAAGGAATAATGAGAAACACGATCTTGGTCACCCTAACATAAAAACATTTAACATTCAAATTAACAAAAGAAGTAGACAATAAAGCAAAAAGAAAGGAAACAACATAAATATTAATGATAATTGAATACAAAATAGTGGTATTAGTTTTTATTAAGGAAATTGTCAAAGACGCAACACAAATCAGTTTTTGATAAATAGCTAAACGTTAGAGAAAAAAAAACAAACACTTCATAAACAAACAAAAAAGCAAACTGCGTAAACAATTATCTTAAAAAAAGAAGAGAAATTTACCATAGACTAACAATCTCTTAGTATTTAATAACTCTTAATCATATTCTCTTCTAATTAAACACATGTTCACACTCTCTCAATCTCTCTGTCTTCTCTTTAATTTACTATGATCAACTATGTAGACATACCAGCCGCATTCAACTTTAATAACACACGCCAGTTTCTTATCGGCTTGAATAGTATTAAAGAGCACGAGGGAGGTGATGCATTCCGGGGTATATCTCATGCCGCTGAATTGGTACCCTATGACAGTGCTGTTTTTATATCGACAGCGACGTTGGCAAATCATACGGATCAAGTGCATGATGCTGCCATAACATTATTGAAAAAGAGAATAAGGGTTTGTACAAAGAAAAAAAAAACTTTAACATTTATAGAAGATGATGTATAATTTGACATATGTTTTTCTAACTATATACTTTACTTTATTATTTTATAAACAAATGCGAAAATCCGTTATAACAACAACAATAATAATAACAAAAACAGCTGTATCTCATTTGGTTTGGTGAACGCGCTCTAAGCGAAAATGAGACTCAAGAAACAGTTGGTGGCATTTTGGGCGAAGTTGCCATACGTTCCGGAGGTGAAGTATTACACATTGTGGGCAATGAAAATTCCCTAGAATTGGAGGGCAGTACGGTAAGTAAAAGATATATAATAATAATTAATTTAAATTCGCATAGAACTAAAATTTAAACAAAATTTTAAAACAATAAAAAAAAAATTATTTGAATGGCACATGTTCCCATAGAAAAAAATCCTTGTAATGGTATCCTAAAAAAGTGACAAACTTCCTGAATCAAAATTTCCACATATTTTCCTCAAGAACAAATTTTAACAAAATTTTTCTAAGAAAAGACAATTTTAACATAATTTTATATAGAAAATAAATTTTAACAAAATTTCATGTAGGAAAAATATTTTTTAACATTTCGTCTGGAAAAGAAAAAACTTCCTACATCAATGACAATTTGACAAAATTTCATGAAAAATATATTTCTATAGAATTTCCTATAGAAAAAGAACATTTAACAATTTTTTTTTTAGAAAAGAAATTATTTTTTTCTTAAAAAAACTTATGAAAAAGTTGTTACAGAAAACGAAATTGTACATGTTTTCCTAAAGCAGAAAATTTTTGACAATTATTTCTCTATGAAATATTTTACATATTTTTTTAAAGAAAAAAAAACGACGTCACAAAATTTCATTTAGAAAAGAAATTAAAAAAAAAAAATATATAGGAAAAAATTTCAACAAAATTTTCTATAGAAAATAAAAATTTCTACAACGAATACAATTTGGCAAAATTTCCTAATAAAAGAAATTTTGGTAAAAATTTCTAAGAAAGGAAATTTTTCCAATATTTCCTTAATAAATGAAATTTTGACAACATTTTCTTAAAAAAATAGGAAAAAAAATTTATAGAAAAGAAATTTTGACAACAATTCGTACAGTAAAGACATTTTGACGAAGTCTAATTTAAGATAAGCAATATTTAAATAAAATTTCCTTAAGAAAAGAAATTTGAACGAAATTTCCTTAGGTATTTTGGCGAACTTTCCTAAGAAAAGAAAATTTGGACAAGTTTTGACAATATTTCCTACACTCAAAAAAAGTTAACTCTCTATTTCACTAAAGCAAATTTAACTTTATTTTAGTTCATGGAATTATTATGTTTGGAGAAAGTTTCGTTTACTCTAATAATTTTTTGTAAACGTTAGTGAAATTAACTAAAAGCGAGGGAAAAAAATATACTCAAATGAAGTATAAAGATTAACTAAATTCGTGTCTTCCGCAAAATAGTTCAGAATTTCTTTAATTTTGTACATTTTACCAAAATTTTGTCCATCGTAAACTTCGTATGTCACTAAAGACATTCTTGCAATTTTTAACTCCAAGTTTTTCCTTCAAACTATAAAATTTTCTTTAATAATTAAAAAAAAAAATAATTATGTCTAATAAATTTTCTTGATTTTGTCGAAAAATATTTACTTATTTTTATGACATCGGCGTGATGCCAACGTTTGTAATACTGTTTAGTTAAAATTTTCTACAAATATTCAAAATTTTCTAAAATTAACCGAAAGTTTTCTTCCTGATGGGTTCACTGTTTTTTCAGTGTATGGCAAAGAAATTTGACAAATCGTGCACAAAAAGAAATAAAAAAAATTAATAAAGTTCCTAAGAAATTGGACAATTTGTAAGAAAACAATGATTTTAAAAGTCCTTTCAAATAAAATGTGGAAAACTTCCAAAAACTTATGCACTAAAGGAAATTTTGAAAACAAAAAAATTTTGATTGATTTTGATACAATTCCCTATAAAATTTTCTTGATCGGGGACAGTTCAATCTGTTTTGATTGAACTGTCCTCGAAGGAAAGACATTTTGACCAAATTTCTTCTAGCAAAGAAATTTTTGACAAAATGAAGTCCAAACAAATGTAATGTGGATAAAATTTCCCATAAAATTGTCTTGTTTGAGGGCAAGCCAAGGAAAGAAATTTTGACACCACATCAAAGGGCAAAGAAATGTTTACAATTTATGCAAAATAATAATATAATAAAAAAATATTTTTTAAATATATATCAAAGAAGTTTTCTAAGAAATTTAGAAAAATATCCAAAGACAATTCAACAAAAAAATTAAAACATTTGCTATAGAAACAAATTTTGACAAAATTTTCTTTAATAATGAAATTTTGACAAAATTTCTTACATAAAAAAATTGGAAAATTTTGACAAAAATTTAAAAAAGAACATTTGAAAAAAATCCATGGCAAATTCTGTGAAAATTTTCTATATGAAAGAAATTTTGACAATATTTCCTATAGTAAAGGAAATTGGACTTTCTTGCAGGGAACGCCAAAGAGAGGAATTTGGACAACATTTCATAGGGCAAAGAAATTTTGACAAATTGCGCACAAAAAGAAAGTTAAAAATCCAAAATCAAATTTTCCAAAGAAAAAATTTCCTATAAAAATGCAATTTTTACCAAATTTGCTATAAAAAAAGAAATGTTGACAAAATTTTGGTATGAAAAGAAATTATGACAAAATTTCATATCAAAACGAATTTTGACAAAATTTCATATAGCAAAGAAATTTTGACAAAAAAAAAAAAAAAACTATTTGAAAAAACAACCTATAGCAAATTTTGAAATATTTATACCCTGCGCCACACTGTGGAACAGGGTATTATAAGTTAGTGCATATGTTTGTAACACCCAGAAGGAGACGAGATAGACACATGGTGTCTTTGGCAATAATGCTCAGGGTGGGTCCGTCCGTCTGTCTGTGAACACATTTTTGTGATCAAAGTCTAGGTCGCAATTTAAGTCCAATGGCCTTCAAATTTGGCACATGTTCCTAATTTGGGTCACAATGGAACCCTATTGATTTTGGAAGAAAACGGTTCAGATTTAGATATAGCTCCCATATATATCTTTCGCCCGATATGGACTTATATGGCCCCAGAAGCCAGATTTTTGGCCGAATTTGGTTGAAATTTTGCACTAGGAGTACAATTAGTAGTACAGTAAAGTGCGCAAAATTTGATTGAAATCGTTTCAGATTTAGATATAGCTCCCATATATATCTTTCGCCCGATATGGACTAATATGGTCCTAAAAGCCAGAGTTTTGGCCCAATTTGGTTGAAATTTTGCACAAGGAGTAGATTTAGCATTGTAGCTATGCGTGCCAAATTTGGTTGAAATCGATTCAGATTTAGATATAGCTCCCATATATATCTTTCGCCCGATATGGACTAATATGGTCCTAGAAGCCAGAGTTTTGGCCCAATTTGTTTGAAATTTTGCACTAGGAGTACAATTATTAGTGAAGTTAAGTGTGCAAAATTTTATTGAAATCGGTTCAGATTTAGATATAGCTCCCATATATAGCTTTCGCCCGAAATTTTGCACAGGGAGTAGAATTAACATTGTAGCTATGCGTGCCAAATTTGGTTGAAATCGGTTCAGATTTAAATATATCTCCCATATATAGCTTTCGCCCGATTTACCCTCGTATGACCACAGAGGCCAATTTTTAACTCCGATTTAGTTAAAATTTTGCACAGGGAGTAGAATTAGCATTGTTGCTATGCGTGCCAAATTTGGTTGAAATCGGTTCAGATTTAGATATAGCTCCCATATATATGTTTTTCTGATTTCGACAAAAATGGCCAAAATACCAACATTTTCCTTGTAAAATCGCCACTGCTTAGTCGAAAAGTTGTAAAAATGACTCTAATTTTCCTAAACTTCTAATACATATATATATATATATATATATATATATATATATATATATATATATATATATATATATATATATATATATATATATATATATATATATATATATATATATATATATATATATATATATATATATATATATATATATATATATATATATATATATATATCGAGCGATAAATCATAAATAAACTTTTGCGAAGTTTCCTTAAAATTGCTTCAGATTTAAATGTTTCCCATATTTTTTTTACTAACATTGTGTTCTACCCTAGTGCATTAGCCGACTTAAATTTTGAGTCTATAGATTTTGTAGAAGTCTATCAAATTCTGTCCAAATCGAGTGATATTTAAATATATGTATTTGGGACAAACCCTTATATATAGCCCCCAACACATTTGACGGATGTGATATGGTATCGAAAATTTAGATCTACAAAGTGGTGCAGGGTATAATATAGTCGGCCCCGCCCGACTTTAGACTTTCCTTACTTGTTTTTAAAGAAATTTTGAAAAAAAAAAAAGATTTTTAAAGTGCATACAAATAAAATTTGGAATTGTCTTGTTCGGGGGCAAGCAAATCCATTTTGACAAAATTTCCTGTTTTGACAAAATGATTTTGATAAAATGATTGTGATAAAATTTCCTATAAAATTGTCTTGATCGAGGACAATCCAATCTATTTTAAACGAAATTGTTAGAGGAAAGACAATATTGACTAAATTTCTTATAGCAATTAAATTTTTGGCAAAATGAAGTCCATACAAGTGAAATGTTGATAAAACTTCCTATAGAATTGTCTGGTTCGAGGACAAGCCAAGGAAAGGAATTTTGACAACATTTCATAGGGAAAAGAAATTTTGATAAATTGTGCACAAAAAAGAATGGATTTTTTTAATCAAAGAAATTTCCTAGGAAATTTGGAAAATTTTTCAAAAACAAAATTTTCTGTAAAAATTATATCATTGCTTCCCAGCAAAAAAGCGTCGCCATAAAAGTAGTGAAAATTTTCTTTTTGGATCTGGAAGTGGTGCAAAATTGGCCCAGAAGCGATGAGTTTAACATGGTCATAGGATGGATGTCCACCATTTCAACAGCCGTTGCACCGAATATGCATCAGTTTTTTAGGTGTGATCCAAATTCAGTGTTTTGGACGTGAATTAAAAAATTTTGCGATATTTTGATAAATAAATAATTTTTATTTTTTTAAATGATTTTTAATGCATTTTAATGCTTGCCTGAAACACATGACTTTTTTGGAAGTAATTTTAAAGTTGTGCCTTTGGAAGTATTTCCAATTTTTTTCATTCGAGGACAGACAAAAAAAATGCTTTTGATGCCTTTGGAAGTATTTCCAAATTTTTTCGTTCGAGGACAGACAAAAAAAAATGCTTTTGATGCTATCCTAAAAAAGTGACAAACTTCCTGAAACAAAATTTCCATATATTTTCCTCAAGAAAAAATGTTAACAAAATTTTTCTAAGAAAAGACAAATTTAACACAATTTTATATAGAAAATGAACTAAATTTCATGTTGAATTTTATTTTTAAACATTTTATATAGAAAAGAAATTTTGACAAAAATTCCTACAGCAAAGACAATTTGATAAAATTTCATGAAAAAGGTATTTCTATAAAATTTCCTATATAAAACGAATTTTAACGTGAATTAAAAAATTTTGCTATATTTTGATAAATAAATAATTTTTATTTTTTTTTAATGATTTTTAATGCATTTTAATGCTTGCCTGAAACACATGACATTTTTGGAAGTAATTTTAAAGTTGTGCCTTTGGAAGTATTTCCAAATTTTTTCGTTCGAGGACAGTCCTTAGTTTTTCCATCTACACATGGGCTAATGCCATATGTGTACATACCCTCTGTTTCTTGTGCTATTATATTTCCAATCTGAGGAATGATGACAAAATGGTAATATGAACTAAAATTGAAAGTAAAAAAAAAAACAATTTACTCAGCTTCAGTTATGATATTGCATGGCGAACTTTTCGTCAAACTGTCGTTGGACTGTCTGTTACACTGTGATGTCTTCAGATTGGAATGGAATGAAGAAGCAAAAAACAACGAAACAAAACAACAATCATGCATTTTCTTCTAAGTGAACGGAATGTTGTCAAAGCGAGAAATGCTTGATATCAAGTGATTTTTTTCTATTTTACGCATAACAAATGCAAACAATTCAACATCAATATTTTGAAATGATTGTGGAAATAGCAATGAACGCAAAGTAGACAAGATATTATGCGGCATATTGTAATGGAAATTAGGAATTGTGTAATTTGAAAATGTGGTATGTCAGTAATAAAGAATTAAAAAAAATCTGTTTAAATTATTTATGTAATCAATACTCGATAATCTCGACCCATTATGATATGGAATCAGATAATGCCAAAAAAATGTGGATTTTTTTTAATAAAAAAAAAAATTCATAATTTTTTATCCATAAAATTTTTATAGCAATAATAATAAAAAATCATTAGATTTTCTATGGCAAAAATTCCTATTAAAAATTTAATTGTATCAATTAATTGTTAAATTGAAAAAGTTTTCAATGGAATTTTTTTAAAAATTAAAAAAAAAAATCCATAATTTTTTAGCCATAACATTTTTATAGCAAAAAATACAAAAAAAAACTATTTATTTTCTATTGGATACAAAAAAAAACTTTAAATTTTCTATGGCAAAAATTCCTATTAAAAATTTAATTGTATCAATTAATTGTTTAATTGAAAAAGTTTTCAATGGATTTTTTTTAAAGTAAAAAAATCCATAATTTTTTAGCCATAACATTTTTATAGCAAAAAATACAAAAAAAAACGTTAAATTTTCTATGGCAAAAATTCATATAAAAAAGTTAATTGTATCAATTAATTTTTTAATTGAAAAAGTTTTCAAATTCAATCAACATTTTTTATATTTATTTTTTGGGTGGGATATATTCAGAAGAAATTTAACCCTGGACAGTCATCCTTCGTCAAAATGACGACGCGTAATTTCATTTTCGATTTAAAATGCATTTTAGTCGTTTGGGAAATCATAAATTTAAGTTATACTAATTCAACCATTTTACGAATTTTTGTTTTATACTAATTAAAAACAAATTGAATAAGAAAATAAACTCAATTTTGGTTCTCATTTTTGCTTACGATGTAAATTATAGCGTCTTGAAATAAGCCGTAGTCAAAATGACGAAGGATGACGTTAGTGTATAAAAAATAAGGATGACTTTCCAGGGTTAAGATTTTAATTCTTTTGATTACAAGTTTTTTTTATAATTTTTTTTTTTTTGCAAATTTTCTAAAAAAAATAATAGAACTTTCTTAAACATTCACTTCTCTTATTTTACAGCTCACCATTGTAGCAGATGCTTTAAGAGGTTCCCAAGAATTGGATGTACCCGTTGATACTACCTTATCTAGTTTACATGTGAAAATTGATAAACTCATGAGAAGGGCGGTATTGGAAACGCCCAATGGCGGTTAGTTATGATCACATCTAAATTTATTTATTATATATGTTTATATTTACAATTTTATGTCTGTGCACAATTTTTTTTTTTATTACAATTTTATATGTTTTTCCTCATATCATATGATCATCACAAGCATATACAGATATGAATAAAAGTTTAATGTAATATGTTCCTGGATTCTTTTTTCGGGAAAATAGTACATTATCGCATTCATTCAAATGAATATGTTTGTTGGTGTCATATATCTTTTCTGTGTGTTTTCTTCTCAAAATCTTTTTTGCTTTTTTTCTATCTATATGTGTATTTTTTTAACTTAAAGTTAAGAATTTTTTTGTTTAAATTTTTACTAACAATTGGTAAATTGATACACACCCCAATACCTTTAATATTATTAAGGGTTTATATATTAATTATAGAGCTTTAAATGTTAAAAAATCTACTAATAATAATGGGAAATTAAAAAAAAAACTGGGAAAGATTTTTTTACAGAAAATTTTGCTTTTACAACTACTTTTGAAATTTTTTAAAATAAAATTTTCTAGAATATTTTTGTATTTTCCTACAACATATTAAAGTAACTTCGATTGAAAAAAAAAAATTGAGTAAATCAAATTAATTTAAAATATATTAAATTTAACAAAATCAAATAATATTTAACCACTTTAATCCTGTCAATGGCGTTTACAAATTGTAATATCCCTGTGTCGTATAAATAATATTAATTCCATTGTTAGTACTAATACAACATGGTGTCCCATATTTTGTTAATGGTTTCAGTGTTGTATACGTTACATTAATTCTATTTAAAATCCCTTCTAAAACGAAACGAATTCTAAAAGCATTTTGGATTGTCAAATATCGACATTAAATTGTATATATGAAAATCAAAGGAAGGTTAAATCTACTTTCATATTTTTAAACTTAAAAAATTTTCCATTAGACCAGTGAAACTGTTTTTTTTTTTACTTTTAGACTACGGTTGATAAAATAAATCAAATTTAAGTAAATTGAATTAAATTGGTTTAAATTCAAATTGAGAAAATCAAATTAATTTAAAATATATTAAATTCAACCACTGTAATCCCGTCAATGGCAATTTGTAAATTGCAATATCCCTATGTCGTATAAATAATATTGATTTTTATTATTAGTACTAATACGACATAAGTTAATGGTTTCAGTGAGGTATGCGTTAGAAATTAATACTTCAATTTGAAATCCCTTAGAAAGTATTATGAATTGTCAAATTTCGAGATTAAATTCTATATTTGGAAACCAAAAGAAGACTAAAGTTAATACCAATAAAAATTCCATTAGACCAGAGAAACTACTTTACATCAATAATTTTTGTTGTAAATAAATTAACTAAAAAAGAGAAAAAAATATACAGAAATAAAATAAATCCATTTTCATAAAATAAAATGTTGACAAAATTTTCTGTAGAAATAAAATTTTGACAAATTTTCTATAGAACTAAAAATTTGACAAAACAAAATAAAATTTTGATAAAATTTTTCTATTTTTTTCTAGAAATAAAATTTTGACATTTTCTATAAAAATAAAAGTCTTGACAAAACTTGCTATAGAAATTCAATTTTAATAAAATTTTTCTAGAGAAATAATATTTTGACAAAATTTTCTATAGAAATAAAATTTTGACAAAATTTTCTATAGAAATAAAATTTTGACAAAATTTTCTACAGACAAAATTTTCTATATAAATATAATTTTGACAAAAAATATATTTCTATAGAAATTTGACAAAATTTTCTATAGAAATACAATTTTGATAAAATTTTTTGTAAATTAAAATTTTAACAAAATTTTCTATAGAAATAAAATTTTGACAAAATTTTCTATAGAAATAAAATTTTGACAAAATTTTCAATAGAAATAAAATTTTGACAAAATTTTCTATAGAAATAATATTTTGACAAAATTTTCTATAGAAATAAAATTTTGACAAAATTTTCTATAGGTCAAAATAAAAATTGATCAAAATTTTGACAAAATTTTCTATAGAAAAAAAAATTGACAAAATTTTCTATAGAAAAAAAAATTGACAAAATTTTCTATAGAAATAACATTTTGACAAAATGTTCTATAGAAATAAAATGTTGACAAAATTTTCTATTGAAATAAAATTTTGACAAAATTTTTTATTGAAATATAATTTTGACAAAACAAAATACAATTTTTATAAAATTTTTTGTAAATTAAAATTTTGAAAAATAAAGTTTTAAAATATAATTTTGACAAAATTTTCTATAGAAATAAAATTTTGACAAAACAAAAAACAATTTTGATAATTTTTTTTTTTGTAAACTAAAATTTTGACAAAATTTTCTATAGAAATAAAATTTTGACAAAATTTTCTATAGAAATAAAATTTTGACAAAATTTTCTATAGAAATAAAATTTTCCAAAATTTTCTATAGAAATAAAATTTTGACATAATTTTCTATAGAAATAAAATTTTGACAAAATTTTCTATAGCAATAAAATTTTGCCAAAATGTTCTATAGAAATAAAATTTTGACAAAATTGTCTAAAGTAATAAAATTTTGACAAGATTTTCTATAGAAATATAATTTTCACAAAATTTTCTATAGAAATATAATTTTGACAAAATTTTCTATAGAAATAAAATTTTGATATATAAAATTTTCTATGGAAATAAAGTTTTGAAAAAAATTTCTATAGAAATAAAATTTTGAGAAAATTTTCTATAGAAATAAAATATTGACAACATTTTCTATAGAAATAAAATTTTGACAAAATTTTCTATAGAAATAAAATTTTGACAAACTGTTCTATAGACATAAAATTTTGACCAAATTTTCTATAGAAACAAAATTTTGCCAAAATTTTCTACAGAAATAAAATTTTGACAAAATTTTCTATAGAAATAAAATTTTGACAAAATTTTCTATAAATTTTGACAAAATTTTCTATAGGTCAAAATAAAAATTGATCAAAATTTTGACAAAATTTTCTATAGAAATAAAATTTTGATCAAAATTTTCTATAGAAAAAAAAAATTGACAAAATTTTCTATAGAAATAAAATAAAATTTTGACAAAATTTTCTATAGAAATAAAATTTTCCAAAATTTTCTATAGAAATAAAATTTTGACATAATTTTCTATAGAAATAAAATTTTTACAAAATTTTCTATAGCAATAAAATTTTGCCAAAATTTTCTATAGAAATAAAATTTTGACAAAATTGTCTAAAGTAATAAAATTTTGACAAGATTTTCTATAGAAATATAATTTTCACAAAATTTTCTATAGAAATATAATTTTGACACAATTTTCTATAGAAATAAAATTTTGATATATAAAATTTTCTATGGAAATAAAGTTTTGAAAAAATTTTCTATAGAAATAAAATATTGACAACATTTTCTATAGAAATAGAATTTTGACAAAATTTTCTATAGAAATAAAATTTTGACAAACTGTTCTATAGAAATAAAGTTTTGACCAAATTTTCTATAGAAACAAAATTTTGCCAAAAATTTCTACAGAAATAAAATTTTGACAAAATTTTCTATAGAAATAAAATTTTGACAAAATTTTCTATAGAAATACAATTTTGACAAAATTTTCTATAAATTTTGACAAAATTTTCTATAGGTCAAAATAAAAATTGATCAAAATTTTGACAAAATTTTCTATAGAAATAAAATTTTGATCAAAATTTTCTATAGAAAAAAAAATTGACAAAATTTTCTATAGAAATAACATTTTGACAAAATGTTCTATAGAAATAACATTTTGACAAAATTTTCTATTGAAATAAAATTTTGACAAAATTTTTTATTGAAATATAATTTTGACAAAACAAAATACAATTTTGATAAAATTTTTTGTAAATTAAAATTTTGAAAAAAAATTTCTATGGAAATAAAGTTTTGAAATATAATTTTGACAAAATTTTCTATACAAATAAAATTTTAACAAAACAAAAAACAATTTTGATAATTTTTTTCTGTAAATTAAAATTTTGACAACATTTTCTATAGAAATAAAATTTTGATAAAATTTTCTATAGAAATAAAATTTTGAAAAAATTTTCAATAGAAATAAAATTTTGAATAAATTTTCTAAAGAAATAACATTTTGAAAAAATTTTCTACATTTTGACAAAATTGTCTATAGAAATAAAATTTTGACAAAATTTTCTATAGAAATAAAATTTTGGCAAAATTTTCTATAGAAATAAAATTTTGAGAAAATTCTCTATAGAAATAAAATTTTGACAAAATTTTCTATAGAAATAACATTTTTGTAAAATTTTCTATAAAAATAAAATGTTGATCAAAATTTTCTGTAGAAATAAAATTTTGATCAAAGTTTTCTATAGAAATAAAATTTTGAAAAAAAAAATTCTATAGAAATAAAATGTTGATTAAAATTTTCTATAGAAATAAAATTTTGATCAAAATTTTCTATAGAATTAACATTTTTACAAAATTTTCACCGTACTTGTTTTTGTCATAAGGGCGTTTGTAATATAGATAAGTTAAAAAATTCTATAATTAACCTAATGGTGGGTTCAGTTTTTTTGAGTGTATGTACACGGATAGTATTAATTGCAAATTAAAAAAAAAAAATACATTGTAAATAGATACTGGTTCAAAGTAAGCGCCTCCTTTTACATTGATATTACTTATACGACATGACATTCCAATGGATATCGGCGTTGTATACGTTATATTTAAATAAAAACAATTATACACACACAAAAATATTTTTTGTCTTCAACGACGAAATTAATTGATCCAATTAATTTTTAATTGAAATGTCTTCATTCACAGAAATTAAATTAAAAGTCAATTTAAAAATGAAATGATCCAATTAAAAAATTAATTGATACTATTAATTTTTGTGATTGATTTTTGTTTCAATTAAAAAATTTGTTGGATCAATTAAATTTTTAATTGAATATTTTTTTAAAACTCAATTAAGACTTTAATTGGAACAATTTTCGTAAATTTTTTTTTCTGTGTACGACATAAAGTGCTTTCAGCGTTACATTGTTGACAAATACAAAATTACGAAATCATATACTTTCAAACAAAACTAATTTTTGTTTTCTTGTATAACAACAAAACAAGAAAACAAAAATTAGTTTTGTTGTCAATCACGAAATTAATTGATGCAAGTACTACACAAATGATAGTATCAATCGCCAACATCAATTAAAATATTAATTTATAATGTTAATGTTTGTGATTGATACCAGGTATTGATTAAACCATTTGTTGAAGCAATTAAATTTTTAACTGATTTTTTTTTTTTTAATTTTAAACATTTCAAAATTTTTAAAAATATTGTGTGTTCTTTTATTAATTTGATTTAGTTAATTTATAATTTATTTGTTCTTAAATTATGTAAAAAAATGTAGTTTTTAAGTTTTGACGTATAAGCAATAGCAATTCCATTAATATTGCTTATACGACATCAAGAACGATATAAAGCAATTTGTATTACTATAGTAAACGATATATTAATTTTAATTAAAATCGCTTATACGATCCCAAGTGCTTTTCAGCACAGCTTTTTTATACTAAAAATAATACAATAAAATCAAGATTTAGTTCAAATCATGCACGGCCAAAAGGATCGAGATCAATTGTGGAATTAATTTGTTTTATTTTAAAAAATGTTCATTTATATAAATTAACCAATGAAACTTTTTTCATATAAACGTTCCTCCAAAATTTCGCAGTAATATTCTTAATTTGGTATTGAAGGTTCCAATTAAGTTTTTTCTTTGATATTTTCTTGAAATTATACTTATTTTTTTTTAAATTTGTAAAAAAAATGTACTTTTAAAGTTTTGACGTATAATTAATAGTAATTCCATTGATATTACTCATACGACATCAAGAACGATATAAAGCAATTGATATTACTATGGTATACGCTATATTAATTTGAATTAAAATCGCTTATACGATCCCAAGAGCCTTTTAGCACAACTTTTTTATACCAAAAAATTTACAATAATTTCGAATCAATTTGTTTTAGTTTAAAAAAATTTTCATTTGTATAAATTGACCAGTGAATTTTTTCCATATATATCTAAACGTTCTTCATAAATGAAAATAAAAATTAAAAAAAGTGGTTTCCTTGAAAAATAAGTCAAATTAAGCTTTCGTTTTGATATTTTCCCGAAATTCAACTTTTCCCCAAAACCAAACCCAATATAAACAACTTGTAAATATTTCCTTAAATTTCCCCCTGAATTAAACGAACCCAGTTTTCTTTTTAAATTTTCTAACGAAAATAATTTTTTGTAAGTATTTAACAAAACTAAAGTAATTCCTAAAACCCTAGTATATCTATGTAGTACAAAACAAAAAACAAAATAAAAAAAATTTTGTGTATATCCTTACATAAAAATATATATTATATATGTTAAGATAAAATTATAATTATTATACAATCAATAACTATGTATAAACATTTAACTTAAGGCAATTTACAACGAAATGACAATAGCATTAATAAAAAAAAAAAAAACAAATAAATTTAATAATTTTTGTGTGTGTGTTTTTTTGTCTAAATTATCTTTTTGTGTGTACTATATTTTCTACTGTCTAATGTCCCAAATTGATTGATACTGCAAATAAAAAAAAAAAATTATAAAAAAGCACCTGCAGCAAAGGAAATGCACTATTTAATCTTATTTAAAGTAAGTATCACACATACTCTATGTCTTTGTATTTTGTCCATATCAAATTTTATAACTAAAATTAAAATTTAAAAACAAAAAAATCTTATGTACAGCACCAAATTATTCCTAACCCAGACAATTGCACCCAATATCACAACATTACGCCTGTTTTCTTTTAGGACTCTGTGCAACATTTGTATAAGGTATCCAGAATATAGATTATATATATTATTTACATGATCCGTTTCTCTCCGCGAAAACAAAGTTTAATTTTCTGAAATTTTTTTAAGAGTCAATTCGAAATTTACTTTCCCTCTATTCCCAGTCAAATGCATTCAAATCGTTGGATTGACTTTGGCAAAAGAAAAGTGATATGTACCAATGACAAAGTCGACTATCAAAAACCTTTTTTTGGGAGGTTCGAGTATAATTCACATTGGATTTAGTGAATTATACGAATTTCTTCTGATAATTGGTTGTTAGTTTCGCTACGGGGAACTACGGTACGTTGACATGTTAGGTAGGGCAGAGATTCCCTTAATGTCATGCTGCATCTATTGCTTTTAGACATTTTGGCCAAACAGTCAACTGCAACAACAGCTGTGCTGTTGCGCGAGCTATCGCTGCGGTCGAAAAAATGTACGGTCACCTCAAAATAATGCCAGATGTGCCTAACCACTTTTCGACAAAAAGTTTGGAACTCTAATTCCCAACAGTGAGGCATGGTGTAACCAAACCCCAGGGAATAAACGATATATAGATTTCTACACTGATGGCTCCAAATTGGATGGACAAGTGGGTTCTAAAGTAGAGGTGTGCGCGTGACACGATTCACGCGTGAATCACGTGAGTCGTGAACAAAATCCAAAGGAACTCCGGGGAATAAACGACGACACAGATGGCTGCAAATTGGATGGACAAGTGGGTTTCGGAGTATATGTAAGTAGAGATGTAGAGATATGCGTGAATCACGTGAGTCGTGAACAAAATCCAAAGCAACTCTCTTGAATGTGCGTGAATGACACTAAAATAAATATGTCGTGCGTGAGCGTGTGTGAGAGATAAAATCGGTTCGTGAATTTGCGTGACTAAAATTTTTGTAAAATCACGCTCATGAAAAAAAAATCAAGATTTAATTCATACTCGTATATTAGCTGAAATTAATTTAGCTCTCGAACTATATTCTATTTTTGAATTTTGTTACCTCTGCTGATTACCATTTGGAAAATGTCGTGAATAACGTGAATTGTCGTGAATCGTTCGTGACCGTGAGTCTTTAAAATTAGTTCGTCCGTGAGTACTGGTTTTCTTTTCGTGAATGTGCGTGAGTGGGATTGGCTTGCACACGTATCGTGCGTGAATAAATTAATTTAGCTCTCGTGCGTGAGTGCGAGTGAAATTTCAGTCTCGCGCATACCTCTATTCTAAAGATCTGGAAATTCGAATACCGAAAAGATTACCTAATCACTGTAGTGTTTTTCAGGCTGAAATATTAGCAATAAGAGAGGTGGTGAATTGGCTGAGAAGTAATGTTCCAATAAATATTGGCATTAATAACATACTCAGCCGGTCAACCTGCAATAAAATCCTTAGAATCTGGGTTCCTTAACTTAAAAACGGCCATCGACTGTCGCAAATCTCTCAACGAGATGGCTGATCAGTAGAATATTCACCTAATATGGCCAAAGGAACATACCGGGGAACAAAGAACGGCTGCGATCTCAATATAATCGATAAAAATTATTCCATGTGCATCCCAAAAAACAGAGGTCATTACTTTGCCAGCGGACTTTTGAGTCTTTCCACGTTTCGGAGACGGTTCACCGATCGCTGTCCACTCAGCCGACTGTCGATTGAACTCAGGAGTGTAGTGATGGAGCCATGTTTCATCCATTGTCACATATCGACGGAAAAACTCGGGTGTATTACGAGTTAACAGCTGCAAACACGGCTCAGAATCATCTACAGGTTATTGGTTTTAGTCAAATGTGAGCTCTCGCGGCTCCCATTTTGCTCAGAGCTTCCGCGTATCCAAATACTGATGAATGATATGACCAACACGTTCCTTTGATATCTTTAAGGCCTCTGCTATCTCGATCAACTTCATTTTACGGTCATTCAAAATCATTTCGTGGATTGTTTTTTTATGTTTCCGTCGGTAACCACCTCTTTCGGACGTCCACTGCGTTCACCGTCCTCCGTGCTCATTTCACCACGCTTGAATTTTGCATACCAATCAATTATTGTTGATTTCCCTGGGGCAGAGTCCGGAAACTCGTTATCAAGCCAAGTTTTTGCTTCCACCGTATTTTTTTCGCTTCAGAAAACAGTATTTTATCAAAACACGAAATTCCTTTTTTTCCATTTTTTTTCACAATAACAAAAGTTGCTTCACAAAAGATGCACTATTTCACAAACTAATTGACTTACAGACGTCAAATTTTGACACGAATCACCTCTTGTGTGAGTGTCCTGCATTTTGTGTAAGGCGTAAGCGAATTTTAGGGGCATATAGCTTTAGATTACTGGCGGACCTGGAAAACGTTAACTTAAGCAGTCTGTTAATGTTTTTGGAACAATCTGGTTGGTTCAACAAAAGAAAATAATAGATAAGGTTCAGTGGTTAAAACTAGAAGTGTCCATATGTAATAGCTACTTTTAGTTAAATGTGGTATCACATGGGACTGAATAGTCAAAGTGAGCCAAATGCACAAATTGGTCAACATCGCTCCATAATTATATATAGCCGCCATATAAACCGATCAGCAGATTTGACCTCCGGAGTTTCTTGGTTTTCCAAGAAACTCATCTGATTCAGTTCAAATTTGGAACGTGGTTTTAATATCTGGCCTCAAACACCCATGCAAAAATTGGTCCACATCGGTCCATAATTATATATAGCCCCCATATAAACCGATCAGCAGATTTGACCTCCGGAGGCCAAAATTCATCTGATTCAGTTGATATTTGGTACGTGGTGTTAATATATGGCCTCAATACCCATGCAATAATTGGTCTAAATCGTTCAATAATTATATATAGGCCCCATATAAACCGATCCCCATATTTGACCTCCGGAGCCCCTTGGAAGAGCAAAATTCATCCGATTCGGTTGAAATTTGGTACGTGATGTTAATATATGGCCTCAAACACCCATGCAAAAATTGATCGAAATCGGTCCATACTTATATATAGGCCCCATATAAACCGATCCCCAGATTTCACCTCCGGAGCCCCTTGGAAGCCGAAAATTCATCCGATACGGTTGAAATTTGGTATGTGATGTTAGTATATTGTATCCAACAACCATGCAGGAATTGGTTCATATCAGTCCATAATTATATATAGTTCCCATATAAACCGATCCCCAGATTTGACCTCCGGTGTCTTATGGAGAAGCAAAATTCATCCGATCTGTTTGAGATTTGGTATGTGATGTTAGTATATGATATTTAACAACCATGCTAAAAGTGTCCATATCAGTCCATAATCATATGTAGCCCCCACATAAACCGATCCCGAGATTTGGTTTTGGAGCCTCTTGGAGGAGATGATTTCATCCGAGTCAGTTGAAATTTGGTACATTGTGCTAGTATATGGCCGTTAACAACCATGTCTAACTGGGTCCATATCGGTCTATAGTTATATATAGCCCTCAGATAAATCGATCCCCAATCACACAAAAATTGGTCGATATCAAGTTCATAATTGTATATATCCCCCACATAAGCGACCCCCATATTTCAATTCTGGCTCTCTACGTATCGTGCAAAAAGTGCATATCGATTCGTAAGACTTACCTATACATAACTTTTTTGTCTAATATATACCACGTATGGACTAACTCACAATTTAGAAAACGATGTTAAGAATTTTTAAGAAACCACAACCCAAGTAATTCGATTGTGGATGACATTCTTTCGTAGAAGTTTCTACGCAATTCATGGTGGAGGGTACATAAGGTTCGGCCTGGACGAACTTACGGCCGTATATAATTGTTTTAATTAAAAACGTAACTATTTTTAGTCACTTTTATAACTGACTTATTTTTTTTATACAATTAATTTTTTAATCAATCTCGAAAGAGTAAGTCAGTTAAAAAAAATTAAAATTGTCCATCATTTTTTTTAACTGGCTTAATCTTTCGATTTCCATGATCGGTATATATGTTTGCTTGGCAGAATATTGGTGGGTATTTAAGATTCGACCCGTCCGAACTTAAGCCCGTATTTACTTGTTGAGATTACTTTCATTGTTTTTAACTTGATTTGATTGTTAACATTTTAAATTTACACTTAAAGCAGTGAAATAGCAACGTTTTATAAAATTTCTCCAAAAGAACTTCATGGGAAGGGCAAAAAATCGATAAAGAATCCCGTTATGCTCTCAAAAAGAAAAGTGTATGGAACAGCTTTCAATTGTTTTGCTGGGTATTATTAGCATATTATTTATATTCAATAGAGCACTATCAAGAATATAGCTACTTTGTTTATATTCAAAATACATCGAATCATTTCAAAACAACAGTAGAAGAAAAAATTATATAGAACTAAACCAATTGTAATCAATTCATGGCAGGTAATTATATTAGAGTTGCATTTCTCATTTTGCGCATACGAAACGACGTCATTTTAATTATTTTAATCTTTGACAGCCACGTAAACAAATATGAGCCGTTCGGTCGAAAGTCCAAACTTACACATATTGACAAAGATACACATATTCGTTCAAATATAGAAATATACAATAAATTCATATAAAATATTTATCTAGTTAGAATGGTAGACGGCACAGAGAGTTCCGCTGTGACTCAATAAAAATTAAAAAAAAAATTAAACCAAACGAATTTAAAACAAATGGTTTGATATTTGCCCTCTTATAGAATCACTAACTGATAAAGCGTTTCGTTTTTTTTTTAATTCAAATTCAATAAGTAGCAGACTATTCATATCAGTAATAATATTTGATAGGTATGAGCAATTCAGTAGAAGTAGGTAATAAATGATGGGGACAAATCACTCCAAATAAATATAGCATTTATAACCAGGAGGCATAATGAGGTATTATCTAGATAATGATTGATTTGCAAACTGTGCCAAACAAAAATATTGCTTCTACTAGGGTTGATTTTTATATTTCGCTATTAGAGAAAAAAAAAATTAATATAAATTACATCACAAAAATAAATCAACGAAAATCACTTTATTGTTTTTCAAAATATTCCATTAGATCTATACACTTTTGTATGTGTTTCAAATAATTGTCAAAGCATTTTAGCCACTCTGATTAGGGTATCTATAAAACATGAATTTTGAATGCATCAACCGCTTCTCCAGGTGTTGAAAATTTTTCACCACTTATTTCATAGAGAATAAAAAGAAGTCAAGGCCTATACGGCGGTTGACCAATCAAATCGATATTTTAAGTGCTCAAAAATGCTGTTGTTTGAGCCGAGAAGAGTGATCCGTTTCGGGGGTTGGTTTCCCTGATTTCTTGGAAGACAACTACGATTGCGAAATATCCAGTTTTCCCCGGAATTTCGGTAGCTTTAATTTTAAAATTTTTATTACGAGTACGATTAGAAACGAAACATTCTTCAAAAACTTGAACTCAATTCTTGACTGATGTGGCCTATTTCCACTTTAGTGGAAATAGTTTTCTATAGCAATGAAATTTAAAAAACAAATTGCTATAGAAATAAAATTTTGAAAAAATACTTTAGAAATAAACTTTAACAAAATTTTCTATAGAAATAAAATTTTGGCAAAATTTTCTATAGAAATAAAATGTTGACAAAATTTTCTATAACATAAAATTTTGACAATATTTTCTATAGAAATAAAATTTTGACAAAATTTTCTATAGAAATAAAATTTTGACAAAATTTTCTATAGAAATAAAATATTGACAAAATTTTCTATAGAAATAAAATATTGACAAAATTTCCACTTTGGTGGAAATAGTTTTCTATAGCAATGAAATTTAAAAAACAAATTGCTATAGAAATAAAATTTTGAAAAAATACTATAGAAATAAACTTTAACAAAATTTTCTATAGAAATAAAATTTTTACTATAGAAATAAAATGTTGACAAAATTTTCTATAGAAATAAAATTTTGACAAAATTTTCTATAGAAATAAAATGTTAAAAAAAAAATTCTATACAAATAAAGTTTTGACAAAATTTTCTATAGAAATAAAATTTTCAGAAATTTTCTATAGAAATAAAATTTTGACAAATTTTCCTATAGAAATAAAATGTTGACAAAATTTTCTATAGAAATAAAATGTTGATAAAATTTTCTATAGAAATAAAATTTTGACAAAATTTTCTATAGAAATAAAATGTTGATAAAATTTTCTATACAAATAAAGTTTTGACAAAATTTTCTATAGAAATAAAATTTTCAGAAATTTTCTATAGAAATAAAATTTTGACAAAATTTTCTATAGAAATAAAATTTTGATAAAATTTTCTATAGAAATAAAATGTTGATAAAATTTTCTATAGAAATAAAATGTTGACAAAATTTTCTATAGAAATAAAATGTTGACAAAATTTTCTGTAGAAATAAAATGTTGATAAAATTTTCTATAGATATAAAATTTTGACAAAATTTTCTATAAAAATAAAGTTTTGACAAAATTTTCTATAGAAATAAAATGTTCAGAAATTTTCTATAGAAATAAAATTTTGACAAAATTTTCTATAGAAATAAAATTTTGACAAAATTTTCTATAGAAATAAAATTTTGTCAAAATTTTCTATAGATATAAAATATTGACAAAATTTTCTATAAAAATAAAGTTTTGACAAAATTTCCTATAGAAATAAAATTTTGAAAACGTTTTCTATAGCCATAAAAAAGGAAATGCTTGAAACTTCGTTTAGGCAAAGCCAACTACACTCAAAAAAGTGTTTACTTGGATCCAAAGATTTTGACTTTCCTTTAAGGATTTTGGTTATGATTCCGAACCAAAGATGCGGTATCTTTAAAATAAGGAAATTTTTTTGCGACCTATTTGTCTCTAAATTTAGGATCGATAAAATTAAAATTAGGATACAGATCTCATTTATCGAATTTTCATTATATTTTTCCGGTGTATTAATAAAGCTATTCACGTACAAACAAATGCCAGTTTAAAAATCTAATTTATGACGGATACTTCGAAGTAAAAAATATTTTCGTAATTTAAAAAAAAAAAAACTTTAAACCATAGATGCTAAATCCTCAAAATAAGTCTTAGCTTATATATTATTTGAAGCGTTTTTATCTTAAATCTAAAGATCCAATATTTCAGTTAATTTAAGGACGCTTTCTTTAAATCAAAAATGTGTTTTTTTACTTTAAAGAAAATTTGCCTTAAATTAAAGACATGCAACATTAACGAAGGGACAGAAATTTTCAAAATTTGTGTCCTAAATTTAATGAAAAAAAAATTTGAAGCAAAAATTATAAACTTCCTTTTAATTAAAATTTCATTATTTTAAAGAAATTTTTCCTTAATAGTAAGTAAATTGCGCATCCTAAAATTAAGTTTGCGTAATCTTTAATATCACGTAAATATTTTTTTTTTCAGTGTACTAAAAACTTTTTTTCAAGTGTAGTTCACTTTCGGTTGAGTGAATTACCCGAATTAATTCTGATAATTGGTTGATAGTTTTGCTCCAAGTAGAGGATGCTGATGAGGAATGTAGTAATTCCGAAACAGCTGCCCATCCAACCAATTTGCAGTCTATAGGGCTTTGCCCAATCAATCATACTTTTTCTCTGTTGGTTAAGATACGAGTACACTTGTATTTTAGTCAATGCATGGTTTTAAGCTGAAATCAAAAATAAAAATAATGAAATAAAAATTTTCTATAGAAATAAAGTCAACATGACTAAATTTTCTATAGAAATAACATATTGACAAAATTTTTTATATAAATAAACTTTTGGCAAAATTCTCTACAGAAATAAATTTTTGAAAAAAATTTCTATAGAAATTAAATGTTGACAAAGTTTTAAAAATAAAAAATAAAATATTGACGAAATTTTCTATAGAAATAAAATTTTTACAAAATATTCTAGAAAAATTAAATTTTAATTTTTATATAGAAATAAAATTTTGACAAAATTTTTTAGAGCAATAAAATTTTGACAACATTTTCTATAGAAATACAATTTTGTCAAAATTTTATTTCTATAAAATTGTATTTCTATTCCTTGATACAATACGAATTTAACGTAGGGTCGTTATTTTCAAGAACTATTTTGTATTCATGAACATTTAGTCCCGATTCTTCACGAAATGATTATGACAAAATTACCGAAAAATGTCTTAGCCAAGCTGAGTAAAATTATAAATTAACGCTTGGGTACCACAATAAAAATCCTGTGTCCATTTCGAGCCCAGAATTTTCTAGAGAAATAAAATTTTAACAAAATTTTCTATAAAAAATTTTTCGGGCTGCTATTACACCTAACCTAAGCCGACTAGCTTTAGATCTAGGCTCTATAAAATTAAAAGAAGGATACAGATCTAATTTATCGAATTTTCATTCTCTTAGAAAAAAAAAATGATCTCTTCATAGACAAGAAATTCAAATTATGGCATATATTTCAAAAATGCTTTCTTAATTTCAAAAAAAAAAATGTAAACTAAGCTTTTTTATGTTTAATACAAATATAAAATTTAAAGATTATGTCTTTAAATCAAAAATGCCAATCATAACTTTAACGGAAATTTTCATTGAATTTAAAGTTGGGTCGTTATTTTCAAGAACTATTTTGTATTCATGAACAAAATTACCGAAAAATGTCTTAGCCAAGCTGAGTAAAATTATAAATTAACGCTTGTGTATCACAATAAATACCCTGTGTCCGTTTCTAGCCCAAATGCTTCATTTCCACCCTATTGTCTGACGTAAAATAACAAGAAGCAAAATATTTTTTTTTGTAAATTTCGACGATTCGCTGAGCTTCTTTTTTAATAATGAAGAAAAAAATTTTTTTGAAAAAAATCCCCAATACTGGCAAAACTGGCTGAAACAACATCTATGTGTGTAAATATAACCATAGCGATAGGCGGTAGGCGAACATATTATTTACGTGTATTTCTTATGGGAAGCCCAAAATCCGCGACGGAATACCGTGACGGCTATCGGCGTGTCGCTAAATTAAAACTTATTCTAACTCCTTGGCGAAAACTGGTATAGTGTTGCTATCGCTTATCAATTTTTTTAACTCACCATTATTTTTTCTTGAAATAACTCAACAAATAATAAGCCATTGTATGTTTTTATCCAACTTCATTGTTTAATATTGTCAAAGAATGCTGTATTGACAACAAAAACGCTAGGAAACGTGAAAAAGGGAATTATTCGCCGTCAAGCTTATTGTATTTGCCGTTGCGGCAAAAATGTTTCGCCTACCGCCTATCGCTATGGTTATATTTACACACTATGACGGAATTAATTGCCTTACAATTGCCAATATAGGCTTACATTCTGCGAATGAAAACAATCATGCAATATACCAAATGAAGGCATAATTAATAATTTCATGATTCATCTAATCCATCCCCACCTAATAAACAACTTGCTGTAATGCAAAGCGTGTAATACTCCCATATCAACAAGTTTCCCATTCCCCCCTCGAAACGCACAAAAAACACACTATGGCAAACTATTTTCAACCCCTATGGTTGGTAAATGCAAACAAAACAACAATGATGTGGCAACCCAGTGCATGGAATAAAAAAATACTATAACAAAATCGTATGTTGTGCTCTCTTGTCTCTCGCTCTCTTGCTATGTCATCCTTTCGTAACAGGCGAAAATTACAGCAATAAATTATCCTTAAATTTGCCAAAGTGCAATGAGACAAACGGCAAAAAAATCCAAAGCACTTTTTTTTCTAATCTCTACACAAAAATGAAAAAAAATAATTTAGAAATTACCTTGGTGCGACGCAGTTATCAGCTGTTTTGTTTTTGTTGTTAGAAATTGAATAGAAACAAAACTATTTCACATTATCTTTTGTACATTGGTATTTTTAGATTTATTTCAAATTTGTGTTTATTTCCTCCTATAGCTGGTGTAAGATTTTCATTAACAAACACTTGACACTTTGTTCAATGGATGTCGAAAGATTTCACATAGGTTTTCTTATAAAAACTTTACACATTATATTACAACAAATACACTTTCTAAGCCCATTATTTAATTAACTTTCTATCGGTTTATATTCACTCGCACCAACTTTACATTAACAATGAGTTCAATAATTAGAGAAAAAACACCTTTTCTGTAAGAACAGCACTTTATTTATTATTATTTTTTACGTTTTTTCTGTTATTTGTTAATGAAATAGCTGGGCTGACGTGTGTTGTTGTTATTGCAAACCACGATAAACTAAAACAGTCATACTAATGGCCATTCACAATAGGCAATAATCAACATATGAAATGGTGCGAGTACTCACAATCACAATAACACACAATACCAAATAGAATAGACATGCCACATTATTTATATTGCCAAATCGCCTTAACAGAACCGTTAATTTAAATTATTTTCTTTCTTTTTTTTGCACCCTTTTTTCCAATATCTCTGCTTTTAGAAATAAATCTCAAAAAATTGGTTAAATTTAAAACACGTCTAATGATAACCAAGGATGATGATAAACGTTTGGATGCCTATGTCCCATTAACGAAATTACGCAAGGCCACAGTGTACAAATTGAAAATAATACCCGAAGATTTGAATAGCGAATATACTGTGTTTATACGCGGCGAACGTAAGGCTGATACATTTTTAGGTAAGTATGGTATATTATTGTTTGTTGATGCTTTGAAGATTTACGCTCAACTGAATGCGAATAGAATTTTTCATGTTCAATGATTTCTATTCGAACACAATCGATCGAGTCGAGAGAGATAATGAAAATACAGTTAGGTGATGATAACACTGTTCACCTATGATGCAAACCCCGTCTTGTCAGAAGGAAATAAATATACATATTTATTATTGATTTGAGTCAAGTGTAATTCGAAGTCCATTAGGAAAACACCAATGTATTGTATTTTAGCATTCACTTTATTTAAAACAGATGACAAGCTTTTCCTCAAATATGATAACTTAATATCAAGCTTGGTGTTACAGTAGGAGAGCGACACAGAAACAACTATCTAAAGTGTTGCTGAAAATTTTAATTTTTATTATCAAGTTACGAAAATTTTTTTATTTTAAAATATTGAATCACATCTGTTAAGTTAATACGGTAAGCTGACTGCAGTTCAAAAATACATCCAAATGTAAAATATTCAAACATATGGTTACATCATAATTTATTTCTAGAAAATTTTGTTAAAATTTTATTTTTAAAAAAAATTTTGTCAAAATTTTAGTTCTATAGAATATTTTGTCAACATTTTATATCTATAGAAAATTTTGTCAAAATTGTATTTCTATCGAAAATTTTGTCAACATTTTATTTTTATAGAAAATACTGTCAAAATTTTATTTCTATAGAAAATTTTGTCAAAATTTTATTTCTATAGAAAATTTTCCCAAAATTTTAATTCTATAGAAAATTTTCTCAAAATTTTATACATTTTTTATAAAATTTTGTCAAAAGTTTATTTCGATGGAAAATTTTGTCAAAATTTTATTTCTTTGGAAAATGTTGCCCTAAAATTTTATTTCGATGGAAAATTTTCTCAAAATTTTATTTCTTTGGAAAATGTTGTCAAAAGTTTATTTCTTTGGAAAATTTTGTCAAAATTTTATTTCTATAGCAAATGTTCTCCAAATTTTATTTCTATAGAAAATTTTGTAAAAATTTTATTTCTATAGAAAATTTTGTAAAAATTTTATTTCTATAGAAAATTTTCTCAAAATTTTATTTCTGTAGAAATTTTTGTCAAAATTTTATTTCTATCGAAAATTTTGTAAAAATTTTATTTCTATAGAAAATTTTGTCAACATTTTATTTCTATAGAAAATTTTGTCAAAATTTTATTTCCATAGCAAATTTTGTCAAAATTTTATTTCTATAGAAAATTTTGTCAAAATTTTATTTCTATAGAAAATTTAGTCAAAATTTTATTTCTACAGAAAATTTTGTCAACATTTTATTTCTATAGAAAATTTTATCAAAAGTTTATTTTAATAGAACATTTTGTCAAAAGTTTATTTTTATAGAACATTTTGTCAACTTTTTATTTCTATAGAAAATTTTATCAAAATTTTATAAAAATTTGTCAAAAGTTTCTTTCTTTGGAATATTTTGTCAAAATTTTATTTCTTTGGAAAATTTTGCCCTAAAATTTTATTTCTTTGGAAAATTTTCTCAAAATTTTATTTCTTTGGAAAATTTTGTCAAAAGTTTGTTTCTAAAGAAAATTTTGTAAAAATTTTATTTCTATAGAAAATGTTCTCAAAATTTTTTATAAATTTTTGTCAAAAGTTTATTTCTTTGGAAAAATTTGTCAAAATTTTATTTCTTTGGAAAATTTTGTCAAAAGTTTATTTCTTTGGAAAATTTTATCAAAATTTTATTTCTATAGAAAATGTTCTTCAAATATTATTTCTATAGAAAATGTTCTTCAAATTTTATTTCTATAGAAAATTTTGTCAAAATTTTATTTCTATAGAATTTTATTTCAATAGAATTTTATTTCTATAGAAAATTTTGTCAAATATTTATTTCTATAGAAGATTTTCTCAAAATTTTATTTCTATAGAAAATTTTGTCAAAATTTTATTTCTATAGAAAATTTTGTCAAAATTTTATTTTTTTTTTTTCTGTAGAAATTTTTGTCAAAATTTTATTTCTATCGAAAATTTTGTCAAAATTTTATTTCTATAGAAAACTTTGTCAACATTTTATTTCTATAGAAAATTTTGTCAAAATTTTATTTCCATAGCAAATTTTGTCAAAATTTTATTTCTATAGAAAATTTAGTCAAAATTTTATTTCTATAGAAAATTTAGTCAAAATTTTATTTCTACAGAAAATTTTGTCAACATTTTATTTCTATAGAAAATTTTATCAAAAGTTTATTTTAATAGAACATTTTGTCAAAAGTTTATTTTTATAGAACATTTTGTCAACTTTTTATTTCTATAGAAAATTTTATCAAAATTTTATAAAAATTTGTCAAAAGTTTCTTTCTTTGGAAAATTTTGTCAAAATTTTATTTCTTTGGAAAATTTTGCCCTAAAATTTTATTTCTTTGGAAAATTTTCTCAAAATTGTATTTCTTTGGAAAATTTTGTCAAAAGTTTGTTTCTAAAGAAAATTTTGTAAAAATTTTATTTCTATAGAAAATGTTCTCAAAATTTTTTATAAATTTTTGTCAAAAGTTTATTTCTTTGGAAAAATTTGTCAAAATTTTATTTCTTTGGAAAATTTTGCCAAAAGTTTATTTCTTTGGAAAATTTTATCAAAATTTTATTTCTATAGAAAATGTTCTTCAAATTTTATTTCTATAGAAAATGTTCTTTAAATTTTATTTCTATAGAAAATTTTGTCAAAATTTTATTTCTATAGAATTTTATTTCAATAGAATTTTATTTCTATAGAAAATTTTGTCAAATATTTATTTCTATAGAAGATTTTCTCAAAATTTTATTTCTATAGAAAATTTTGTCAAAATTTTATTTCTATAGAAAATTTTGTCAAAATTTTATTTCTATAGAAAATTTTGTCAAATTTTTTTTCTAAAGAAAATTTTGTCAAAATTTTATAAAAATTTGTCAAAAGTTTCTTTTTTTGGAAAATTTTGTCAAAATTTTATTTCTTTGGAAAATTTTGCCCTAAATTTTTATTTCTTTGGATAATTTTCTCAAAATTTTTTTTCTTTGGAAAATTTTGTCCAAAGTTTATTTCTAAAGAAAATTTTGTCAAAATTTTATTTCTATAGAAAATTTTCTCAAAATTTTATTTCTATAGAAAATTTTCTCAAAATTTTATAAAATTTTTTATAAAATTTTGTCAAAAGTTTATTTCTTTGGAAAATTTTGTCAAAATTTTATTTCTTTGGAAAATTTTGTCAAAAGTTTATTTCTTTGGAAAAATTTATCAAAATTTTATTTCTATAGAAAATGTTCTTCAAATTTTATTTCTATAGAAAACGTTCTTCAAATTTTATTTCTATAGAAAATTTTGTCAAAACTTTTTTTCTATAGAATTTTATTTCTATAGAAAATTTTGTCAACATTTTATTTCTATAGAAAATTTTCTCAAAATTTTATTTCTATAGAAAATTTTCTCAAAATTTTATTTCTATAGAAAATTTTCTCAAAATTTTATTTCTATAGAAAATTTTCTCAAAATTTTATTTCTATAGAAAATTTTGTCAAATTTTTTTTCTAAAGAAAATTTTGTCAAAATTTTATTTCTATAGAAAATTTTGTCAAAATGTTATTTCTATAGAAAATTTTGTCAAAATTGTATTTCTATCGAAAATTTTGTCAACATATTATTTTTATAGAAAATGCTGTCAAAATTTTATTTTTATAGAACATTTTGTCAACATTTTATTTCTATAGAAAATTTTCTCAAAATTTTTAAAATTTGTTCACAAGTTTCTTTCTTTGGAAAATTTTGTCAAAATTTTATTTCTTTGGAAAATTTTGTCAAAATTTTATTTCTTTGGAAAATTTTGCCTCAAAATTTTATTTCTTTGGAAAATTTTCTCAAAATTTTATTTCTATAGAAAATTTTCTCAAAATTCTATAAAATGTTTTTATAAAATTTATTCTTTGGAAAATTATTTCTTTGGAAAAATTTGTCAAAATTTTATTTCTTTGGAAAATTTTATCAAAATTTTATTTCTATAGAAAATGTTCTTCAAATTTTATTTCTATAAAAAATGTTCTTCAAATTTTATTTCTATAGAAAATGTTCTTCAAATTTTATTTCTATAGAAAATTTTGTCAAAATTTTATTTCTATAGAATTTTATTTCTATAGAAAATGTTGCCCTAAAATTTTATTTTCTATAGAAAATTTTTTCAACATTTTATTTCTATAGAAAATTTTCTCAAAATTTAATTTCTATAGAAAATTTTGTCAAAATTTTATTTCTATAGAAAATTTGGTCAATTTTTTTTTTCTAAAGAAAATTTTGTCAAAATTTTATTTCTATAGAAAATTTTGTCAAAATTTTATTTCTATAAAAAATTTTGTCAAAATTTTATTTCTATAGAAAATTTTGTCAAAATTATACTTCTGTAGAATATTTTATAAAAATTTTATTTCTAAAGAAATTTTTGTCAAAAAAAAAATCTTTTAAAAAATAGGTATGATTAAAATTTCTCAAACAGACAGCAAATTAAACCAAGCCTATCTGATCAAAATCACTTGTTTTTGGATCGCAAACATAATTTCCGAAGCTTTAACAAATAAACTATTCCGCAATCCAAATGTAGTAGTCTTTTGCACAATCTGTTCATTTGATAATCATATATAGTTTTTTTTTTAAACCTTGAACTTTCACATGTTTGATCGATACAAAATATTTCAAAATTTGTCCATTTGCTTACGCTTTATTTTCAGATGATATGATCAAACATTTTGAGACATATTTCTATGAAGGACATACACTGTATCCGGCACGCTTGCGTAATGGCAAATTACAAAGCATAACATCCGCCTTAGCTTTGGCCAATGTTCCAACTCATAGTAATATTCGTTTCCCCGATGACAAAATCGATAGTAAAGAACCCAAAGATGAAGTTGAAACATTTTCATCGGAAGAAATTCATCGTAACATGGAAGACGCATTACCATCGAATGCTACAGCTTTGGCCGAACAAAATGATTTACTAAATCAAAGAGGCACCAATGCTCTACAGCGAAAAAATACAAAAATCGAATTGGGCATACATTCACAAGTATTGATTGTTCCTGGTATGATGGGTCAATTGTATTTTGAGGTGACAAACACAGGATGCGATAGTATTTTCTATAATATACAAGTGATCGATGAAAAACGTTATCTCATGAGATTAGCACCACAAAGGTAAGAGAAAGAGAGAGAAAATGATGATAGTTATAGCTGGAAAAAATGTGAAAGTGATTATGAGATCGGCCGATTGATTATCAATAGATTGGGAATAAGTAAGCACGTTTTTTGTTTTTATGCCAGTGAAAAATTTACAGAAAGTCGTAAAAAAACAACAAAGACTTGAGTCTTGATTCAGGGACAATTTAATGATAGAGAGGACGTAACAGATGCTACAAAATGGATAAATTTTCACAAGAGATGCATAAAAGGAAATTCAAGCGTCAAAACTTCAATAACTTTATAAAAGTCATATACAGACCGCAAGTTGATGTAACGCCTAAAAGAATATCCTAGCAACTCAGGAATTCTCCTTGCAGCTTTAACATGATCATAAATTTCTATAGAAAATGTTGACAAAAATTTCTATAGAAAGTTTTGTCACAGTTTTATTTCTATAGAAAATTTTATCAAAATTTTATTTTTATAGAAAATTTTGTCAAAATTTTATTTGTATAGAACATTTTCTGAAAATTTTATTTCTATAGAAATTGTTCTCAAAATTTTATTTCTATAGAAACTTTTGTCAAAACTTTATTTCTATAGAAAATTTTGTCAAAACTTTATTTTTATAAAAAATTTTGTCAACATTTTATTTCTATAAAAAATTTTGTCAAAATTTTATTTTTATAGAAAATTATGTCAAAATTTTATTTTTATAGGAAATTTTGTCAAAATTTTATTTCTATAGAAAATGTTGTCAAAATTTTATTTGTATAGAACATTTTCCCAAAATTTTATTTCTATAGAAATTTTTTTCAAAACTTTATTTCTATAGAAAATTTTGCCAAAACTTAATTTTTATAAAAAATTTTTTCAACATTTTATTTCTATAAAAAATTTTGTTAAAATTTTATTTTTTTAGAAAATTTTGTCAATAATTTTATTTCTATAGACAATTTTGTCAAAATTTTATTTCTATAGAAAATTTTGTCAAAACTTTATTTCTATAGAAAATCTCTTAAACATTTTTTATAGAAAATTTTGTCAACATTTTATTTCTGTAGAAAATTTTGTCAAAATTTTATTTCTATAGAAAATTTTGTCAAAATTTTATTTCTATAGAAAATTTTGTCAAAATTTTATTTCTACAGAAAATTTTTTCAAAATTTTATTCTATAGAAAATTTTTTCAAAATTTTATTTCTATAGAAAATTCTCACAAAATGTTATTTCTATAGAAAATTTTGTCAAAGCTTTATTTCTATAGAAAATGTTGTCAACATTTTATTTTTATAGAAAATTTTGTCAAAATTTTATTTTTATAAAAAATTTTGTCAAAATTTTATTTCTATAGAAAATTTTGTCAACATTTTATTTCTATTGAAATTTTTGTCAAAATTTTATTTCTATAGAAAAATTTCTCAAAATTTTATTTCTATAGAAAATTTTGTCAAAATTTTATTTCTATAGAAAATTTTGTCAAAATTTTATTGCTGTAGGAAATTTTGTCAAAAATTTATTTTTATAGAAAATTTTGTCAAAATTTGGCTGGTTTTATTTTGAGCGTACTTCCTCTTACTTCATTCGTCAAATATGGTTGAAGTACAAACCAACAATAACAAAACAAAACGAATGAAGTAAAAGGAAGCACGCTCAAAATAAACCCAGCCAACTGCACTCAAATCGATGATTTGAAAGTGGCAAAGGGAAATGTTTGTACAAAGATTTATTTCGCCAAAAGCCCACTATCATAAACCTTTTTCGGAAGGTTCAAGTGTGGTTCACTTTGGGTTTGGTGAACTACCAGAATTTGTTCTGATAATTGGTTGATAGTTTTGCTGCAAGTAGATGATGCTGATGAGGAATGTGGTAATTCCGAAACGTGCTTCCATCCAACCATCTTGAAGTCTATAGGGCTTTGCCCAAATAAATTTGACTAACATTCCTTTCCTCTGTTGGTTAAGCTACTCTTGTAATTTAGTCAACGCAGTGGCTTTTAAGCTGGGATCAAAACAACAAATATGATTGAAGTACAAACCAACAATAACAAAACAAAACCAAAAAAAATATTTCTATAGAACATTTTGTCAAAATTTTATTTCTATAGACATATTTGTCAAAATTTTATTTCTATAGAAAATCTCTTAAACATTTTTTATAGAAAATTTTGTCAAAATTTTATTTCTATAGAAAAGTTGATGTAACGCCTAACAGAATATCCTAGGAACTCAGGAATTCCCCTTGCAGCTTCACAATGGTCACAAATTTCTATAGCAAAAATGTTGACAATTTCTATAGAAAATTTTATCAAAATGTTATTTCTATTATTTCTATGGAAAATTTTCTCAAAATTTTATTTGTATAGAAAATTTTCTCAAAATTTTATTTGTATAGAAAATTTTGTCAAAACTTTATTTCCATAGAAAAATTTGTCAAAACTTTATTTCCATAGAAAAATTTGTCAAAACTTTATTTTTGTAAAAAATTTTGTCAACATTTTATTTTTATAAAAAATTTTGTCGACATTTTATTTTTATACACAAATTTTTCAACATTTTATTTTTATAGCAAATTATGTCAAAATTTTATTTCTATGGAGAATTTTGTCAAAATTTTATTTCTATAGAAAATTTTCTGAAAATTTTATTTCTATAGCAAATTTTCTCAAAATTTTATTTCTATAGAAAATTTTGTCAAAATTGTATTTCTATAGAAAATTTTTTCAAAATTTTATTTCTATAGAAAATTTTGTCAAAATTTTATTTGTATTTCTATACATTTTCTCAAAATTTTATTTCTATAGAAAATTTTCTCAAAATTTTATTTCTATAGAAAATTTCGTCAAAACTTTATTTCTATAAAAAAATTTGTCAAAACTTTATTTTTGTAAACAATTTTGTCAACATTTTATTTTTATAAAAAAAATTTTCAACATTTTATTTTTATAAAACAATTTGTCAACATTTTAGTTTTATAAAAAATTTAGTCAAAATTTTATTTCTATAGAAAATTTAGTCACAATTTTATTTTTATAAAAAAATTTGTCAAAATTTTATTTCTATAGAGAATTTTGTCAAAATTTTATTTCTGCAGAAAATTTTCTCAAAATTTTATTTCTATAGAAAATCTCTTAAACATTTTTTTATAGAAAATTGTGTCAAAATTTTATTTCTATAGAAAATTTTGTCAAAATTTTATTTCTATAGAAAATTTTGTCAAAATTTTATTTTATAAAAAATTTTGTTATAATTTTATTTTTATAAATTTTTTTTTCAAAAGTTTACAAAACTTTATGTCTATAGAAAATTTTGTCAAAATTGTATTTCAAAATTTTTTCAAAGTTTTATTTCTATAGAAAATTTTGCCAAATTTTATTTCTATAGAAAAATTTGTCAAAATTTTATTTCTATAGAATATTTTCTCAAAATTTTATTTCTATAGAAAATTTTGCCAAATTTTATTTCTATAGAAAATTTTGTCAAAATTTTATTTATATAGAAAATTTTCTCAACATTTTATTTCTATAGAAAATTTTTTCAAAATTTTATTTTATAAAAAATTTTGTTATAATTTTATTTTTATAGAATTTTTTTCAAAATTTTACAAAATTTTATGTCTATAGAAAATTTTGTCAAAATTTTATTTCAATTTTTTTTTCAAAGTTTTATTTCTATAGAAAATTTTGCCAAATTTTATTTCTATAGAAAAATTTGTCAAAATTTTATTTCTATAGAAAATTTTCTCAAAATTTTATTTCTATAAAATTTTTGTCAAAATTTTATTTCTATAGAAAATTTTTTTCAAAATTTTATTTCTATAGAAAATTTTCTCAAAATGTTATTTCTATAGAAAATTTTCTCAAAATTTTATTTCTATATAAAATTTTGTCAAAATTTTATTTCTATACAAAATTTTCTCAAAATTTTATTTCTATAGAAAATTTTGTCAAAATTTCATTTTTATAAAAAATGTTGGCAACATTTTATTTTTATAAAAAAATTAGTAAAAACATTATTTCTACAGAAAATTTTTTTAATATTTTATTTTTATAGAAAAAATTGTCAAAATTTTATTTCTATAGAGAATTTTATTTCTATAGACATATTTGGCAAAATTTTATTTCTATAGAAAATCTCTTAAAATTTTTTTATAGAAAACTTTGTCAAAATTCTATAGTGGTTATAGAAGCAGCGGCTTTGTCTGCCGAAAATGTTATACAAAATTTAATTTAATCCTATTTTCCTTAAGTTTCGTAAAGAAAAAGAAGTTCACTGTAAATGGCGGTAAAATTTATATTTGATAAATTGAAATGTCAAAAAAAGTGTTAGAGGTTAAAAAAATTGAGACATTTACATAATCACCTATATTTAAGTCCAAGTTTCTGGGAAGTTTAATGAAACAGAAATATTTTAATGTGTATTTCAGCATTTTCCTACGAGCTGGTCAAATGGCTACAGTTACTGTTACCGTTCTCGTGCCCCAAGCCACCGAAGCAGGTACAATAGATCATATTACCTTTTCTGCCACCGGAGCAAGTTCGACCACATCATTGTCAGTAAATTTAAAAGTAATAACGGCCATCGATATACAGGTAAATTAATTCAAAAAGTATTTAGCCAATTAAAAATCTAATTAATGCCATCAATTAAAGTTTTTAATTGAATACTTTTTCAAATTCAATTAAAATTTTATTGAGTTCTTTCTGTGAATGCTAATAAAAACTATAAATATTCTTCTCCCCCTCTTGTACAGGACAATGTAGCTCCTACACTGGATTGGAATTTCGGTAGCCGCTGTGAATCAATTGTTTCAACCGATTCTACAACTTGTGCTGATCGTTTTTGGACTCTCTATATAACAGCACAAGATACACAAACTGGTATTATGCGACTACAATCAACTCCTACCGCAGGTTTGGTTTATACCGGATCTTATACAATTGGTAGCGCAGAACCCTTGAAAGCCACATATATTGCAACATGCTGTGAGCCTAAAGTTAATCTAGTGGTCTATGATGTTGTAGGCAATCAAAGATCCTATAGTATTGATGTAAGAGATTTGGTATTAACGGAAGCTTCAATAGCGGCCATATCATTGGGTGTTATCCTATTGATAATAATATTGATCCTATTAATATGGGCAATTGTATGGTGTTGTCGAAGACGTAAAATTGTATTGGATATGCCCACATATCGTTCGCATTCGACAAGAAGTATGGAATAGATGATTTTTTTTACGAAAACGAATAAAGTATTGAATTTGTAGATATTTAAGTTAGAACGTTAAGTTTAAAATTTTTAAGTTCAGAAATTTATTAAGTGCCAAATTAAAAGTATAAATGAAAATGTTTTACTCTACTTTTATTTTATAGTACATAATACGACTAAAAAAATCACATGAAATCACTAAAATAAAATAAGATTATTAATAATTGTATGACAATATTTATTTAAATGGAAACAATTTCAAGATTGTAGAAAGGCTGTCTTTATTCTCACATCAGAGAATAGACCCGGTACCATCCGGTGTTCTAGTTTTAAATGGGTCTGCTTCATTCTCTGAATCCGGTTCATTGAAATGTAATAAAATCCAAGCCAAGTAATAAAATCCTGTCTTATTAAACAACTTCAACTACAAATACAAAACAGAGAATGAAGCCGCCGAGTCGCTCTGCCGATTTTAGCGGCCGCTGACCATTTACTACCAGTCAATGCTGCCGCCGGATATGTCGCTTAAATCGACTCTAATTTAACCGACAATCATCATTTTTGCCAAAAATTTTAACTTCCTTGAACCCTTGCTCGACTCTTTGCCTGGCTTCATTAGTGGAATCACCCTACCCATTTTCCACACATCGGGTATAATGATGTAGAGTACTCAACACCAAGTATTCCCAGATACTTCAGCATTACCATAGAGATTCCGTCAGGGCCCAGCGCCTTGGATAGTTTGGCGCTGTTGATGACATTGGTAACTTCAGCTATGGTAAAATGTGGTGTATTGCTGGCTCAGAGACCACGAAAACGACGAATTGCTCTCCTTTTCACTCTATCACTCACCGGATGCTCAACAAATTGTAGGTTGAAAAATCTAGCGCACCCCTTCGGATCAGACACATCGCCAAAGGTAACTGAAATCCCATCATACCTGAAATCCCAGCGGAGTTGGAAAGGGCTGCCACAGTTGACCACAACTTACCTATACCTGTGTGCAAGATATATTGCTTCGTGGTCTCGAACCATGTGTTTCGCTTATGCTCGTCGACTATCTCACTCTAATCTCTAGATTCAATTCCCTGAACTGCTGTAATTACCCATATTTCTCGAGGGGGCCTCTTCGTTCACCGTGCATAATTTGAAGTCGTCTATCTGCTCTGCCAAAGCTATGCCCCTCAGGCGTTACCCAGGAGATAATGCCAAAGTTCCTAGCACCATACTAATGTCATTCAATTAGAAGTGTGCACGTGACTCACGTGCACATCTCTACACTAGAGGTGTGCACGTGAGTAATATTTTCCTCGAGCTCACGCACACTCACGACGGAATAATCTTATTCACGCACACACACGCACGATATTGTTTGGTAGGACTCTCGCTCACGCACACTCACGAAAAGAAAATTTGTACTCACGCACGAAATGTCGTGACTCACAAAAATATCGTGACTGACGAATAATTTTGTGACTAATTTACCGTGAGCGTTATTAAACTCTTAATACCCCAGGTGTCACTATAATTGTAAATGATTTCATCTCGTAAGCGTTTAATGTCCGTGGGCGGGATTTTTACGTGAGCGTATTTTTCCGAAATTCGTTACTCACGAAGAAATTATTTGCGTGACTCACGCACGACTTTTGGTTTGTTAATCACGCTGACGTACACTCATGCCGTTACCATCGGCGTGACTCATGACTCACGCGTGAGTCACGAAATTTTTCGTGATTCACTACAATTCCGTGTACGTGCACATCTCTACTCTACATTCAATGTTTGAGCTATAACCTGAAGCAAAGCTACCAATCGGCCAATCCTCATACTTTCCATGCTAGTGTCTGGCATAAGCGAGATAGGTCTATACTGCACGGAACGGTGAATCTGATCTGATGTTTTTTTCATTGTATTGTTCCTAATTGTCTCAAAGGTGGCGTTGTCTACTTGTCTTTGCCGCACCTGCTAGAGGTCAATACCTTCATGATCATATTTTTTGGCAATCTGCTACTAAAGAGGACTGCATATTTTGGATTTTGAACAACTGGTTAACTTTTTGGTGTCATCAATGTTACTGGAAGCCCAAGCTAACGATCGAGTCCTTCCGGAATGTTTGCTAAAAAAAACATGCAGTCAAATGTCAGGCCCAGAATGTTCATGCCCTTAAACGTGGCTCTTGAATTTGCCTAAGGATGTGAATATGGAGGATCTTTTAAAACTCGTTAATTCTTCAGGTTCGATGGTGCAATGCGAGATAGGGCTGCTTTTCGCTTGATGACACAGAATTGAAAATAATTAATGCTGTAATCAACGGACCGCAACGGTACATCTCGAGAATTTCGATAAATGGCCTGTTTAACCCTCCAACCTTCTTTAACCTTCTTTTTATTTTACCCATTTTTGTTGTCTTAAGGTGTGTTTTACTAAAAGCTTCTTCATTAAATGAAGACCGCCTAAAGGCGGGCTTGGGCATTAGAGGGTTAAGTTCAGTAGTTACTCTTCAGTTTACCACAAACAAAATAATGGAGATTTTATAAGGTGCCGAATCGTCGTACACAAAAATGTGGTATAATTGTATACCCTTTTTACTGATTTATTTTTGATTTTAGCGGCTAAACTCGAACTTAGTACCCACCTTTACGAAGGAGCCTAGCTTTCGAGAAATCGACGTTGGAAATTTTATATATATTTTTTTCCCAAATAAAAAAATCTATGTCCTGGACAAAAAACGGACCAATCGTACAACTTGTTTTAAAGTAGATTTCAATATAAACAATATATAAAAGCAAAGCCACCCCTTTAACACCAACAGATAAATTTCACTTTTACATCTTTTAAGTTTTGCAGAAGCAATATTGAACTATCGACAACCGCTCTATGCCATCATTGTGTCGATGAACTATCTACACCTACTATCTGCAATGAATGACCCTGTATTTCAACCAAAATTTTGTCAATGAAAATTCTGATAAGATTACCCACTACAAGACAAAATACACGTAAGTGATGGCAGACTTTTGACAAACCAACTCGTTTTTTTTTGCAAATAACAGCCTACCATCTAATCAATCAACAGGTTGTAACTATTTATTCACCATGTACAACTACTCTTTTAGTAATAAAAAGTGAATTGGAATTTTCACTTACCTCTTCCAAGTAATGCTGTGGGTGTGACCGATGGTGGCGGTGGTGGTGCATGGACTATAGGAGGAGCTGCCGGTAGCAATTGTGGTTTATTGGGAAAATCATCAAATGTTAAACCTGTAACAGAGGCACTTAACAGTGGATTCTTTATGGGAGTCGAGCCCGAACGATGTTGGGATTTCGAAGAATCACTCATATTTTAATTTCAATTTTGGGTTGTACGTAATGCAATATAGTGGGTGTTTTTTTGCCAAAGGGCTTAGGTTTTTAACAATTGTTTATGCAAAGGAATTTTCACACGGCGAAAAGCTATTGCGGTAGTATTTTGATACAAATATTGCCCGATACAAAAAATTCCCGACACATCAGCAAACGAATAGAATAACAACACTAATCAAATATAAACAGCTGTGATCCTGTCAAGGTTGCCACTCCATAGTTTTTTCTTGCCATCGCCTAATGTTGTCATTGTAGTGTGTTTTCGGTACATTACGGCCAGTACTAACAGCCAAATTCTCATATCCGAAACGAAAACTTTCGTTCGACTGAAAAAGACCAATAAATGTATAGACGTCTCATTTCAATTCACAATGACTTAGTTTATTTGCAGCATAGACCAATGAAGGTATAGCCATCTTAAGTGAATTCACAGCACACCGTAGATGGTTCTTGTTCGTCTGCAAATGACAAGGCATATTAATTAAAGGTAAAGTCATGCAATCAGGTGACTAATATCGACATTCATCTTGTCAAAGTCTTTGTTTACGTTTAGTAGGTTTGTTTACATTCTTTGTGTACATAAATATTGCTTTTATTTACATTGTGTTGTTTGTATGGGTTTAATTTTATGAAACTTTTCGCCTACGTGTTAGAAACTGGGGAGAAAAATAAAAGAGCTTTCTTGAAAAACTGTTAAATATAATTATCTAAATTTACAACAAAGTCCAAATGTTCAACAATACAACAACACTACACATACACAAAATGTCAACTTAAGTGACCTGTCATTTCAGTTTGACTTTCTAAATATCATGGGGTGTACACACGTTTGCTCGTGACTTTACCTTTAATTAATATGCCTTGTGCAAATGAGTGATTTCAAGGCATATTAATTAAAGGTAAAGTCACGAGCAAACGTGTGTACACCCCATGATATTTAGAAAGTCAAACTAAAATGGCAGGTCACTTAAGTTGACATTTTTTTGTATGTGTAGTGTTGTTGTATTGTAATATTTATGTACACAAAGAATGTAAACAAACCTACTAAACGTAAACAAAGCCTTTGACAAGATGAATGTCGATATTAGTCAACTGATTGCATGACTTTACCTCTTTAATATGCCTTGGAGTGATTTTTTAATTTGGCGTTAATTTGTTTTCTTTCCTTTGTTCTCTTGATGAAACAGCAAATATTGGATAACATGTAAAATTCTATACATCCACACCTTTTTTGTAATACAAATAGACTGATTTGTACTGTAATTCTCGTTTTTCAAAAAGAAATTGAGTCACTTGACTGTGCAATTGAGTGGAATGACTGCGGACTGCAAATAAACAAAATCATTGTCTTTATATTTTCATGGTCTATGGTTTGTAGTCATAGACCAAGAAAATGTATAGACGCCTTTTGATAATTCACAATGATTTTGTTTATTTGCAGTGCCCAGTCATTGCACTCAATTTCATAGTCAAGTGATTCAATTTCTTTTTGGAAAACGAGAATTACCCTACAAATCAGACAACTTGCATTAATGGATTTGCAGAATTTTATATGCTTTTACAATATTTGGTTATTCATCAAACGAACAAAGAAAAGAAACCAAATTAAAAAATCGCTCACTTGCTGACAAAAACGTGTCATCTACGATTTTGATCATATAAATTCCTGCCAACATTTTTTGAATTTGAAGGTGCTTCTGCGAATCCCCACGTCGAAAACAGTCGTATACGATATCTAAAACTCGTCACAAAAGTGCCGTCACTATTGAGAAGTTGTACCACGCCACGTTACTACAAAAAAGTATCGCATAAGTGCAATTATTAAGTTTCTTTTTAGATAAATATAGAAAGACGTCAATAAGAGCCCCTTCAAACTGTTAGTGCATTTTAAGATAGTTGTAAAAGAAACATTGTGGTCAAGTAAAATACGATTGTTTAGATGTTTATTAATTTGAATAGAAGTTTATAAAATATTCAAGGTCTAATATTTATACGAATAAAAACACATTGAACATAATGTCTTAACAAAGCAATTATAGAGCTGTTTTCTTTTAGCACTAGATGCAACATTTGTATGGGCTATCCAGAACATCGTTGCACTGGTGTTCGGACCACTTTTCCAAATTAAATTAATACCATTTAATAGTTAAAATTTTCCAAAATTTTGCTTCGACAGAAAATTGTTGCTAAAATTTTACTTCTATAGAAAATTTTGTCAAAATTTTATTTCTATAGAAAATTTTGCAAAATTTATAAAAATTTGCAAATTTTATTTCTGTATAAAATTTTCACAAAATGTTCTTCCTGTAAAAAATTTTTTTTAAGTTTATTTCTGTTCAAAAAATTTTTTTTTTAAATTTTATTTCTGTACAAAATTTTGGCTACATTTTATTTCTATTGAAAATTTTGTTAAAATTTTATTTCAGTAGAAATTTTTGTCCAAATTTTGTTTCTACAGAAAAATTTTGTCAAAATTTTATTTCTACAGAAAATTAAAAAAAAACCGATTTGACGAAAATGGACCAAAATCAACCATATTCCATTTGGTCGGACCATCGGACCAAATTTTAAAATTAATAATTTTTTGGACCAATTTTGGTCCGATAGGACCAAACTGGCAACCCTGATTTCATCAGTGCAAGTCGCGCCGATGTTGACAAATTATATTTTGATAAAGTGCCGCTTCTTCGATTCACAATAGCAATTTATTGTGACTAATTTATCGAAAAACATGAAATTCCAAGTGGTACAGTGTCATAAATAATTGCAGCAGTAAATATTTATTACTAATTGGAGCATTTCATACATTAAAAATGCAAGATTTCATTTCTTTTCTGTGATTGTTTTTAAACAGCTGATGACAGTGTTGCATATTTTTGCAGATGTCCTGGATAAACGAATACTCTGTTTTCTATTAGTCCTTCACGGTTTAGGGTATCCAGTGCTAAGAGTAAATAGCCCTTATGTTGATTTATAAGTTGCAATTCTGCTACATTCGGCTGATGCTCCAACGTCTATCAGTGTTTATTCTTGATGGAAGCAGCATGTCTAGAAAAATATCTGAAAAACTATCACTTTATTCCATTTGGAAGGTCGAAAAATGGTTTACCAATATAACTTTCACAATTTTAGGCGGTGGGAGCAGAACGAAATTTGGTTGCATTTTTGTCACTAGTTCAGTGTAAGATGGTGCAAGCTCTCTTGGTCGTTTGGTAAAGTGTATATATAGATCTGCTTCGAAAAGTAAAGCCCGCAAAAATTACATTTGGGAATTCACCTCACATTTCCTGCACAGTGGTAAATTTTGATCTTCTAGCCAAAAATAGAACGTATGGCATTTTAAACGACGACCTTTAAAACACGCAACATTGGCAACATTCTTGTTGTTATTGAAATGCCTTTAATTGTGAATGGTTAACTGCTGTCAATGAAAACGTGCTGCTATTTGTTTACAATTTCATCGTGTAGTTTTCTTGTGGTAACATTTCAAGCAATTTTATTAATTAAAATTGTGTTAATAATTTAAAGACAATGGCTGAAATTCTAAAAGAAATCCAAGAAAGGGATTTGCCCGAATATGAGGCCATAAAAGCAAGTGGTATATGTACGGATGAGGAGCTGTATAAGTTAATGCGGGAAAGGGAACAACGTGAAACAAAAATTATCCAAAGTAAAAAGAATATAATAAATTATATAGAATATATTCAATTCGAAAAGAATACCCATAAATGGGTAATGGAGAAGGAGACACAGCTACATTGTACACTGCCCGATGTTAAGCGATCCATTATACAGCGTATCATTAAATTGTATAGAAATGGCACGCAGCAATTTCCTCAAGAGGAACGTTTGTGGAAAAGTTTTATACATTTTAGCAAGAAATCAAATCCAGGACAAGTGGCGGGTATCTATGAGAAAATGTTGGCGGTAAATAACCTTTAGTAGTAAATACACCACTTTTGTCATTGAACTCTGTTTCTATGCATCCTTAATTTTAGTATCATGGCGAAAAGGATTCTGTGTGGTGCGACTTTGCTTTGTGGGCCTATGAGTCTACTAAACAACTAAAAAA
Source organism: Haematobia irritans (assembly GCF_050003625.1). Lineage (NCBI taxonomy): Eukaryota > Metazoa > Arthropoda > Insecta > Diptera > Muscidae > Haematobia > Haematobia irritans. The sequence goes on from NC_134399.1 coordinate 210,099,185, forward strand.
TGTCACAGAAATATTTCTTCGTGCTCTAAAACGAAACCCCTCATCAGAAGTTCTAAATCTAGCATTTTTCGATATACTTATTAAGGAAACGGCACGCATTACCGATGTCAGTAGTACATTAAATGTTATGGAACGTCAACTGGGCCTGGAACGAGCCTTACTTCTTTATCGAAATAATAGAGCCAAAATTACAAATGTCTCGTATTATTTGAAACTTCTGGAAAGATGTGAGGAACCTGCATATGTTAATTGTACAGCATTATTGCAAAAAGAAATCACTGATGATTTAACGAAACATTTCTTTGCTGAACCTATTGTATGGGATTTTCTGGCCCAAAGAGAACTTCGAGGATACAACATAATTGATCTGCAAGACGTCACACCATTGCAGGTGGCAGAGATTCAGGATACCTTAGATAGTCCTCTAATAAATGAAAATATATGGAAAACGCGGAGTCTTAAAATTCGCATTGAACTTTGTTTTAAGGCCTACGAAAAGGCTGTGGAAGCATTACCCAATGAAACAATGTGGTCATATTTCATTAATGCCATGTTAGATCTTAATCAAGATATGAGCACTGAGGGCGATTTGAAAAGATATTGTCTATCGAAAGCATTCAATATGGGCCACAAATCCAGATTAATGAGTGTCACCCACTATGAGGCTTTAGTGGAACTGCTTCTTAAATCACCCAATGGCATTATCCAGGTTGAGACAATAATCAAAGAAGTTTTGGCATTTAACAACTCCGTTCGGATCTATGAACTCTTGATGAAGGCCTATGGTAAAACACAAAATCCCTCGGCATTTTATGAAGTCTTCCTAAAAGCTAATAAGGAATTGGGTATTGCTAAATGTGTTTCATTATGGCACATGGCAATTAAATTCTTTGAAGCTTACGTCGATGAACATCCAAAGAAATTACCTGGACTTCTTCAGGAAGCTGCAAAGCAAGTGCATCCGGAATTTGGTATATTTCGTGCATATTTTATAGAATACACAATGCGTTGTGAATCGTTGGGGAAAGCTAGAGAATTATATGACGAATTGTGTCAAATACCACCGCCATGTTTGGAGTTGCATAGAAAAATGGCTGAAATAGAAATACAAGCGAAAACAAAGGTATGTTGATTTTTTTAATCAAATTATAATTTTGGGAGGCTACATATAAAAATTATCCACTACACAGAAAAAAAATATCACAAAAATTTTTCCAGTTAAAATTTTAATTGAATTAAAAAAAGTATTCACTAATTTGTAATTGGTTCAACAAATATTTTAATTGAAACAAAAATCAATTACAAACTTTAATTGTTTCAATTAATTTTCCAATTGACTTGCTGATGATACAATCAAAAAATTAATTTCGTGATTGAAAAAAAAAATATTTTTTTGTAGGTTCGAGCAAATTAAAGCTTCAAGTATCTTGAAGTGGAAAATCGACAGTATAACTAAACGACTTTTTATCCAAAAACTCGAAGGCGAATTTACGTTGTTATTACAATTTTTGCTATTTTTGAAAATCGACTAAACCAAATTTTGATGTTGGCTTAAATCGGCTTTTAACGGAAAAGTTAACATTTCCTCATACCCTTATGAGCTTTTTCTGTGGTAATTCTTCGAATTTCTGCAGAGGATATAGTTTATTTCAAAAATCATGTTAAAGGATAACGCGGTGAATATGAATGTATAAAATTATCCAGTGTAACTAAAAAATTAAAGTTATTTTTTTCTTTAAATTGTGAAAGTCGATTTTCGATTTTACACCGATTTAATTGGAATTTTGCACAGGGAGTAGAATTAGCATTGTAGCTATGCGTGCCAAATTTGGTTGAAATGGGTTCAGATGTAGATATAGCTCCCATATATAGCTTTCGCCCGATTTACACTCATATGGCCACAGAGGCCAATCCGATTTGTTGAAATTTTGCACAGGGAGTAGAAATACCATTGTAGCTATGCGTGCCAAATTTGGTTGAAATCGGTTCAGATTTGAATATAGCTCCCATATATATGTTTTTCTGATGTCGACAAAAATTGTCAAAATACCAACATTTTCCTTGTAAAATCGCCACTGCTTAGTCGAAAAGTTGTACAAATGACTCTAATTTTCCTAAACTTCTAATACATATATATCGAGCGATAAATCATAAATAAACTTTTGCGAAGTTTCCTTAAAATAGCTTCAGATTTAAATGTTTCCCATATTTTTTTACTAACATTGTGTTCCACCCTAGTGCATTAGCCGACTTAAATTTTGAGTCTATAGATTTTGTAGAAGTCTATCAAATTCTGTCCAGATCCAGTGATATTTAAATGTGTGTATTTGGGACAAACCTTTATATATAGCCCCCAACACATTTGACGGATGTGATATGGTATCGAAAATTTAGATCTACAAAGTATAATATAGTCGGCCCCGCCAGACTTAAGACTTTCCTTACTTGTTTTTCTTTAATTTTGATTGTGATTACAAACCCTAGTTCATTGGCTTTTAATCCGCCTGGTCGATTGAATATTTAAGAGCAGTCTGGTAGGACTAGGTGAATGTGGAGCCCGTTTATTTAAGGCTCATTCAGATAATCTGATTAAACAGTTTTTACTCAACGTAGGTTTTATTGTTGTAAGCCCTGTGGAAACTTACAGATATAGTAAAAGAAATAATGAAAGGATTATTAAGTAACATTGAAAGGGTCCCCCCATCCAAATCAAAGAAGCCTCTACTGGATGGATTCATAGGTATTCTGGATTCCGTCTGTTAGATCTGTAGAATTGGCGGAGCATGCGAAGACATGCCTCGTGATAGTTCAATAACGACTAACAAAATGGACACCCTTGTATCGTATTTAATAATGTTAGTTATATTACCGTAACTTTTAATTATTTTTCTATATGTATTTCAAATATTTCTTTTATGTATTTTCTGTCTATTTTCAGTCAAGCGATATTTCCCGAATCCGTCTATGTTTTGAAAACGCTGTCCATTATTTTGGCAAAACGAACACTGACGCATGGATGGATTTATTAAAATTTGAACGTGATTATGGAGATTATAAGAGAATTTCTAATATATATGATAGAGCAAAATCTACTCTAGATCCGGAGTTGGTGGATTCTTTCATTTCGGAATATTCATTACTTAATACAGTTTAATATTGTAGATAATGATAATGCGAGACTTTTTTCTTTATTATTTTTAAATATATATTTGTATATTTGTAGGTTAAATGTATTTTTATAAGAGTACTTTTACTAATGTTACATATATGATATATTTTAAAATAAAAAAAATATATATTATTGCTAAATTGTTGGTTTAGCAGATTAGAGACTGTTTCTTAAACCGAATATATTATAACATAGTTATATATATTTTTTTTAAAGTTTCACAACTATTCTACAGTGGATTCATTGAAGTAAATTTTTATGGTGTAAAGAATATAATCGGAACGCTTGCTGAAAGAAATTGGAGAAATTGATATTGTCCAAATATATGATATACCTGGCTATAAACCAGTTCATTGTTGTCGATTTGACTCTTATGGTGGGACGTCAATTTATGTTCGAAATTTGTATTCATTTAGTGTGGAGGAAATTCGAAGCGAGAATTTTATAGATTCTATTGCAATGAAGTTTAATGATATAAAGGTTAATGGAAGACCCTTAATATTCATATCTTTTTATAAGTCCCCAAGGTGTACCACGAGCAATTTTCTGTCGTTTCTAGAGATTATGTTAGAGAGATATGGCAGGTATCCGTGTGTAATTGTTGGTGATGCCAATATTGATATTCTAGAGCCTAACATATCTGCGGAGCTATTGAATCTTTTGATGAATTTTGACTATAAGAACTGTCATGATCTTGTTACTAGGCCACAAAGTAAATCATCAATTGATCACGTGTACAGCAACATTTATAAACCTTTTTTTATAGACTCAATTGAGTGTGAACTATCCGATCACAATATAATTTCTTGTAGGATAGCCTTCGGAGTTAAGAGTTGTGAAGTTGTGAGTGATAGTTATATGGTTTGTGATTATGAGAAGTTGAACAATGTCCTAATAGATAAAATTCGGGATTTACAATACACAGGTGATCCTTCAATTGATACTTCTTGTTTAACAGCTTGTTTGGACGAAGCGATTAACATTTCAACTGTGAATAAAATGAAGATTTATGATTTGAGGAGCAGCATAGCTCCATGGGTCAATGGAAATCTTAAGAAACTTCTGGCGTACAAAGATCGTCTTTTGAAGCTTCGTAGGAAGAATCCGCATTCAAATATAAACTTATATTTGAAGAGCATCAGTAGAGTGATTAAAATTGCTTATAAAAATTCAATGAACAACTATTATGCTGATACTTTAACGAATTTGAGGAATGATCCTAAAAAGTCATGGGGCTTCTTGAACAGATCACTTGGAAGAGTTAAGGATAGAGAGATATGTATAAATGACAGGTATGGAAAAGTAGTTAAATGTGATAAACTTAAGAGTGAAACTTTGAATAATTATTTTGTGGATTCAATTCGGAGGGTGAAGTCAAGAATTGACGAGCACCCGAATGATGATATTAATGGCTTAGGAACATTGGGTACATATAACACACGTTTTCGTATTAGTTACACGTCTAATGAGGAAATAGAGGACATTATTAGTAACTTATTACCTTCTAAGAGTTGTGGGCATGATGGGATATATCCGAAGACGCTGTTATCTTGTGCTACTATAATAACTCCATATTTAGTGAGGATTTTTAATGACATGGTGAGAACCTCAATATATCCACAAATCCTTAAAGTACATAAAGTGGTACCAATACCTAAAAAAGTGACGCTGCTGCGTTAGAAGATTTCCGACCCATTTCAATTCTGCCAGTTATTGACACTGTTTTCGAGCGTGTAATACATAGTCAACTGTATAGGTATTTTTTGGATAATCATTTATTGAATGATTACCAATATGGCTTTCGGAAAGCATGTGGGACGGAGTAGGCTGTTATAAATGTGCATACCAGTATTTGCAAGGGATTAGATGAGGGTCATCGGGCGGTTATTGGGGTATTTTATGATTTATCGAAAGCCTTTGATATTGTCGATTACAATATTTTGATAAGGAAACTCGAATCTTATGGAATTTGTGGTAATGGACTGATGCTATTGAAAAATTATTTAACTAACAGGAAACAGTTTGTACAGCTGAAAGGGCAGAAAAGTTCACTGAGAGATGTCAGGTATGGAGTACCTCAAGGTAGTGTTTTAGGGCCGCTACTGTTTTCTATTTATATAAACGATTTGAAGGATCTAACATTGGATGGGAGGATATTTATTTACGCGGATGACATTTGTCTTATTTATCCCTATAAAAATGAAACAGCGGTAAAGCTTCATATAGAAAGAGATGCGTCATTGATTTTAGAGTTTATTCGCCTTAATAAGCTCTATCTGAACTCCGACAAGACTCAACTTATCAGATTTAAACCTCGTTTTAAATTCAGCAATCGATTTAGTATTCATATTGATGGAAGTGAGATACAGGAAGTTCACACCGTACGATATTTAGGTTTACATTTACAAGGGAACCTTTCGTGGGATAGTCATATACATTACCTTAAATCTAAAATATCACCAGCACTTGGATTACTATACAAGTTTCAACACAGGTTCGATATGAAAACTAAACTCCTAATTTTTCAGGCCTTGATTCAAAGTCATTATAGTTACTTGCCTATAATTTATGGTTGGAAAAAATCAGCTGAGTTGAAATCTCTTCAACGGCTTCAGAATAAAGCTCTGAAAATCGTAGCAAATTTGAGAATTTCCCATTCCACTTTGGACTTATATCAGGAATTTTTCCCCACAATTTTGCCTATATATGGAATTCATAAACTTCAATCAATGATCTATATTTATAAAAGCTTACATAATATCGGACATCACACCATACACTTTGTGAGAAATCAGCTATCGGTAAATACCCGTAATAGAAATAATTTAAAAATAGCTTATTGTCAATCTGAAACCACAAAACAACGTATTGATCATGTAGGTACGCAGCAATATAATTTGCTGCCCCCATATATTAAAGAAATTGAACATCTATCTTTGTACAAAATTACTTTGAAGAAATATTTACTAGAACGAATTGAAGAGCTTCTGGTATAATGTAAATGGAGATAAAATATTATTAATTATTGTATTTATATAAAATGGAATTTAAATAATATTATGTATATCTTTATTAAATTGTTAATATATACTTTATGAACAGTCTCTAAAATGCCTAATGGCGCAGAGACGAAATGTATTAATGTTTTGTAATTTGCACAATAAAGATACAAAAAAAAAAAAAAAAAAAAAAAAAATCGGCTCAGGTGTAGATAAGTTTATCCATTTACGGCCATGTAGCTTCGTTAGACTTTAACTGTCAGTTGAAAGTTGTTGGATATTCACGAAAATGCACGCAAAAAAATATTATTGTTGGTTTGCCAGTTTGGAGAAACTGATATAATAATCATTAGGTTCATGTTGACTTCGCATCAGTTCCGACGCAGCCGATTATGAGAGCCTGTTTTCACATCACTGTTTATATTTTCGGATTTAGATTAAACCCTTTTTGTTGATGGATGTAAGAGTTAGTTTAGTTTGCCACTATACTCGAATAGACGCACAGCTGTGGTCAGTTCCATTTTTATAGCTTAAATATTGATTTCCGACTACATAAATTCCATACAAAGGGTTATGGGTTCAATGCCAGTACCGAACGATAATGACATTTCTGGTGACATTTCTCAGTGTTTCAAAGCGATTTCGTTTGAGAAAAAATATGTTGCCTTGCTTTTTTCCTTTTTTTTTTTTTGTTTTTGTTTTTTTTTTTGAACAATTCTGTATGTTATTATAATTATTATTTTAATTTAGCTTATTAGGTATAACTTGTTTTTGAAATAAAACTTTTTTCATATGCACCAGACGTTTCTCCACTATTTTTCAAGGGATTCGGGGATATTTTTCAAGGGATTTAAACAACTACTACACTATTCTTTGCCTCATTGCATTTTTGCCCACGCGAAAAATAGTCTAACAAAATATGGAGAACATTTTACCAAATACTACCAAACAAAAAAGAACTTATTTTGCAAAATTTTATTTCTTTAGAAAATGTTGTCAAAATTTAATTTCTATAGAAAATTTTTGTCAAAATTTTATTTCCATAGAAAATTTGTCAAATGTTAATTTCCCCGTAAAATTTTGTCACAATTTCAGAAAATATTGTTAAAATGTAATTTCGATACAAAATTTTATTTCTATAGAAAATTTTTTCAAAATTTTATTTCTATAGAAAATTTTGTTAAAATTTTATTTCTATATAAAATTTTGTCAAAATTTTATTTCTATATAAAATTTTGTCAAAATTTCTTGTCTATAGAAAATTTTCTCAAAATTTTATTTCTATAGAATATTTTGTCAAAATTTTATTTCTATAGAAAATTTTGTCAAAATTTTGTTTCTATAGAAAATTTTGTCAAAATTTTATTTCTATTTCCTTATTCAGCAAACTTTGAGGAGAAAGGACGTGTTTTTTTGTTGCTCTGCGGTTTTTGTTAATTATTTGTTAACAGTCGTGTAATCTATCTTGTGTTTGTTGGCGTAGCGTGACAGTGACTTTTGTGGTATTCGTTATTTCCCTGTGAAGATTTCTGTCGTTGTTTTTTCATATCAGCTTATAAATTTGACAATATCGTTGGATTTAATTTCACACAACGAAGTCAATACCAGCATACACTTCACATACCCAATGGAGAATTACAGAGAGAGTGACAACCAACACCAAATTCTCTCAGAAATAAATCATAACAACAACAAGTTACACGAAGAACTCATGGAGAAATTAACGGCTTCGTCTAAAAGGGAGAGAGAAGAACAAAATCTATTGCAGAAAACCTCTAAGACACCACGATTAACAATGCCCACATCTCAGGAGAGTTTGTTACAACAAATAAAACTGATGATACAAGAAAGCGATGAGAGGCTCATCTCATACTTTAACAGCAGATTGGATGAAGTGGAATCAAAGCTGTTAAATAAACTTAACAGCCAAATTCAACAATTAGATGAAAACATTCGCTCTTTGCAAGAGCGAATCTCTGTTGTGGAAGAAGAACATAAACAAATAATATGCATGCGAGATGAAATCTGTGTAATACAGTCACATATACAAAGACAGGAAAATCTATCTGTTGCCTGTGATCTACGAATTAATGGGATTCCTTATTCTAAATCTGAGAACCTAAATAAAATCTTCGATAGTATCTGCACTGCTTTAGGTATACCAACACCACTATGCAAAGGAATGTATCGCATGAAAAGCAAAGATAATAGATATATGGACACTACAATATTAATTCAAACATTCACTCCCTCTGATAGAAACAATATATTGCGAATGCTTGCCCACTTCAGAAAAACAAACAGATCTCAGCTATGTTTGAAACACATTGGCTTTGACTCCAACCAAGCCATATATATAAAAGAGAATCTTACACACTCAAACTTTAAAATACTACAGGCTGCCATTAAGTTAAAGAAACAAAATTATATTGCATCTACATTTTCATACCGGGGGCAAATATATGTTAAGGCAATAACTGGTACTGAACCAATACAAATACAAAATCTTAAAAACTTGGAACAATTTTTTCGTCCAAATTGCGATTGATTATTACAATCTTCGAATCTTCATAAAACGTCTCAACCCATGTATTTATTATTTTTTCGACTTATGTGTTAACAACTTTTTCACTTCTTTTATACTTATATTGTGCTCTAAATGCATACTATTAGCGTTGCCAAACTCATCATCCTCTGTTCATGATAAATAACACATTGAGTTCTAATGACGGGGTTAAATGCATGCTGCGAGTTCTGACAAAACAGAAATTGGGATTGAATGTCTGTCATATTAATGCTCAAAGCCTAACGAGGAAAATAGACGAATTCAGATTTATATTCGAGCAATCTGGAATTGATATTATTTGTATCTCGGAGACATGGTTTAACGACTCCACGCCGGACGCACTGGTTGAAATGATTGGGTACAATATTATTAGAAATGACAGAGTATCTCTTGGGGGAGGTGTTGCCATTTATATTAAAAACTATTTAAAATACAAGATTGTAAGGAAGTCAGAAGCTAATGATAGACTGGAATATATCTTTATCGAATTAAATATGAACATGCACAAACTTCTCATTAGCTGCATCTACCGCCCTAATAAGCTTATTCCCTATTTTGATCTCTTGAATGTATTGGAACATATGGTTGTGGACTACAGTGATGTAATAATTGCTGGCGATCTAAACTCTAATATCCTGAAAGAGTCAACTTTGATCGATTCGTTTAGTGCTATTGGATTACATAACCTTAACATGTCTACCCCGACGCACTTCACCTCTAATAGTAGTAGTCTGCTCGACATTTTCATAGTTGATGACGTCAATAAAGCTCTATTGTACGATCAGATTTCGGTACCTTGCTTCTCAAAGCACGACTTGATATTTCTGACTTACGATGTTAAACCATCACCCGAATATAAGTCTGTTGAATTTTACAACTTCGCTAAAACAAACTATGAATATCTTCAACGAGAGTTCTTCAAAATAAACTGGAATCAACTTTACTCTATGCAAAGCCCTGATGATAAACTCATGTTCTTAAACAATAATCTGGAGTCAGTGTTGAAATGCTCAGTGCCACTTAAAATTTCTCGCTCTTGTGAACCTCGTAAATGTTGGTTCAATTCCACTATCAAAGCATTAATTAACCAAAGGGATATGACTTACAAACGCTGGAAAAGATTTAAAACGACACAACTTCATGAGGAATTCCGTTCACTCAGAACGGAAGTAAACAAATCTATTCAGAGAGCCAAAAATAATTACTTTAAAAAACGTTTTGAGTCGGCGATAGATTCTCGCAAAAAGTGGAAAACTATTCGCGAAATTGGGATTGGGTCTGTAAGACAGCAACAAATAAATGCAGATCCCAACGAACTCAATGAAAAATTCTTAAGCTTACCAATTCGTACTGCACCTACAATTACCTGTCGAACAATCAATACACATATATTTCCTTCCTACTCCGACTTCGAATTTGCGTGCATTAGACAAGTTGATGTTTTTAACAGCTGTTCTTCTGTAAAATCTAATGCTGTGGGTATGAATTGCATTCCACCAACATTTATAAAAATGTGTTTGCCACTGCTACTTCCATTTATTACTGATATTTTCAATCAAATCATAACAACAAGCATTTTTCCAAATTGTTGGAAGCATGCGAAAATCGTGCCTATACCGAAGAATAAAGACGGAACTGAATATCGCCCAATCTCTATTTTGCCCTACCTTTCTAAGGCATTTGAAAAACTAATACACTCGCAAATGTCAGATTATATCTCAAGACATAATTTGTTGTACTCTAAGCAATCTGGATTCAGAGCAAAATATAGCTGTATTACTGCGCTTGTTGATGTGGCCGATGATGTACGAGCGGCGATGGATGATGGCCTATTTACATGTCTTACACTATTGGATCACTCTAAAGCCTTTGACTGCGTAAACCATGATATACTGTGTTCAAAACTAAAACACCAATTCAATTTTTCTCCTACTGCTCTATCTTTAATTCGATCGTATTTATGGAAACGTACTCAATCAGTTAATATAAATAATTTAACTTCTAGACCATTGCTAGTTAGCTCGGGGGTGCCTCAAGGATCCATTTTGGGGCCGCTTCTCTTCTGCCTGTATATAAACGATCTACCACTCTGCTTGAAATATTCTAAGCTCCACATTTATGCTGATGACGTGCAGGTTTATCTAAGTTGTAAAAGAGACGAGCTTACCTCTGGAATTGACAAACTCAATCTGGATCTTTATAATATTAGTGTATGGGCGAACGAAAACAATCTCCATATTAATCCGAAGAAATCTAAAATGATGATTATGTGTAACCGCACCCAAGTTGTATCTGACGGTGTGCGAGTAAAAATTGACGGTGAATATATTGAACGCGTTAAGAACTCCAAAAATCTGGGCGTCATCTTCAACGAATCATTAACGTGGAAGGACAATATTTGTGCTATTGCTGGAAAAGTATTTGGTATGCTACGCACTCTTCGTCAATCTCAGTTTTATACACCTCAATATATACGTATGCTTCTAGCAAAGTCTTACTTGATGCCAATTCTTCTCTACGGCTGTGAATTATTTTGTAACACTGATACTGTTAGTAAACGTCGCCTTGAAAATGCATTTAGTGCCATAATAAGATATGTCTATGGAATCAAACGTTTTGAGAGCTGTTCTAATTTCAAAAGTAACTTATATGGCGTTGACTTCTCCCAACTCTTGAAAATAAGAACTTTAATCCTCCTGCACAAAATTGTTTATACAAAAGAGCCTATATATCTGTACAGCAAATTACGATTCGGAAGAACAAACAGAAGAATGTTGATTATACCACAACAGTACCAACTCTTAGTGTCTGAATGGCATTTCTTTAATACTGCTACCCGTCTTTGGAACTCATTACCTCCATCAATCCAATTCATTGGCGACGCTAATACCTTTAAAAAATCAATTTTTAACTATTTTTCAAACTTATCGTAGCTTTTTATTTTTTAATTTATTCTTATTTAATTTTTATTTTTAATTTTAAATTCTTGTTTTTATTATTATAAATATTATTTTTTTGTTTTTACTTTCACTTATTTACTTTTTCGGTTTTTGCCCATAAATTTTGTATCAATTGTTTTATTTTAATTAAATATTTATTTTGTCTGTTATTATTATTTTTATAATTATTTTTTTATTTTGTATTCCTTGTTTATTATCACCTTGTTAACTAGCATTCAACTTGACTCACATACTGTAATTATAAGATTATTAATATCTTGTTGTATGTGAAACTTGAAAATTCAATAAATTCAAATTCAAATTCAAATAGAAAATTTTGTAAAATTTTATTTCAATACAAAATTTTGACAGAATTTTATTTCTATAGAAAATTTTGACAAAATTTTATTTCTATAGAAAATTTTGTCAAAATTTTATTTCTATAGCAAATTTTGTCAAAATTTTATTTCTATAGCAAATTTTGTCAAAATTTTATTTCTATAGCAAATTTTGTAAAAATTTTATTTCTATAGAAAATTTTGTCAAAATTTAATTTCTATAGCAAATTTTGTAAAAATTTAATTTCTATAGAAAATTTTGACAAAATTTTATTTTATAGAATATTTTGACAAAATTTTATTTCTACAGAAAATGTTGTCAAAATTTTATTTCTATAGAAAATTTTGTCAAAATTTTATTTCTATAGAAAATTTTGTCAAAATTTTATTTCTATAGAAAATTTTGTCAAAATTTTATTTCTACAGAAAATTTTGTCAAAATTTTATTTCTATAGAAAATTTTGTCAAAATTGTATTACTATAGAAAATTTTGTCAAAATTGTATTACTATAGAAAATTTTGTCAAAACTTAATTTCTAAAGTAAATTTGTCAAAATTTCATTTCTATCGAAAATTTTGTAAAAATTTCATTTATGTTAAACATTTTGTCAAAATTTTGTTTCAACAGAAAATTTTTTCAAAAATTTTATTCCTATAGAAAATTTTGTCAGTTTTATTTCTATAGAAAATTATGTCAAAATTTTATTTCTATAGAAAATTTTGTCAACATTTCATTTCTGAAGAAAATTTTATTTCTGTAGAAAATGAAATTTCTATAGAAAATATTACAAAAGTTTATTTCTACAGAAAATATGAAAATTTCATTTCTATAGAATTTTTTGTGAATACAGTCGAAGCTCGGTTTAACGAACGATATATTGTCAGGCCCTTTCGTTATTTAGAAAAATTCGTTAAATCGAACGGGAATATTAAATATTAACTTTTATTGAAAATCGTAGTTTTTTTTACCAGATGAGTAAAAATTCATAATCATTTGAAAAATTCAGGCACAGAGACACTTAAAAAATAATACTTTAAATAATCCTGATGGACTTGATATATCTAGGTTAGATTGAAAAGAGGATCCAAGATTCGCTGTCGTATGGGGCCTATATACACCCATGTTATAATTTGTGTGCTCTTAACTTCTTAGACGAATTGCCTAATTTGTTTCCAGTCCCCGGTTGCAAGATGGGCCAGGCATAGGTAGTGTTCATAGTAACATCTTCCTAAAACGTTCTACATACACCATTACTCTGCTGCTCCTGTCGGCATAGATGTACTATCAACGCTTGATTGCCGGTTCGACCGAGCACCAAAAAAGTTTTTCAGCGGTAGTTTATCCCTCTCACTAATGATGTTGACATTCCTGTGTATTTTATAGTTTCTCTTCAGCTATAAGACGGAGGTTCCTTGTTATTGAGCTAAATATAGAATCGGGTAGCACTCATTATTAAGAGAAAAATTCACCACTTGTCCAACTGGCAATCCTACGAAATATTGCCACTAACGGACCTATCACAGGACTAGTACCAGTGCTCGAGTTTGTCGTAGTTTTTAAATTTTCATATATTTTATTGATTTCTATACTCTCTTTATTTTAAAACTTTATTTGATCTAGACATTTACCTATGGGCCAACATAGTCCAAAAGTTTTTCTTTCTGGTGAAATTTGGATGATCAAAATAATACCGGTACCTAAGGGTTTGTCCCAGACTGGTTCATGAGGACCTGTCTAGTCCGACTAAGTTCTCCCAGGCCATGTAGTTTGGAATGAGTCCAATCCGTGGCCTGCAGAGTAAATTTATCCCCGTCAATGACAAACCCGTGTTGAAGTGACCGGTACCTTCCATACGTTTCGGCCAGAACTGGGCCAGGGAGTAGTCCTGTACCGGCTCTGTTGTAGATCCATTTCCCGTAGCGAAGCTGCGCCACTCTATCTAACCTAACTTTACCAGTTACGCGGCCATTGAATATGTGTTTTCAAACATTTTAATGGAATCTAAATATCTTGGGAATGCCGTACTTTGTGGATATTTCCTAAGGACTTAAGCCATGCTCACAATCGTCAAATATTGCTGATTTTTTGTTGTTTATTTTCTTAAGATTAAAAGCCTTTTCGTTAAATCGAACGTAAATTTTGTTCAATTGTTCGTTATTTAGAATACTCAATGTTAAGAATTTTGACGTTCGTTAAATTGGATTTTCGCTAAATGGGATATTCGTTAAACAGAGCTTCAACTGTATTTAAAAAAAAATTGTTAAAAAAATCTACAGAAAATATTCTCAAAAATTTTATTTCTATGGAAAATTTTCTCAAAATTTTATTGCTATAGAAAATTTTGTCAAAATTTCATTTCCATGGAAAAATTTGTCAAAATATCATTCCCTTAGAAAATTTTATCAAAATTTTATTTCTATACAAAATATCACCAAAATTTTGTCAATTTCATTTCTATAGAAAATTTTCTCAAAATTGTATTTCTATAGAAAATGTTCTCAAAATGTTATTTCTATGGAAAATTTTATTTATGTAGAAAATTTTCTCAAAATTTTATTATAGAAATCATTTCCATGGAAAATTTTGTCAAAATTTCATATTAAAAATTTTTGCCAAAATTTCATTTCGAGGGAAAATTTTGTCAAAATTTCACTTCAATAGAAAATTTTCTCAAAATTTTATTTCTATAGAAAATTTTGTCAAAATTTCATTTTTATAGAAAATTTTGTCAACATTTTATTTCCTTGGAAAATTGTGTCGAAATTTCATTTCTGTGGAAAATTTTGTCAAAATTTCATTTCTATAGAAAATTTTCTCAATATTTCATTTCTATACAAAATTTTATTTATGTGGAAAGTTTTTTCAAAATTTTATTTCTATAGAAAAATTTGTCAAAATTTTATTTCTATAGAAAATATTCATTTCCATGGAAATTTTTATAGAAAATTTTGTCAACATTTTGTTTCCATGGAAAATTGTGTCGAAATGTCATTTCTGTGAAAAATGTTGTCAAAATTGCATTTCTATAGAAAATGTTCTCAATATTTTAGTTCAATACAAAATTTAATTTATGTAAAAAGTTTTTTCAAAATTTTATTTCTATAGAAAAATTTGTCAAAATGTTATTTCTATAGAAAATATTCATTTCCATGGAAATTTTGTGAAAATTTCATTTTTATAAAAAATTTTGTAAAAATTTTATTTCTATAGAAAATTTTGTCAAAATTTTATTTCTATAGAAAATTTTGTCAAAATTTTATTTCTATAGAAAATTTTGTCAAAATTTTATTTCTATAGAAAATTTTGTCAAAATTTTATTTCTATAGAAAATTTTGTCAAAATTTTATTTCTATAGAAAATTTTGTCAAAATTTTATTTCTATAGAAAATTTTGTCAAAATTTTATTTCTATAGAAAATTTTGTCAAAATTTTATTTCTATAGAAAATTTTGTCAAAACTTTATTTCTATAGAAAATGTCAAAATTTCATCTCCATCGAAAATTTTGTCAATATTTCATTTTTGTAGAAATTGTTTGTCAAAATTTCATTTCTATAGAAAATTTTGTCAAAATTTAATTTATATTAAACATTTTGTCAAAATTTTATTTCCTTAGAAAATTTTTTCAAAATTTCATTTCTATAGAAAATTTTGTCAAAATTTCAATTTTATTGAAAATTATCCATCTTCTAAAGCAATGCAAGGATACGAAAACGGAGTAATTCCCTCCTATGACAAGCCAGTGTAAAATTCATTGGAGATGATCCAAATTTGCACTACTTCCGTTTCACAATTTGGGGATCCAAACCACAATATTAGAAGCTCTTTTTTGTTGGGATATTATCAAGCATCATGCGGCAACACTGTTATAGAAAACGAATGCACTTCCACTATGATACCGATGATAGTCTGTTTTTGACTTATGTAAATATTTTGTTTAGCAAGGTTTGGTTACGTGCCCGTCTGTTTTTGTTTTCTAAACTATTGCTCTAAAATGTAAAGCATATGAAAAATGAATATTGTAACAAATAGAATTATTGTGCTCACCTCTTTGCGAAGTATAAACCAATTTTTTTTTTTGTTGGAAATGGAACATAAAAACGCAACTGCAAAAATAAATGGAAATTAATCCCACCTTTTCCACAACTATAAAACATAGTATTTAAGTTGATTCATGTATAATAAAATTTTTTCGGTATCATTCTTCTTCATCTACTTTCTATCCAATTTTATTATTCGTTTTATCTTAATAATTTAGAAAAATTAAAGCAACTGTACATGCATGATTAGAATTGAGTTCATTTTAGAAATTCATAGTGAAATGTGGCAGCTTGTTTGTTTTGTCTTCTTCGGGTTCTGTAACATGCTTTTGATGACCTTTAGAATTTCTATGTTGTTTTAAGGATTTGGTACAAATAAATCCTTCGCCACATGTTTCACAAACATAAGGTCGTTCACCAGTGTGAAGACGATGATGCAGTGTCAAATCGTAGGATTGAGTGAAACTCTTTTCACAATACTGACAAGAGTAGGGTCTTTCGCCTATGAAAATAAAGTTAGCAAAAATGATTTAAAAATTGTATATAATTTTTTTTTTAAACAGTTTTATAGAAATGGAAATTTGTTTTACCTGTATGAATACGCACGTGGACACTTAATTTGTATTGTGCGTTAAATGCTTTGTCACAATGAGTACATTTATAAGGTTTTTCACCTGTAAAAAAAATTAAAAAATTTGATTTTATTTATATATTTATTTTATTTAAGCCATTAAGTCTTTCAAAGATCTTTCCTAAATCAAATTGGCATGACTGAAAAAGTGTCAATTAATCAATAATAATCTAACAATCTTATATAAAATTTTCAATTATAGCTCTTATATAAAAAATAAATAATAATAATAATAAATAAAGCGCTTTATTTAATATGTGTGTGAAGATAAATTCGAATTTGAAATTTGTTGCAGAAATAATAAAAATTACGATTTAATTTTTTTAGGATTTCGAACTCGAATTTTTATGCTGGGGCCCACTGTGCAAAACATAGAGTCTAGACTCATTGGAAAGGGTTTCAGCTCAGTTTCCATAATCACTAAAGTATTCATTAGAAAAGATTTTCTAAAAAACGTAAAATTTGAAAATACTTTTTCAAGAAATTTTACAATGGGGCCCACTGTGCCAAAATTAAACCGTGTATGCTATAGAGACTAGACTCATTGGAAAAGGCTTGAGCTCAGCTTTCATAATCACTAAGGTCTTCATTAGAAAATCTTTTTGTGAAAAGCGCAAATTTGAAAATACTTGTTCAATGTATTTTTATGTCAGGACCCACTGTGCACAAACTAAACTGCGTGGGTTATAAAAGCTAGACTCATTGGAAAGTGGTAGAGCGTAGCTTTCATTAGCACTAAAATGTTCATTAGAATAGATTTTGTGAAAAGCGCAAATTCGATAATACTTTTTCAACATATTTTTATGCCGGGGCGCACCACTGTGCAAAAACTATGCCACAGGCGGTATTGAGACTAGACTCATTGGAAAGGACTTAAGCTCAGCTTTCATAATAGTTAAAGTCTTCATTAGAAAAGTTTTTGTGAAAAGCGTAAATTTTGAAAATATTTTTTCAACATACCGCCACAGGCGGTATAAAGACTAGACTCATTGGTAAGGGTTTGAGCTCAGCTATCATAACCACTAGTCTTCATTAGAAAAGTTTTTTGTGAAAGGCGAACATTTTGAAAATATTTTTTCAACGTATTTTTATGCCGGGGCCTACTGTGCAAAAACTATGCCGCAGGCGGTATTGAGACTAGACTCATTGGAAAGTACTTGAGCTCTGCTTTCATAATCGTTAAAGTATTCATTAGAAAAGTTTTTGTGAAAAGCGTAAATTTTAAAACTTTTTTTTACATATTTTTATGCCGGGACCCACTGTGTAAATCTAGGACACATGCGGTATTGAATTGCAAAGAACTTGACCTCAGCTCTTATAATAACAAAAGTCTCCATTGGAAAAAGATTTTGTATAAAGCGCAAATTTAAAAATACTTTTTTGAACATATTTTTATGCCGGGACACACTGTGCAAAAATTAAGCCGCGTGGATTAAAGAAACTAGATTCATTGAAAAGGGCTTGAACTCAGTTTTCACAATCACTTATCACTTTCATAATCTTCATTAGAAAAAGAATTCCGAAAAATGCAATTTTGAAAATACTTTTCCCACAAATTTTTAGTATGGGATCAATGTGCAAAAACTAAGTCTTATGCCATAAAGAGACTAGACTCATTAGAGAGGGCTTGAGCTCAGTTTTTATTTAAATATTTTGTGAAAAACGCAAATTTAATACTTTTTGAATATATATCAATTCCGGGGCCCACTGTGCCAAAATTAAGCCGGGTGTGGTATAGAGACTATAATTATTGGAAAAGGCTTGAGCTCAGCTTTCATAATCGCAAAAGTCTTCATTAGAAAAACATTTAGTGAAAATCCACCCGACCCACTGTGCAAAGACTAAGCCGCGGGAGCCACCGTGGTGCAATGGTTAGCATGCCCGCCTTGCATACACAAGGTCGTGGGTTCGATTCTTGCTTCCGAACACCAAAAAGTTTTCAGCGGTGGATTATCCCACCTCAGTAATGCTGATGACATTTCTGAGGGTTTCAAAACTTCTCTAAGTGGTTTCACTGCAATGTGGAACGCCGTTCGGACTCGGCTATAAAAAGGAGGGCCCTCGTCATTGAGCTTAACATGGAATCGGGCAGCACTCAGTGATAAGAGAGAAGTTCAACAATATGGTATCACAATGGACTGAATAGTCTAAGTGAGCCTGATACATCGGGCTGCCACCTAACCTAACCTAACCTAAGCCGCGTTCTGCATAGATACAAAACTCACTGTAAAGCGCTTAACCTCAGCAAGGACTAGGTTCATTGGGAAGACCTTCAAATATATTTTTTGTTTTAAATCCACCTTACCTGTGTGAATTCGACGATGCGTTTGAAGGCCGGACAATCGTGAAAACGCCATATGACATACATCACATTGATAGGGTTTCTCCCCACTGTGCTTTCGCATATGGACAGTCAAATTTGAATTGTTCGAGAATGACATGCCACAAAACGCACATAAGAAATTCTTAATGGTGCAAGGTGTCGGTTTGGCACGTTTCCTTTCCTTGACGGGTTCATTTTGACTGCCCGGCTCATTATTATGGAACTTTTTAAAATGAGCCTTATAACGATCTCTACGATTGTAACGACGATGACATTCCATGCACTCAAATACGCTGGTGTCCTTGTTATTATCAGCCCAATCCGGAGGCTTTTGATGCAAACGATTATTACCTTCCTGAGATCCTGATTGATGGAATAGGGCAATGTGGTTTTGCAAATTCTCTTGCCACATAAATTTGAATTTACAAACTTCACACTGATAGGGTTTTTCTACATTGAAACATTGCGTTGAAATGTGATAGTCCAATAATTTCTGAAATTCAAAAAAAAAAAAATATATTACGGGTAAGTATTTTGTGTTTGCGTTTTTCCTTTCCCACCTGACATGATGTTTTAAAAATACAATTTTCACATTTCAAATTTAAATGTTCATAGAAATGCATAGAACGTTGATGGTGGACCATTTGATATTTACGCTCGCATGACTCATCACACATGGAGCAGGTATAGGGTTTACAACTCTTTTGATATCTACTTAATGGTGTCGTGTCTTCAGTCTCCGTTTCCGAATCTAATTCCAAATTCAATTCGAAACCTTTTTGATTTATTATCGAATAATTTAATATTGAATGTTCTACGGATGAGCATACATTTTCCGGATTGGAGAAATGTTCCGCCAGATCAGCCATCGTTTGAAATTGTATACCACAAATTTTACAATGTATCTCCTTTTTACCATTCGAGCATAAAGACTGGGCAATACTCTCTACAGATTTTATATATTCTGAAGGCATATTGTGTTGACGGCTAAGATGATCGTTAATATGATCTATTTTGTAAAATGTTTTCGGGCAAAGAAAACAATAACGTAACTCCGTTGGATGAACTAGAGTCATGTGCTCCCTAAGTTCCTTGTTGGTACAGAATTTCGTTTGACAAAATTGACAGATTTTATAGGATGATCGGGTCTCCGTCTAAAATGGATATTTCGATTTAAAAAATTATTAGAAAAATATTCAGAATACCAATCAATATTTTAATATTTACCTCTTTCACTGGATCTTGTGGATGTTCCATTGTAATGTGTGTCTTAAGGTTATCCTTCCACATGAAACGTAGAGGACATTGTTTACAGTAGTGACGTTTTTTCGTATTTTTACAAAGACTTTTCTGATGTAATTCCAATATATGGGCCGATAGAAATCTTCCATTACAATTGGTACAAATGTGACGACCATCCTCCCATTTATGCATACTATGATGATGTTCATATAGTTTATATTTTCGATCAAAAGCCATTTGTGGACATAGATCACAAGTGTAGGTACGTCTTGGCCTTTTGCCCAACTTATTTTCTCCACCCTCCACTTCATCTTCGTTCTTCTCGACTTTATCATCATCTGGATCGGATTCCGTTTCAGAACTATCTAAACTAACTTCCATACCTTGTTCATTGGTAATCGAGTAAAAACGTTCCAAATTCCTTCCCGAAATAATATCAGATGATATCTTTTTGATTAATTTATCTTCGGTCATCGGCAATTCCTCGGGGTATAGTTGTTTTGATATTGTAGCAAGATTTTCCCCATCCTTGCGTTTGTCCAAATTAATGGAAAATTGATGAGATCGTAAATGGGATCGGAGATCGTAGATACGATTATGTTCCGAATGACATATCATACATTTGATATGTTTACAACCATGTGGATTTATCAATTTCGGTAGAATACTTGAATTTGTCGGATACAGCAAGGCATCAGGATCATGTGTTCGTATATGGGCCAATAGATTATCTTTTCGTTGGAATTTACGTTCACAATGTGGACAAGCGAATTTCTTACCCTCAGTGTGGGTACGCTGATGTCGTGCCAAATCTTTTGGCCATACAAATACCTTCTCACAATATTCACATTTTAATGTGCTGGCACGTTTAAGCCTAGGTTGTTTTTGCCGTTTGTGCTGTAAACGTAAAAAATAAACATACTTTGAAGATTTCCTCATAAAAAACTTTGTGACGTTCAGGATAGTGGGATTAAGATGATGCAGACTAAAAGTAAATTTTTAGATTATTTTTATAATTTTTCCTTATTTTATACCCTAAACTACATAGTGGTCAGGGTATAATAACTTTGATCTGCCAAAAAATTTACCTACCAGAAATATTGATAGACACCATAATATATAGAGGTGATTCGACTTAGAATCACCTCAAACCTTTGTCAAAATTTTATTGCTATAGAAAATTTTGTCAAAATTTTATTTCTATAGAAAATTTTTTCAAAATTTTATTTCTATAGCAAATTTTGTCAAAATTTTATTTAGATAAAATTTTTTTCAAAATTTTATTTCTATAGAAAATTTTGTCATAATTTTATTTCTATAGAAAATTTTGTCAAAATTTTATTTCTATAGAAAATTTTGTCACAATTTTATTTTTATAGAAAATTTTGTCAAAATTTTATTTCTATAGAAAATTTTGTCAAAATTTTATTTCTATGGAGAATTTTGTCAAAAATGTTAGTTCAATAGAAAATTTTGTCAAAATTTGAAAAATATAGAACATTTTCTGAAAATTTGATTTCTATAGAAAATTTTCTGAAAATTTTATTTCTATAGAAAATTTTCTGAAAATTTTATTTCTATAGAAAATTTTCTGAAAATTTTATTTCTATAGGAAAATTTTGTCAAAATTTTATTTCTATAGAAAATTTTGTCAAAATTTTATTTCTATAGAACATTTTGTCAAAATTTTATATCTATAGAAAATTTTGTCAAAATTTTATTTCTATAGAAAATTTTGTCAAAATTTTATTTCTATAGGAAACTTTGTCAAAATTTTATTTCTATAGGAAACTTTGTCAAAAATTTTATTTCTATAGGAAAATTTTGTCAAAATTTTATTTCGATAGAAAATTTTGTCAAAATTTTATTTCTATAGAAAATTTTGTCAAAATTTTATATCTATAGGAAACTTTGTCAAAATTTTATTTCTATAGAAAATTTTGTCAAAATTGTATTTTTATAGAAAATTTTGTCAAAATTTTATTTCTATTAAAAATTTTGTCAAAATTTTATTTCTATAGAAAATTTTGTCATAATTTTATTTCGATAGAAAATTTTGTCAAAATTTTATTTCTATAGAAAATGTTGTCAAAATTTTATTTCTATGGAAAAGTTTGTCAAAATTTTATTTCTATAGAAAATTTTGTCAAAATTTTATTTCTATAGAAAATTTTGTTAAAATTTTATTTCTATAGGAAAATGTTGTCAACATTTTATTTCGATAGAAAAAGTTGTCAAAATTTTATTTCTATAGAAAATGTTGTCAAAATTTTATTTCTATAGAAAATTTTGTCAAAATTTTATTTCTATAGAAAATTTTGTCAAATTTTTATTTCTATAGAAAATTTTGTCAAAATTTTATTTCTATAGGAAAATTTTGTCACAATTTCATTTCGAAAATTTTATTTCTATAGAAAATTTTGTCAAAATTTTATTTCTATAGGAAACTTTGTCAAAATTATATTTCTATAGGAAACTTTGTCAAAAATTTTAGTTCTATAGAAAATTTTGTCAAAATTTTATTTCTATAGGAAACTTTGTCAAAATTTTATTTCGATAGAAACTCTTGTCAAAATTTTATTTCTATAGAAAATTTTGTAAAAATTTTAGTTCTATAAAAAATTTTGTCAAAATTTTCTTTCTATAGAAAATTTTGTCAAAATTTTATTCTATAGAAAATTTTGTCAAAATTTTATTCTATAGAAAATGTTGTCAAAATTTTATTTTTATAGAAAATTTTGTCAAAATGTTATTTGTATAGAAAATTTTGTCAAAATTTTATTTCTATAGAAAATTTTCTGAAAATTTTATTTCTATAGAAAATTTTCTGAAAATTTTATTTCTATAGAAAATTTTCTGAAAATTTTATTTCTATAGGAAAATTTTGTCAAAATTTTATTTCTATACAACATTTTGTCAAATTTTATTTTTAAAGAAAATTTTGTCAACATTTTATTTCTATAGAAAATTTTGTCAAAATTTTTTTTCTATAGAATATGTTGTCAAAATTTTATTTCTATAGAAAATTTTGTCAAAATTTTATTTCTACAGGAAAATTTTATCAAAATTTCATTTCTAAAATTTTATTTCTATAGAAAATTTTGTCAAAATTTTATTTCTATAGGAAACTTTGTCAAAATTTTATTTCTATAGGAAACTTTGTCAAAAATTTTAGTTCTATAGAAAATTTTGTCAAAATTTTATTTCTATAGGAAACTTTGTCAAAATTTTATTTCGATAGAAACTTTTGTCAAAATTTTATTCCTATAGAGAATTTTGTCAAAATTTTATTTCTATAGAAATTTTTGTCAAAAGTTTATTTCTATAGAAAATTTTGTCAAAAATTTTAGTTCTATAAAAAATTTTGTCAAAATTTTCTTTCTATAGAAAATTTTGTCAAAATTTTATTCTATAGAAAATGTTGTCAAAATTTTATTTTTATAGAAAATTTTGTCAAAATGTTATTTGTATAGAAAATTTTGTCAAAATTTTATTTCTATAGAAAATTTTCTGAAAATTTTATTTCTATAGAAAATTTTGTCAAAATTTTATTTCTATAGAAAATTTTGTCAAAATTTTATTTCTATAGAAAATTTTGTCACAATTTTATTTCTATAAAAAATTTTGTCAAAATTTTATTTCTATAAAAAATTTTCTGAAATTTTTATTTCTATAGAAAAATTTGTCAAAATTTTATTTCTATAGGAAAATTTTGTCAAAATTTTATTTCGATAGAAAATTTTGTCAAAATTTTATTTCGATAGAAAATTTTGTCAAAATTTTATTTCTATAGGAAACCATGTCAAAATTTTATTTCTATAGAAAAATTTGTCAAAATATCATTTCTATAGAAAATTTTGTCAAAATTTTATTTCTATAGAAAATTTTGTCAAAATTTTATTTCTATAGGAAACTTTGTCAAAATTTTATTTCTATAGAAAAATTTTTCAAAATATCATTTCTATAGAAAATTTTGTCAAAATTGTATTTTTATAGAAAATTTTGTCAAAATTTTATTTCGATAGAAAATTTTGTCAAAATTTTATTTCTATAGAAAATGTCAAAATTTTATTTTCTATAGAAAATGTCAAAATTTTATTTCTATAGAAAATGTCAAAATTTTATTTCTATAGAAAATGTCAAAATTTTATTTCTATGGAAAAGTTTGTCAAAATTTTATTTCTATAGAAAATGTTGTCAAAATTTTATTTCTATAGAAAATTTATTTTTTTTTTATTTCTATAGACCAGTTATTTATATTTTGCCAAAATGTTATTTCTATAGAAAATTTTGTCAAAATTTTATTTCTATATTTTGCAAAAATCTACCAAAACATCGAGAATTCTACCAATTTACCAAATAGTAAAAAATCTATTATTTTAGTGAATCCCAAGATTCACAAATTTTGAATTTATTACCAACACTAGTTGAGCGATTTCCTCTTTTTTTAATAATGGACTCAATATTAGTGGCATACTAACTCTGTGGGTGTAGAATCAACTATAGCGCTCCTAATATCAAACATTTCTGTTCTGATTTTTATAAAACTCCTATTAACATGTACCCCTTAATGTTCTTAAAAATGGAAATGCAGTTTATCTTCCAAACCTATACCATTGGTACCCCACAAACAATGTATAGTAAATCAGTAGGGGTGACTTTCTTCTATCCGAATTTGAAGATTGCCAAAAACGATTTTCGATTTTCATTTTCTTTTGAACTATCTTTCTTATTAAACTACCAAGTATCGTCATCATTTTCTACCTACCTTTATTTCCTTGTGTTTCACCATGTTATTAGGCCATATGAAACGAGCATTACAATATTCACACTGTTGTGCTATTCTCCGATGATCATTCCAACAGTCTCGATGTAAATGTTGCTGCAATAAATCTTGACTTACAAACTGTTTGGTGCAATCTTTACAGGCATGTGGTAGAGGCACATCACCATGAGCCTCGAATTGATGATTCAACATGTGCTTCCTTCGGCCGAATGTCATTGAGCATACATCACACTTGTATTTCGTTACATCTTCTTCAGATCCACTATCAGAATCATTTATATCCAATTCCATGCCATCTTTATCCAGAGCTCGATATAGACGACTGATTTGACATTTTTCAAATGCATTTTGTATCTCTTGCTGCAATAGAACTCGATCATGGGTTTTCGATCTGGCAAATCTTTTGAAATATATACCATTTTGAAATTCTATACCATTTACACCATCGGAATGTATATAGATGTGTTCACGCAATTGTTTAAGTCTATCGAAAGACTGTACACATAGACCACATCGAATTAAGGGCTTCGTGGTGTTATCCTCTTGAGTATGTCTTTCTAAATGTTTTAGTAATTTCGTTTTAACCTCAAATGGTCTGTTGCATATGTGACATTTTAGGATATCCTTTGCCTCGTTCACAACTTCCGGTTTTATGGCACAATTATGATTTCTCATATGTTCGGGCCAAACAAATCTACCAGGACAATTGTTACATAATAAAATCTTATTACGATTGCGACAATGGATCTCAGTATGCCGATCAAGCATTTTCGTTGACACAAATTCCAATTTACAAATGCCACATTTTAAAGGAATTTCATCACTGCCATGAGATTCTTTAAGATGATTGAATGCTTCATATTGATAACAAAATGCCACACCACATAATTCGCAAGTGTAATTGAAAACTTCTGAACTATTTTGGGTATACAAATCCTCCACTTCGGTATCGCTTATTGACATTTCAAATGAATATTCATTTAGGACAGCATAGTATTTAAACCAATTTCCTTCTTCAATGTCCTTGCATATTTCCTCTTTTACCGTAAGCAAACTAATGGCATTCGAGAATAAATGATTTACAATTTCGGCATCCATCTTCAGATTGATCAGTGAGTCGATACTTCTGTGTGTACCCATGTGGGCTCTTAGTTCTTTGGTTGTTTTAAATTGTAGGCTACAAAGTTTACATTCGACAAGCAACCATTGAGATGGTTTACAATAAATACGATCACCGAATAGCCATTCTCTACGTTTATTTTTGGGATAAGCGCAATTATCGGAATGCACACGTTTTATATGAAGCCGCACTTTATCTTTACGATCAAAGTTTTGACCACAAAATTCACAAGAGAATGTAGTTTCTCGTAAATGTATCGAAGCTATATGTCGGCCACAATCTTTTCGTAGTGAAAATGTCTTTTCACAAATTGTACAAGCATAGCGATCATTGATTTGTTTGATTTTATTAAAGTATTCCGGAGCTTGGCGTCCAACACGTTTTTTGCTAGTGTAAGGAGGAAACAAAGACTAATTAAAAAAAATACATATTGTCATATTTTTTACATACACAGGCGGTTTGATATCCTCGTTAGAATTGTCTCTGTTGGCCTCATCTTCAGAAGACGAATAATCTTTATTTTCTTTGCCATTGGGTACTTCTACTTCCGCAAGCCTAGAAAATTATAAATACAACAAAAAATAAATTTTAATAGATAGATTTTTTATATAAAGGATTTTAATTTTAAAATTATGTAAAATAATTTATTAGGCTTCCTATGTATTGATGTTTGAAATAAAAAAAAATAATAATAATGTTTCACTATTTTCTATTCTTAAACGGCCCTTTTATGTAAATGGTTAAAAATTGCAATTGGCGAAAATTATTTTTTTGTGAATATCATGGTTTAGTTTCTGCAGAAAGTTTTAAATAAAATTGACAAACATACTTTTCAACGCATGGTTTTAAGCAGAAATCAAAACAACAATACTGACGAAAATTTTAAATTAAAAAAAGAGTTTTCTTCACACAAAAAAAAATCCCAAAATATACAATTACAGAATGCTCGGTAGAAAGATATGTTCGTGAATTGAAGAGGTAATAGGCGAAATTAACGCAAAAAAAAACAAATTGTAATCCCGGCGGCCACTCGCGCCAAAAACAATCTACCAAAATTTGAAGAAAATTTTACCACCCAAATTTATTCTTCTTGGGCATTTTTTTTTTTTTGGTTAGTTAAAATTTGAACAAAATTTTCTATAGAAATAAAATTTTGACAAAATTTTCTAAGAAATAAAATTTGGACAAAAATTTTTATAGACATAAAATTTGGACAAAATTGTTTAAGAAAAATTTTGAAAAAATTTTCTAAAGAAATAAAATATTGACAAATTAAGATTTTTTTCTTTGATACACACAAAAAAGTTTTTTTTGTGAATATTTTTGTTGTCATGTTTTAGTTTCTGCAATAATTTTCAAATAAAATACTTTTCAACGCATGGTTCTAAGCAGATATTAAAACAATACAGATAAAAAACTAAAAAAAAAGAGTTTTCTTCACACAAAAAAATCCCAAAATATACTGTAGTGGAGAATAGTGACAACAAACATCCATTAACTCCCATCCATTGCAACAGGAATTTTAGTTGCATATTACAGAATGCTCGGCAGAAAGATATGTTCGTGAATTGAAGAGGTGATCGACGAAATTAACGCAAAAAAAAACAAATTGTAATCCCGGCGGCCACTCGCGCCAAAAACAATCTACCAAAATTTGAAGAAAATTTTACCACCCAAATTTATTCTTTTTGGACATTTTTATGGTTAGTTAAAATTTGAACAAAATTTTCTACAGAAATAAAATTTTGACAAAATATTCTATAGAAATAAAATTTTGCCAAAAATTTTCTATAGAAATAAAATTTGGAGAAAAATTTTCTATAGAAACAAAATTTGGAGAAAAATTTTTATAGACATAAAATTATGACAAAAATTTGTATAGAAAAATTTTGAAAAAAATTTCTGAAGACATAAAATATTCACAAAAAAAAAATTTTTTTTGTGAATATTTTTGTTGTCATGGTTTAGTTTCTGCAACAATTTTTAAATAAAATACTTTTCAACGCATGGTTTTAAGCAGATATCAAAACAACAATACTGATGAAAATATTAAACTAAAAAAAAGAGTTTTCTTCACACAAAAAAAATCCCAAAATAACAGCAGCGCCTGTAATGGAGTATAGTGACAACAAACATCCATTAACTCTCATCAATTGCAACAGGAATTTTTGCATGTTACAGAAAAAGATATGTTCGTGAATTGAACGCAAAAAAATTTGTAATCACGGTTGCCACTCGCGCCAAAAATAATCTACCAAAATTTGAAGAAAATTTTACCACAAATTTACCAAATTTATTCTTTTAGGAAATTTTTGTGGTTAGTTAAAATTTTGACAAAATTTTCTATAGAAATTAAATTTGGACAAAAATTTTTTATAGAAATAAAATTTTGAAAAAATTTCTAAAGAAATAAAATATTGACAAATTGAAATTTTTTGTTTAGTACACACAAAATTTTTTTTCTGATTCAATCACGAAACTAATTGATCCAATTTTTTATTGAAATGTCTTCAATCACAGAAATGATAGTATCAATTAAAATCTTAATTGACAGTCAATTAAAAATTAATTTATCCAATTAAAAAATTAATTGATACTATTAATTTGTGTGATTGATTTTTATTTCAATTAAAAAATTTGTTGAATCAATTAAACTTTTAATTGAATAAATAAATAATATATATTTTAAAACTCAATTAAGATTTTATTATATTTCAATTAATTGGAAAAATTTTCGTAAAATTTCTTTTTGTGTAGGTAAAATTATCTCCAAATTTTGATAGATTATTTTTGGCTCGAGTGGCAACCGTGTTACAAATACCTTCTTTGTTTCGTCTGATGATTTTGACTGTTCCCTGATTCCTCCTTTGTTTTTGGTAACGCGATATAAAAAGCTGTTGTTCCTATTCTCTGGTGTTCCAGAGTCTCCACTCTCGATATGTCCCTCCACGTTTTCTACATATGGGTTAACCTCATTATGGGTAGGGCGTATAGGGGCTTGTTCTGCGGCATTTCATTTAGCTGAGTTATATGCCTTAATCTTCGCTCCAGTTTGGATTTCACTCTATTGTTTTTAGGGATTTCACTCTAGTGTTTCCATATGTGAAAAAACGAGTTGTAAAGAAATACGATTTTTGTGATATAATCCTTCATAGAGATTGGCCAAATTTTAACCAATACACTGAAACGATAGCATTCGATTGTAAAAAACTTCAGATTCGCAATAATGCTTTACATACGGTCACAGAAATGATAGTATTAATTAAAAACTTAATTGACAGTCAATTAAAAATTAATTGATCGAATTAAAAAAAAATTTTGATACTATTAATTTGTGTGATTGATTTTTTGTTTCAATTAAAAAATTTGTTGAATCAATTAAAATTTAATTGAATATTATTAAAACTCAATTAAGATTTTAATTGGAAAAAATTTCGTGAAATTTCTTTCTGTGTAGTTAAAATTTTCTCAAAATTTTGGTACATTATTTGTTGCAACCGTGTTACAAATATCTACTCGGTGATTTTTTCGTCTGTGATTTTCACTGTTCCCATGATTCCTCCTTTGTTTTTGGAAACGCGATATAATAAGTTGATGTTCCTATTCTATGGTGTTCCAGAGTCTTCACCCTCGATGGGCCTAGACTATAACTAAAAAACTTGCCCCTCCATGTTTTCTACAAATGGGTTAGTGCATTGTTGACCTCATTATGGGTAGGACGTATTGGGGTTTGTTCTGCGGCATTTCATTTCGCTGAGTTATATGCATTAATCTTCGCTCCAGTTGGGATTTCACTCTATTGTTTTCAGTGCCATCTATATGTGAAAAAATGAGTTGTAAAGAAATACGATAATCCTCCATAGAAATTGGCCAAATTTTAACCAATACACTGAAATCTTCAGATTCGCAATAATGCTGTATATACGAAACAGAGAGAAATGTTACCACTGTAGCCAAATGGAAAAGAGATGGGCAACCAATTCGATGGTAAAAATGGATATTGCAAAATGTGTGTTGGCCGTCCCATATCTCTTAATGCGTTGCAAAAGCAAACAATTTCTGGGTGGCAAAAATTGTTAAGACCTTTTGGCAAGACCTTATCGCGCAAAAAACTAAATCGAAATCTATTAATCGATTTAATATTTATTTCGATGTATACCCTCATATGTAAAAAGGTAATGCAAACTTTAAAAGTGCGACCATTAATGTAGATAAAACACATACCTTGGTTTATCAGGATGCATACGCTTCAGATGATGTTGTAGATTATCTTTACGATTAAATGATTCGGGACAGTACTCACAACGGAATGAACTTTCTTTTAAATGAATTTTTCAATGTGTCGCCCACAATCTTTACGCTGCGAGAAAGTCTTATCGCACATGAAGCAACCATATCGGTCACCAACTTCTTTTATTTTACTGAAATAGTCTGGAAGTTTACGTCTGATTCTGCGTCTCTTTACTACGGGTTTAGTTCTAAAAAATAAAGGAATATTTTCAATATATTATTGGTTAGGAAATATTCATTATAGGCTACGAATTCCAGAATTAAATATATGCCTTGGTAACCTATGTTACCAAATTTTAGCATATTAAAAAATTGTATCAAATTCAGAATGTGTTCCATTTCATTCCAATAAAATACCTTTCAATTTCTTTTTTTACTTTCTTCGCCGGCTGATAGTCATCAGTTGATGAATGATTGTAGAAATCATCTTCATAATCATCGTTACCGTAATCAGCAGTTACATCGAAAGATCTAATATCAATGGTTATAAAAACACAAAATCAAAAACATGGATACAAATTTAAATATATTCACTTCCTACCTATCTGCTTCATATCCAAAAGTTTCATCAACAGGACTTTCATAGTTCTTCTTAGAATTTTTCAATTTTTTTATACGGTCCATGAGAGGGACATCATCGTTATCACTTCCTTTAAATGTAAACAAAAGACATGACCACATACAACTATCAATAGTTCATAATCTTTACCTATATCTGTGTTCTCCTTTGTAGGACATGACTCTGCAGGTTCTTTATCCAATAAGACAATTTCATATTGTTCACCAACAACTTCCAATTTTACTTCGTCCAAAAATTGCTGAGTGGGAATATCTATTGCAGATTCCTCCAAGCAATCCGATAGGGAATTATTTACTCCCAGTGGGTCGCCTCCACCATCATTGATAAATATTTTTATATATTTTTCATTTACTTTCTGGGCTTTTGTTATGAATTCGTAAGCATTTTTAAGGCTACTAGAACACTCCACACATATTGTTTTCGGCAATGGATCATTGACTGGAATCTAGAATTAATAGAAATTATATTTGATGTTGATGCTTCGCTTCCATAATGCATATAAGGCCATCACCTGCAAATTTACTACATCCCTCAGTAAATCCAGGCAACTTTTTGAATCACAAACAATATCGGCCAACTCAATGAGTTTTTCTCCAGGATCAAAGCAAGTCCGACAAACTCTATTCATGTTTCACAAGGATATTTTAACTTTTATCGAGGATATTAGGATTTTTTGTATACACTATTTATTTTCAAATTCCATCCTAATTCAAAAGCGTTCCATCGTCCCCCTCACCGCATCACGAATACGTCTGACCTAATGATGATCTTTGACACCCTAGGGTCGAAGATTGTCTTTGGTAAGACGTGTTGGGGGGTGTAAGTTGTGCGATTGGAGCGCTTTTAATTACTCAATATTCTACCGGCGTAAAATGACGGCGTTACACCATAGACCTTATAATACATAGATGAGCCATGGGTGTCAAACTATGTTTGACAGTTCCGAAGATTAAGAACATAGGCCTTATAATACATAGATGATCCACTATTCTCTTTAAAAAATGTGTCAGTTCCAAATATTAATTTTCTGACATTTCCTTTTGATTTTATCGTAAAGAGTTAGTCCCAAACATTATTTTAGTTTTATTTCAATTTTAATTTATTTATTTTCATATGTAACTAAGCCTTACAAAGGCCTTATACAGTTACTTAAATCAACACTTTAAATACTACTCAAAACAATTTTCTTATTTCTAACATTAATATACTAACAATAATACAACAACAGGATACTACTCTATTATAATGTATAATAAAATTAAAATTATAAATATTTGGACACATATTACAAAATAAAACATAAAGTATAAAAAAATATAAATAAACAAATAAAACAAAACATATAACTTGTACAACAACAAAAAAGCATAATTACAAAAAGATATACATTAAAGAAAAAAAAATAAAATAAAATAAAATAAGTAAATAAAACTAAAACATATTTAAAAAAGATATATATACACCACTTTATGAAACGTAAAAATAAATATATTAAATATTGCAAGCTCATATGTCATAAAGTTTAGTATATTCACAAAGTTTCTTATTAAAAGTTATAGGGGAATAACCATGGCTGAACAAGAAGGTTAAATCATGGGCCCATATGATTACAATTTTTTTATTTCGACAAAATTTTAAGATGTCAAAATCATATGTTTATGGTGATTGCAGCTCTCCAAATGACACTGCATAGCAATCTCAAACAAACTCGCGCATTCATAGCTGGAGAATTGTTCAAAGATGACTTGAGTATCTTGATAACATATTCCAGACCCAAAACACCACGCACATCAGTTTTTAAACTGCATCATTAACTGTTTTTGTTAATAGATGGCAAAGATCCATTTGACTGACTTCCATTCTTAACTTTGGTGGGTATTATAGTCTTATTTGTCTCATATCGGCGTTCCTCGGATGAATTATCCACTTCACAATCACTCATAGGTGACGCAATTAAATTTGAACCTTTATTTTTCTCTGGATTTTAATTATTTTTTCAGGACAATTGAAAGAATAAATAATTGCCACTTTTACCCATGGCTTAATAAAGAGGTTGAATCACGATAACAAAAACAACAAATTTCAGTATGTTGTTTACAATTTTAAGAAGTCAAAATCAGCTGATAAAAGAATCGTATGGCATTGGTAAAAGTGGCAATTATTTATTCTTGCAATTGTCCTGAAAAAATAATTAAAATCCAGAGAAAAATAAAGGTTCAAATTTAATTGCGTCACCTATGAGTGATTGTGAAGTGGATAATTCATCCGAGGAACGTCGATATGAGACAAATAAGACTATAATGCCCACCACCAAAGTTAAGAATGGAAGTCAGTCAAATGGATCTTCGCCATCTATTAACAAAAACAGTTTATGATGCAGTTTAAAAACTGATGTGCCTGGTATTTTGGGTCTGGAATATGTTATCAAGATACTCAAGTCATCTTTGAACAATTCTCCAGCGAGTTTGTTTGAGATGCATTTGCTATGCAGTGTCATTTGGAGAGCTGCATTCACCATAAACA
This sequence comes from Haematobia irritans, assembly GCF_050003625.1. Taxonomy (NCBI): domain Eukaryota; kingdom Metazoa; phylum Arthropoda; class Insecta; order Diptera; family Muscidae; genus Haematobia; species Haematobia irritans. Next base: position 210,132,730 of record NC_134399.1, read on the forward strand.
TATGATTTTGACATCTTAAAATTTTGTCGAAATAGAAAAATTGTAATCATATGGGCCCATGATTTAACCTTCTTGTTCAGCCATGCTTTTACCAATGCCATACGATTCCTTTATCAGCTGATTTTGACTTCTTAAAATTGTAAACAACATATTGAAATTTGTTGTTTTTGTTATCGTGATTCAACCTCCTTATTCAGCCATGGATATAAGTAAAATATCGATCCTATAAACAAGCAGCAATATCGATTATGTCTTCGAGCTAACATTATAGTGTAGCCTGTCGTCCGGATAAACTTATAGTCTGGGCGGCGCATTATGGGAGATGTCATCATGATGATATGATTGGACGATGATTTAGGGCTACGGGTACTGGGGCCATACTGGACGGATGAGACTAAACTGGGGGAGGCCAAATTGGTGGGAGCGGAGGTCCCTGATTCCTGACTGTGAAGTAGGGCCACATTATCTCAAAATTTTATTTCTATAGAAAATTTTGTCAAAATTTTATTTCTATAGAAAATTTTGTCAAAATTTTATTTCTATAGAAATTTTTTTTTAAATTTTATTTCTATAAAACTTTTTTTTAAATTTTATTAACAAAGAAAATTTTGTCAAAATTTTACTTCTATAGAAAATTTTGTAAAAATTTTATATCTATAGAAAATTTTGTCAACATTTTATTTCTATAGAAAGTTTTGTCAAAATTTTATTTCTATAGAAAATTTCGTCAAAATTTTATTTCTATAGAAAATTTTGTCAAATTTTTATTTCTATAGAATTGGGGCAATTGTGAATGAAATTAAATTGTTTATTAATTCGTTAGCCTTTATTATCCTTAATTATTTTGGTTTTTGTCAAATTTTCCACCAGTGATTTATGAGTTTTCATGTGTGTCCTCAGCGATACCATTTGTATAAATCCCTTGCCACACTCCGAGCAAACATGAGGTTTTTTTCCAGTGTGACGCATCTCATGATGTTTTAAGGCATAATTTTTAGCGAAAGCTTGATCACAGAAACGACAAAAGAAACGTCTTATTCTCAAATGGACAATGCGGTCATGAGAACGTAAATCGTTGGAGCTATAGAATATCATCGAACACTTTGGACATAACCATTGACGTTCTTTTGTGTGATAGTTTATGTGAATATCCAGTTCCTTTTTGGTAGTTTTTTTCATGTCACATAAATGACACTTGAAGTTTTTGACACCTGCATGCCGTAGCTTATGTTCTTGATAACTACTTTTGTTTTTAAAGGCTTTGCCGCAGCTTTCTTCATCACAATGAAATGGATACTCCTCAAGAGGTTTATGTGAATACTGATGTTCGATAAGTTTTACCAAAGATTTGTAAACTTTTCCACATTCCTCACAGACATGTTGGGTTTTTTCATCACTCGTTTTTAATTTTCGTTGTCGTGTACTAGGGGGTTTCTTCTTTTCTTTGCAAGAATCATGAGTTTTCAGAATTGTCTTTTTTGGAAATCTGACTATAAGGGGCCGCTCATCATCACTTGAGATATCGCAAATAGATTTTTCAGATTCGCTTATTGTATCCTGATACTCGGGATCATTTGAATCGCTTTCCTTTTTAAGGTGTGTTATATCGATTTTATCATTTGTATCATCCTTTGGGATATCATCTGTTTTTCCAATAGATTCGCTGTTTGAGACCTGTAAGTAGGAAGAAATAGTCTATTCAGGACTCCAAAGAAAAATAATGCTATGCATGCATTTCGAAAATTACCTCCTCCTCCTCTTCGGCATCCTCATGTTTTGCCGTCCCTGTAGATTGTTCAACATTATTTAACTCAGATTGGGTGTCGGATACCCAATCAAAAGCAAACCAGTCTTTATTAATTTCATCTTTATTTGTGGATTTCATCTCCAACATTTCATCGAATTTTTGACGTGAGCGTAAACTCATTTGATAAAAATTCAAAAAGTTCTGCAATGTATCATGGCAAGAATGACAAACGAACGTAGGATATTTATCTTCAATCGCTGGGTTTTCCAGTGTGGAATCTTGTAGCCATTGACGTATTTTCAAATCCATTGTATGGATATTAAAAAGTTTCTTTTGCTGATCTCTTCTGGCTACACTAGCGAGGCAAGTTCGACAGACATGAGAACCTTGTGGTGACACGCCGGGAGTATATTTTTGCCTAGGGCGTTTTTGCATTGCCCTTAGTTTTTAGTTTGTCGTCTCAAAAAGATAAATATGTATTTTTTTTATGATTTAAGGAAGCTGTTAATATTGTTTGGTTGTTGGACAATCAGCTGCTTTCATTTTGCAAAGCTATGTCAACGCTATTGTGAATTAAAATAATTTCTAGTAAATATGAAGGTGTGGTCTTAAGGTAAGCTAATAAAGTCAATAATTTTGAAAAACTAAACTCAAAGAAAAAACTTGCTTAAAAAAGATTCAGGATCTAGCGACCAACAAATTGCAAAGCATTTAGATTGTAAAATATTACCTAAATCATATTTAAGAACCAAAAATAATTTCTATTTTTTTCTATATTTCTGCACTATAATATCCTTAAAAGCTTTAAACATTTTCTTTGCTGGTATGCCTATATTTTATAAGTATTAAAATTTTGTACCTCATACACATTACATTTTTAAAATCCACTTTAAGTAGATTTCCACTGTCATTTGCCTTATAAAAATGGAATTTCGAATCTACTTTCAGTAGATTTCGAGCAAAAACAAGATACATATATTTTTAATATATTGTTTTGTAATGGTTCAGCCGAATTAAAACATGTTTTAGTGTAATCGAGCTTAAAAAAATAGCAAACAATGTTTGCTATTCTCATTTTCAGCAGACTTCCTGTTATTTTGCCAGATTTTTCTTTACATATAAGTTTCGCAAATTTCTTTCCAAACATGCTTATATTCAAAAATCCGCTTAAGAAGGATGAAATCACTTCTTGCTAAATCCTTAAAAATCTTCTGATTGTTCTGTAAATAGACTTCGCCCGGACCGAACCTGATGTTCCCTCTACTATATTAAATGGATTTCGCCAAGGTAGAGAAAATAAGACGAAGGCTAAAATTTAGATAGGCCATAGTGGAGATATCGATTTATATAAAAATTGGAACCATGACACTGATATAGCTGATATTTTTGCGGCCCCAAAACAAATTTGTTTGCTCATTGCATTTAGGAGCTTGTACGTATATTACAATGCAAAAATGTAATAAGAACTACTTTTGGTTCTTAAATATGCTTTGGGGAAAAATATATTATAACCTAAAAATTGTTTAGTTTGTTGTTCGTTAGACCCTGAAGTACAAAACTATAATAGCAGACATCGACTGCTGTTTTTAGCAAGATTTTTTTCTATAGGTGGGTATTAAGTTCGAGTTTAACCGCTAATTTTCACTAAAGTTAAAACTAAAGCAGTAAAAAAGTCATAAAATTATATACATTTGTTGCAGATTTCATTATAACTTGATGGGGAATAGCCCAAAGCAAATTTTCACAAAGTTTGTAAAAATAACGCAACCATACTGTTTTAGCTTGTACTCCATTACGGATATCCATTTTTAAAATAAACTCAGAGGCAAATGTTTTCAACAATAGAATGGGCCGTCAATGAATAATAATGTACACTGAAAAAAAGTCCGTTTAGTTGACACATCAGTCAGTCTACTAAACCAGCAAAAAGCCTGAAAGTGGAAAGCAGTCACTATTTGCTGAAGTTGCACCGACTGCTGATTTTAGCAGACTTTTTTCGATGGTTTCGTTTTTTCACTCATTCATCATCATTTACAGTTTAAGATTTTGGACTTCATACCATTTGATGTTAGCTACCCTGAAGTATGCCCCACCTCAACCTAAGGTAGAATTCAAAAAAAATTTTCTAACTTGTGCAAATTCCCACCAGCCACCATATAAACGTTTCCACCACAAAATTCCGAAATATTACCTGTACTGAAAATAACCAGAAAATATTCACTCAGCACAAATTCAGTGGCATAACCTTGGCCTAAACTTCACCACCTTAAATGCTGCTTCGCAGCCTCTAACTTACCTTACATTATGGGTAAATTAAATACAAACAAAGGCAAGTGTATTTTACTATGACAAAAAAAGATCGTTTATTTTATTTAAATTTGTAAAACATGGACGGAATCTTGAATACAAATAAAATACATAAATACGTACTTTTAAATTACAATCAAACATAAATATTGTATAGTAGATCATAAATTTTTTTCTCAGGTTAAGTTATTTTCTGCGTTATATTCTTTTGTAAATGGAATGTAAAAAATACATCTGTTTTGGGGGCTTTAAGATTTCGTACAGGTATTTTCTTAAATTCTAAGTATGATTGGTTGCTCCAATATATCTTTGTTGTATAAAGTGTTATGCTTACAATACTATCTAAGGCACAATTGTAAACAAAAAAAAAACAAAAAAAAAAAACGTATAAAACTCCTCAGCATAACATTGTTTCATACTGTATATAATTATTATTAATTATTCGAGAAAAACAAAGATTCGGAAAATAGATAAAATTGAGAACAGAGTCATGTATAGTGCGCGCACTGGGAAAGCAATGTGCAAATTATTGAGCTGCCCAGTAAGTAGTTTATATCGTTATTCGTTTGTAGATTTAGTGTGGATGATTGCCGATACCGCAATGATTCATCTCGTGTTCATATTCAGAGGCATCATTTGAATTTGATACAAGTGATTTTTGTTTTGCGTGATAATTGCATATGCGACATGCAATTATTCTAAGGTCTACGGGTCTACTACATTCATTCGTTGTCATCGCTGGGGGGAATGGTGTGGTGGTGATGGTGGTGGAATGTCGACGTTTTGGTGATTCTATTACTTATGTCACCACACCAATTTACGAGTGAATTTAAATTTCTACACTCAGTCTTTACAGGTATATAATGGAATGGATGGCTTTTGATTGTTTTGTAGTAGGGCGCAAAGTATGAATATGAGCATAAGTACCAACTGGTAGTGTAGTGTATTAAACGGGATAAGGACGATGTTCTTGTTTCAGCTTTCACATTGTGGTCTAGAAGGAGTTGATATGTTGGCCACATGTAAAATATTTAAGTTAAAATATGAAATATTTCGAGATATGAGATTCCAAGAATAACTATGTATGAATCCTGAGTACATGGTCTATCCAATGGGTGGGACGAGGTTTGGGATGTCTTGATGATGTGGGTATTTGTTGCAGTGGTTGTTACTTGCCACCATGCATCATCTCAAATCTTGTTTGAGATTCCTTGAATAGGGTCCTTTTGCGTTTTTGAACATTGGCCTCAGTGAGGAAGAGAGTGCCAGCCACCAGGGCCATAACAGCACCTACACAAGCCAAAACAAAAGACCACCCAAACCAATTATTTGCATGCTCCGGCATCCAGTTGTTGCGATTGCCTAATGAGGCAAAGATAATCACTGCTAAACTGGCACATGCTCCAGCAGCAAGTACCACAAATCCTATGATGCGTATTAGTTTCACAAAATACTTTTGGTCGGGGCCACCACATAGGAAAAACACCAAAACTCCAATAGCCGATACCAACATTCCCACAAAAGCCAATGTGAAAAAGAACTGTGTCGCAATCATAAAGGGTGGCAATAAGAATCCGCGTATTTCATCGTAGCCTGTGGTAAATGGGTCATAGACCCATCTGCATCCAACAAAGAATCGTCGTTGGCTGTCGTCATTCACATCTGGTAGCGATCGGAAGCAATGAACCCACAATCCCAAACGATCCAATTTAGCTCCAGTGATTCGATAGTCACTTACCAACCATGAGGGTGTGGCAAATGCTATTGCTATGAAGCCAAATGCCAGCACAAAGAATCCCACGCCGCAACTTCCAGACAAAGTTCTTCGCTTCATATTGACTGTAGACATGAATTCGGGGGATATTTGCTCCTGGGAATTTGGTCGAGCAATGTGAGATACCTTTTGCATTCCTTTACTGAAAAATTGATTTGGTATGTTATTGTGTATGACCTGCCCTCAGTGTTTGTATTGTATTTGAGCTGCCCAAAGTGTTTTTGTGAATGAGACTTGCTGACATTTGAGTCACTGAACAGTAACTGTAAAACAGTGTTGCCAGGCAATTAAATAAGCTTGCTTGAAAAAAAGTCGTATATTTTTTCTTATTTCGCAAAAAACACAAAAATTTGAAAAATGCTAAATTTAAACAATTTTTCAAACATTTTTTTCACAACAGTAGAATTCAACACATAAGCAATACTACCTCTACTGTTATGCTCAAATTGAAATGCATTGCTACTTGGTCTGTCATTCCCGTCACGAAATCCCGGGAATGTAGAACCCAAAATTTTAGTTTGATGCAAAGACTTATGAATTTAGTGACTTCCTTTAAATTTTATATCATTTCTTATTATGTCTTAACAACTATTATGAACTATTTTGGGTAAATTCATTGAGTTAATTATTCTTTGATTAGTATTGTAGTGCCTGATAGATGTCGCTTAGTTTTGATATTGTTATCTATTTATTTTTTGTCGAAAATTAATAAACTATACAAAATCCTTAGAATTTTAATTTTGACTTTCAGTTAGAAGTGGGTTTAGTATTTATACAAATTTTGGTTGAAAAATACTGGCACCAATTTTTAATTTGCCTCACATCGAAAATTGTTTGAGAAATTATAGCGATGCATTCCAATTTGAATATAACAGTTGAGATATTATAGCTTAAGGTGAGTACTATGTTCGGTTTTCGAGTTGAAAAACACTTTATTTTCGCGATTACTTTTCCTGAAATAATCAAAATTATAAATGAAAACAAACATATTCCCGTAATGTCTGCCGAAATTTAGAGGAACACGAAAATGTGCATCAATTGAGTTAATTTATCTGCTTTATATTGAACTGTTTTAATAAAGTAACCGCGAAAATTTCAACTCGAAAAGCGAACATAGTACTTACCTTTATGTGTTGAATTCTACCGTTGAGGGTAACGTCTGTTTTTTGTTTAGAACGCGATTTTTTTAACAATTTCTCAACTTGAATATTGCCCTAATTCTGTGAAAAAAAATTTGTTTTTGAAAAGCTGTTGAAATTTTGGATTTGTCAAACGTTTGTGTTTATTGCGGCTTTTCTTGGCATACAACTTGAAAAGAATACCATCAGCACCATCTAGAGGCCAGACATTTGCTATATGTAATTCAAATTTATCTTTGCTAAACAAACTGCTAAATGAGAACATTTGGCAACCATGCAATCAGCTGATTAATTCGTTGTCAAAATAAACTTAATTAGGCGGGCATTTATAACATTCAACAGAAATGTAACTTTGATTTAACTTTTATTATTAAATTATTTTAATTATTTTTACCTTCTTTACAGATACCATAATGAGTTCGTTATCGGATGTTCTACGCGATATGGATGATAAAATCGAGGATCTCTATCGTGATACGAAATTTTGTTTGAATAATTACGATTACCACCACAAAAATAATGAATATGAAGTGCTGAATAAAATGAAATGCATACTGGATGAATGTGCTCCCGATGGTAAAAGATTTATCAAATCCATGAAAAAATTCAAAGATACAATAGACTTAGCACGTAAGAAATGTTCAGAAGTTGATGATCTGCTGAAAGAACTGAATATTGACCCAGGAAATACAGGTAATTCACCTTCGGTTGGTTGCAGTCGTAGCTTTATCGAAGACGAAAACGCTACAGACGCTGCAGGGGAGTTGGATGGGAATAAAGAGAATATAACTAAATGATGAAACAGAAAGTTTTTTATTATTACTTTATTTCTTAAAAAAAAAATCATGCTTATTACTTTTTCAACTACAAATAAAACCAATTATTAGGAGGTATGAAAATCTTCAGGATTTAGTTGACATGGTGTACGATATTTACCTCCAAAGCTAAATATGATGCTTATAGTTTTGATCTTTGACATAAAATAACAGTGAGCTACATCAACGGGAGTCACTGTGGTGCAGTGGTAGTTTGTGCCCTCTCGGTAATGCTAGCGACATTTCTGAATGTTTGAAAACTTCTCCAAGTGTTTTCACATACTGCACAAAAAAAATTCTGATTCAATCACGAAATTAATTGATCCAATTTTTTAATTGAAATGTCCTCAATCCCAGAAATGCTAGTATCAATTAAAAAAACTAATTGAAGGTCAATTAAAAAATTAATTGATACTACTAATTTGTGTGATTCAGCTTTGTTTCAATTAAAAAATTTGTTGAATCAATTAAATTTTTAATGGAATATTTTTTAAAAATCAATTAAAATTTTAATTGGAAAAATTTTCGTGAATTTTTTTCTATGTGGGAATGCTCTTCACACACGGCTATAAAAAGAAGGCCCCTTATCATTGAGCTAAACGTGGAAGTGGAAAGTACTCAGTGATATGGGGGTATCACAATGATGAAACAGAAAGTTTTTTATAATTATTTTATTGCCCAATTATTAGGAGGTATGAAAACCTTCAGGATTTAGTTGATATGGTATACGATATTTGTTTCAAAAGCCAAATCGGATACTTAAGATTTGTATTTACGGTTATAGTTTTGATCTTTGACATAAAATTGATACTCGATAATGTTCAGTCTGCAACTGAATCTCGTTTGTCGAGGGAAACTTTTCAGAAGTCATGGACGTCGGGAGCCTATGTGGTGCAGTACCCTCCTAGACGTTCGCGCTTCCACCGGACATCAAAAAGAGACCTCCCACGGCAGACTACCCTAGTCTGTTTTTTTAGCCCAATTAAGATCAGGCAAGTGCAGCCGCCTCAATTCCTACTTATCAGTGATTGATAGCAGCGTAGCTGACGTATGTCCAATTTGCAACCAAGGGCCACACGACATGCGTCATATTTTCTCTTGCCCAGCTAAACCAACCCGACTTACCGCCAGATCACTCTGGACGCACCCCACCTTAGTCGCAGAGTTCCTCGATCTGGCCACAAGCTGAAGTACCAAAGCGTATAACATAAAAAATGGATGAAATCGCAATAAACTGTTACAACAACAAGTTTTTCAGTGGTAGTTTATCCCCCCCTCAGTAATGTTAGTGACATTTCTGAATGTTTGAAAGCTTCTCTGTTTTTCACGTAGTGAGTATACCGTCATTTATCATTGAGCTAAGCGTGGAAACAGACAGAACTCACTGATATGAGAGAACTTCACCACTCTGGTATCACAATGGACTGAACACTGGGCCTGAAATTACGAAAAATTATGAATATTATTGTATGCGCTCCGTGGTGGTGGGTAGGTTAGGTTAGGTTGTAGAGGATGACAATTCTCGGATCGAATTGATGACCACTTCCATTTGTGATTCCTCAAGATAACTTCTTTCTAAAGAGTCTCCTTTGAAGTTGCTTAAGAACTTCCTATAATTCGTCGTTCTTAAAGTTGCTTAAAACTAATTCCAATTAAGGGACTCAACTCAATTCCTGTCGTTTCGTCATCAACAGAAATTCCCAACTCCTACGGTTCTTTTCGTTCCATATCAACTTGGTTTGCTTGCAACGTTCTAACCCAACGTCATCGCCATAGTCCATTATATTTGACATGAATCCTATAAAGAAGCGGATGAAAAATGTTCGCAAGGACATTATTCGTGGAATGAATAATGTCCTTGCGAGTACATCTGCCTTAGCCAGTACATCTGCTTTTTTATTTTCACCCAAAACCTAAAAAATTGAAATTTTTATATGAAAAACTTCTTTTGCCCATATCTTCTAAACTAAGCGTCCTAGAGCAGAAAGGACGATAATTCGTGACCACCCCCAAAAAAGTTGAAAAATCCACCCAAAACATAAAAAATTTAAATTTTTATATGAAAAACATCTTTTGCCCATATCTCCTAAACTAAGCGTCCTAGAGCGAAAAGGAAAATAATTCGTGACCACCCCCAAAAAGTTGAAAAATCCACCCAAAACTTAAAAAATTTAAATTTTTATATGAAAAATTTCTTTTGCCCATATCTCCTAAAATAAGCGTCCTAGAGCGAAAGGGACGATAATTAGTGACCACCCCCAAAAAGTTGAAAAATCCACCCAAAACCTAAAAAAATTAAATTTTTATATGAAGAACTTCTTTTGACCATATCTCCTAAACTAAGCGTCCTAGAGCTAAAAGGACGATAATTCGTGACCATCCCCAAAAATTGAAAAATCCACCCAAAACCTAAAAAAATTGAAATTTTTATATGAAAAATTTTTTTGCCCGTATCTCCTAAACTAAGCGTCCTAGAGCGAAAAGGACTTTAATTCGTGACCACCCCCAAAAAATTGAAAAATCCACCCAAAATATCAACTTGGTTTGCTTGCAACGTTCTGACCCAACGTCATCGCCATAGTACATTATATTTGACATGAATCCTATAAAGAAGCGGATGAAAAATGTTCGCAAGGACATTATTCATTCCACGAGCGCCTTAGCCAGTACATCTGCTTTTTTATTTCAGGTAACAAGCTCAGAGTTACATTATGCTGTTCAGTGAGAACCCTAAGCTCTCTACGACAGCGATTGACTACCTTAGACCTTATGTCTACATTACCCAAGGTCTTTATAGCTATCTCATTTCATTTATTAAACAATAGTAATAATGACTGTCGATGAAGAATCTCCGCAGATATCGCTCTGAATAATGGCCTCATCACCAACGACTCAGCAACATTTGTGACTGCAAAATTTTCTGCCTGAAAGATACTGCAATCGCTCTCTAACTTGTAGTACTCTACGAATTCATAGTTCACTGCCTTTACCAGTTCCTTGGTCCATTTTAGATCCATCTTTATACTTATTCAGAGTTCCGAAAGGTATCCTGCTTTCCTCCTTCTCTTCCAATTACAAAAGTTTCAATGCGGCTTCTCAAAATCTTGCAACGCTGTCGTTTCGACCTTTCGATAAAATCAACTGCTTTTAAACAACACCCAATTTTTAGCAACAAGTGAAAGGGAAGTCTTGGTCAATTTGTGATATATTTTTAACCCCCAATATTTATGGAGCCTATAGAAAACATATGGAAGATTGAAAATGGAGGATTTACTTCAGTTTCAAATCCTTCTTTTTGCAAATAAGAAAGATTCCACTAAAAAATTCCGTGAAAAGTTTTCCCGTCGGGAACATAGAACATACTCGATAGTCTGTCTCTCTATAACGCTCGGCAACAAGTTTCGTATGCCTGCAAACTGTGCTTTCCAGTGTATTCAAGCTGTTAAGTCTCACGAGTGTTACCTCTATTGTTTTCGTTATGTGCAAATCTAGTGGACAGATTGCCATTAGTTCCTCTAAAGCGGTAGTAATCGTGGTCCTCACATCGCTTGCCATATAACCAAAGACAATACACTTTAGAAGATGAGAAATTGGCTGCTGAGAACATCAAACCATTCACGGCGCTAGGTCCCTACTTGTCGTTTATGTGTTTGGTTCGACACATTCAAATGCAAATAAAAAGAAATTAAGAGTTGGAAATATTTAATATTAATTTATTGATCAAAATTTACCATTGTTCCATTCAAAAAATTCATTAAAAAAATGCAAATAAAAATTACAAACATGTATGCAACATTTAGTATGACGCAAGCCAATTTCTCATCTTCTAAAGTGTATTGTCTTTGCATATAACTAATTGTTGTTCTATTTATCCTATTTGTTTTGATATTTAATTTTGTGGTTCGCTTTTGTCCACCAAACATGCCATGGTATTTAAGATTCGGCCCGAGCCAACGTTTGTGTGAACCGTTCCGCAGGTTTAAAATTTAGGACGTACCAGAGACGAATTTCAAGTCCGAAAATCTTCGAAATTAGTATGCTATGTGATCTACAGAAAATTGATTCCTATCGGCGAATATTGGATATACTTCCATGTAAACCTATCTCCAAATTGGACTTTTCGAGATACTTATTTTAATCAGATTCTCGGCTCTGTCGAACCTTGGGACCGTATACACTTGTTTTAGCTAATTTACGTCAAATATAATCTATATTCGGCCGTTGGGACATGACTTCTAGGTAATTTCTTGCCTAATGAAGCGTATGATTCACTCCATCGAATATTTTGTTGTATTTAATTCCTTTGATGATATTTGTTTAACCTTTATTTTCCTGACAAGACATCATACCATTAGCTGGATAGAGAACAATGAGAGTCCTCACACCTCATATCAGGTTCATAAACGTCCATTGAATTGGGCTATCGCTGATTGACATCTTTATATTCTCATATAATTTGATAATTACGATGAACTGTTTCGGATAAATATAAACCACATGACCAACCGTTCTTGGGGGTGTACAAATAGCTTTTACGTTAATAGTAATTAATGGTAAGACAATCAATACACATACAAACATTCAGCAATATCTTTTAAGAGACACGTAGTAAGTAGACACAGCCAAGCCACTTCCTCGCAAGAAAAGAAATTCGCAATAATCCAAAAATTTTGCATCACATGGTCTCCTCCCCTGCCCCCTTTAAAAGTGACAGGGTGACATTGGCTGGCCTCCTTAGTTTACCCAACCATGAAATGACAGAAAGCGACAATTGCATGTACATTAATAACGTTTTCGTCATTGTGTATGAGTATACATGACATTGTAGCATTTCTCAGTCTCTACAATATATGATATTTCCTCCCGCTAGCCCTCTGTGGTTACTCCCACTCATTACTTTCTTTCCATCGTTCGTTCGCACATACATATTTATATATAGAGAATACTCTACACATTTGTTGCTGCTTTTGCTTTTGCGGCGAGCCCACTTTTTCTCTAATACATTGACATTTCTCTGGAAATTGAACTGTTATACTGTTATGTTAATGCTAATGTTAAATATACATATTTACATACATACCCCTTCATTCCATTGTCTCCATTACATTTTCGTTATGGAATTCCAAAATGGACTCTCTTATTTGCTACGTAATTTGCTCTTATTTCCTTGAACATAGACATACGCTTATCTTCATCCTCTATCCGAGGACTCTTTTTACGCGTTATACAATCATGTGTATAGTTAACATTAGCATTAGATTCTTTTGTTGGGCCTGTAAGCATTTGAGTCAATCAATGACCGCTAAATGTTCTCCCCATACCAAGAGTAAGAGTAAATTTTTTGCGGAAGAGAGGAGTAATATGTAGGATAAGAAAAGGACATAGTCAAGGGCATATGATGGAAAAAATGGGAAAGAAAAAAATGTGGACGCGTGTTGGTTGTAAAATTTCTTAAGCGCGTGTTTGATGCGTTTGTCCTTTCATTTGTCTATAGGTCGGAAATTTATGACCCAAAGAGTTGAAAAGGGAATTTATAAAAAAATATAACGCCTTTAAGAGGTAAAAAAGTGTGTATGAAAATAATTATAGATTTCCTTGTAAAAAAGAGTTATAATTGCTTTCGTTTTTTCATTATTTAAGTGTTTTTTGGAGTATTGAATATATCTAATTATGAATCTATTTGGACCAAATTCACTGTGGTTGCTAAAGGGGAATACTTCACAAAATTCTTAAAAAACTGAAAGTAATCACCAGTAGAAAAACAGACAGCGAAGTAACAAGCGGAGAAAATCCTAGAAAACGGTTCTGACGAAGTCAACTGAAATATCGGAAAATAAAAAAAAAACAAGAAACCAACAATTTCAAGTTTAATTTATAGACCTATAGCCGAGATTATGAGATAAAAAATCATAAAAATTTTATTTCAATAGAAAATGTTGTCAAAATTTTATTTCTATAGAAAATTTTGTCAAAAATTTTATTTCTATGGAAAATTTTGTCAAAATTTTATTTCTATAGAAAATTTTGTCAAAATTTTATTTTTATAGAAAATTTTGTCAAAATTTTATTTCTATAGAGAATTTTATTTCTATAGAAAATGTTGTCAAAATTTTATTTCTATAGAAAAATTTGTCAAAATTTTATTTCTACAGAAAATTTTGTCAAAATTTTATTTCTATAGAAAATTTTGTCAAAATTTTATTTCTATAGAAAATTTTATCAACATTTTATTTCTAAAGAAAACTTTGTCAAAATTTTATTTCTATAGAAAATTTTGTCAAAATTTTATTTCTATAGAAAATTTTGTCAAAATTTTATTTCCATAGAAAATTTTGTCAAAATTTTATTTCTATGGAAAATTTTGTCAAAATTTTATATCTATAGAAAATTTTGTCAAAATTTTATTTCTATAGAAAATTTTGTCAAAATTTTATTTCTATAGAAAATTTTGTCAAAATAAAATTTCTATAGAAAATTTTGTCAAAATTTTATTTCTATAGAAAATTTTGTCAAAAGTTTATTTCTATAGAAAGATTTGTCATAATTTTATTTCTATAGAAAATTTTGTCAAAATTTTACTTCTATAGAAAATTTTGTCAAAATTTTATTTCTATAGAAAATTTTGTTAAAAGTTTATTTCTATAGAAAATTTTGTCAAAATTTTATTTCTATAGAAAATTTTGTCAAAATTTTATTTCTATAGAAAACTTTGTCAAAATATAATTTCTATCGAAAATTTTGTCAAAATTTTATTTCTACAGAAAATTTTGTCAAATTTTATTTCTATAGAAAATTTTGTCAAAATTTTATTTCTATAGAAAATTTTGTCAACATTTTATTTCTATAGAAAATTTTGTCAAAATTTTATTTCTATAGAAAATTTTGTCAACATTTTATTTCTATAGAAAATAATGTCAACATTTTATTTCTATAGAAAATTTTGTCAACATTTTATTTTATAGAAAATTTTGTCAAAATTTTATTTCTATAGAAAATTTTGTCAAAATTTTATTTCTATAGAAAATTTTATCAACATTTTATTTCTATAGAAAATTTTGTCAAAATTTTATTTCTATAGGAAAATTTGTCAAAATTTTATTTCTATAGAAAATTTTCTCAACATTTTATTTCTATAGAAAATAATGTCAACATTTTATTTCTATAGAAAATTTTGTCAAAATTTTATATCTATAGAAAATTTTGTCAAAATTTGCCCAAATAAATTTGACAAACATTCTTTTCCTCAGTTGGTTAAACTACGCTTGTAGTTTAGTCAATGTATGGTTTTTAGCTGAAATAAAAAAACAACAACAATGCTTAAAGAACAAAACCAATAATAACAAAACAAAACGAATGGAAAAAGAAGAGGAAGCACGCTGAAAATAAACCCAGCCAACTGAACTCAAATCGATGATTTGACAGTGGCATAGGAAAAGAGATATGTTTGTTTCGAATTTATTTCGGCATAAGCAGGCTACCATACAAAACCTTTTTTCGGAAGGTTCAAGTGTGGTTCATTGTTGGGTTTAATGAACTGCCTGAACTTATTCTGATAATTGGTTGATAGTTTTGCTGCAAGTAGAGGTTGCTGATGAGGAATATGGTAATTCCGAAACGTGCGTCCATCCAACCATCTTGCAGTCTATAGGGCTTTGCCCAAATAAATTTGACAAACATTCTTTTCCTCTGTTGGTTAAGCTACACTTGTATTTTAGTCAATGTATGGTTTTAAGCTGAAATAAAAAAAAACAAAAATTTCTATAGGAAATTTTGTCAAAATTTTATTTCTATAGAAAATGTTGTCAAAACTTTATTTGTATAGAAAATGTTGTCAACATTTTATTTCTATAGGAAAATTTGTCAAAATTTTATTTCTATAGAAAATGTTCTCAACATTTTATTTCTATAGAGAATTTGTACAAAATTCTATTTCTATAGAAGATTTTGTCTAAATTTTATTTCTCATTCGTTTTGTTTTGTTATTGTTGGTTTTTTCTTTAATCATTGTTATCGTTTTTGATTTCAGCAGAAAACCATGCATTGATTAAACTACAAGTGTAGCTTAACCAACAGAGGAAATTGTAGAAATTTTTGTGAAATTTTATTTCAATTGAAAATTTTGTCAACATTTTTTATATCTATAGAAAATTTTGTCAAAATTTGATTTCTGTAGAAAATTTTGTCAAGATTTTATTTCTATAGAAAATTTTGTCAACATTTTATTTCTATAGAAAATTTTGTCAAAATTTTATTTCTATAGAAAATTTTGTCAACATTTTATTTCTATAGAAAATTTTGTCAGAATTTGATTTCTACAGAAAATTTTGTCAAAATTTTATTTCTATAGAAAATTTTGTCAAAATTTTATTTCTATAGAAAATTTTGTCAAAATTTTATTTCTATAGAAAATTTTGACAAAATTTGATTTCTACAGAAAATTTTGTCAATATTTTATTTCTATAGAAAATTTTGTCAAAATTTTATTTCTATAGAAAATTTTGTCAAAAATTGATTTCTACAGAAAATTTTGTCAAAATTTTATTTCTATAGAAAATTTTGTCAATATTTTACTTACTTAATCTAATGCGTTATATATGTAAGAATATGGCAACATCACAAGTCCATATCAAACACCAATTTGGCCAAATAAAAAGTCCATTAAGTCCAATTTCAAATTCCTAAACAAAAGACATGCAGTTTGCAAAAATGTATATTAATTATATTTTTGCCATTTTATTATCGTTGTTCTGTTATCAAAATCCTGATAGTAGTACATGGTACAAGTACTTTCATTGAGTGTTCCCTGCACTCAAATAGATAAAGCCTGTCGTATTTCTTCATAAACACACTCAAATTCAATCCAATACTTTTATTTGGAAAAATTTATTAATAATACTTTCACTGATATATGAATGATATCGGTATTATTGCAAAAATAATATAAAATACAGCAAAAAATTCACGGGACGTCGTATCCATTATGAGCTTATCACACCGAGTGACAAATACACAATATATTGGAATTCTAGAAATCATAACAACGAATTAATTTAACATTTATTTGACTGTAAATCATTATGACAGGAAATCTATTAAAATATAGTCAAATGAAATTACTCTCATGTTGATTTTTTTATTATTCCAATTTGTATTTGATTATGATGGCGGTGCGATGGGTTTTGATTTTTATGAGTTGTGATAGCTTCCCAAAAGATAAGCAATAGAAGAATTTTCTGGGTTAAAACCATAAAATTTTCTAGGTTAAGACAATTGAAAAAATATTTATAGTAACTTTTTTAAGCTATGCACATTTAAATTACATACACGTTTTTATTGGTAATCATATATAGCTTTGAGTTGGTATTACAATCTGAATAAAAAATAGTTTATTTAAAATGGGAAATATTTTAAAATTTGAAAACAAAATCTAAATTTTTTTAGTAGACTAGGTTAGGTTAGGTTAGGTGGCAGCCCGATGTATCAGGCTCACTTAGACTATTCAGTCCACTGTGATACCATATTGGTTAACTTCTCTCTTATCACTGAGTGCTGCTCGATTCCATGTTAAGCTCAATGACAAGGGACCTCCTTTTTATAGCCGAGTCCGAAGCTTTGAAACCCTCAGAAATATAACCATCATTACTGAGGTGGGATAATCCACCGCTGAAAAACTTTTTGGTGTTCGGTCGACGCAGGAACCGAGCCCACGACCTTGTGTATGCATTGCACCACGTTTAGTGGACTAGGTAGGCTTTTGTCCTTGAAATTCAAATTTCATTTCTATAGAAAATTTTGTCAAAATTTTATTTTATTTCTATAGAAAATTTTGTTAAAATTTTATTTCTATAGAAAATTTTGTCAATTTTTTTTCTATAGAAAATTTTGTCAAAATTTTATTTCTATAGAAAATTTTGTCAAAATTTTATTCTATAGAAAATTTTGTAAAAATTTTATTTCTATAGAAAATTTTGTCAAAATTTTATTTCTATAGAAAATTTTGTCAAAATTTTATTTCTATCGAATGTTTTGTCAAAATTTTAGATCTATGGAAAATTTTGTCAAAATTCTATAGAAATTTTTTCAAAATTTTATTTCTGTAGAAAATTTTGTCAACATTTTATTTCTACAGAAAAATTTGTCAAAATTTTATTTCTATAGAACATTTTGTCAAAATTTTATTTCTATAGCAAATTTTGTCAAAATTTTATTTCTATAGAAAATTTTGTCAAAATTTTATTTCTATAGAAAATTTTGTCAAAATATAATTTCTATAGAAAATTTTGTCACAATATTTCTATAGAAAATTTTGACAGTTTGTAAACATTTTATTTCTATAGAAAATTTTGTCAAAATTTTTTTCTATAGAAAATTTTGTCAAAATTTTATTTCTATAGAAAATTTTGTCAAAATTTTATTTCTATAGAAAGTTTTGGTAGAAAATTTATTTCTGTAGAAAATTTTGTCAAAATTTTTTTCTATAGACAATTTTGTCAAAATTTTTTTCTATAGAAAATTTTGTCAAAATTTTATTTCTATAGAAAATTTTGTCAAAATTGTATTTCTATAGAAAATAGTGTCAAAATTTTATTTCTATAGAAAATTTTGCCAAAATTTTATTTCTATAGAAAATTTTGTCAACATTTTATTTCTATAGAAAATTTTGTCAAAATTTTATTTCTATAGAAAATTTTGTCAAAATTTTTTTCTATAGAAAATTTTGTCAAAATTTTATTTCTATAGAAAATTTTGTCAAAATTTTATTTTTATAGAAAGTTTTTGTCAAAATATTATTTCTATAGAAAATTTTGTAAAAATTTTATTTCTATAGAAATTTTTTTCAAAATTTTATTTCTGTAGAAAATTTTATCAAAATTTTATTTCTATAGAAAATTTTATCAAAATTTTATTTCTATAGAAAATTTTGTCAACATTTTATTTCTATAGAAAAATTTGTCAAAATTTTATTCCTATAGAAAATTTTGTCAAAATTTTATTTTTATAGAAAATTTTGTCAAAATTTTATTTTTATAGAAAATTTTGTCAAAATTTTATTTCTATAAAAAATTTTGTCAACATTTTATTTCTATAGAACATTTTGTCAAATGTTTAGTTTTATAGAAAATTTTGTCAAAATTTAATTTCTATAGAAAATTTTGTCAATTTTTTATTTCTATAGAAGGTTTTGGTAGAAAATTTATTTCTGTAGAAAATTTTGTCAAAATTTTTTTCTATAGAAAATTTTGTAAAAATTTTATTTCTATAGAAAATTTTTTCAAAATTTTATTTCTGTAGAAAATTTTATCAAAATTTTATTTCTATAGAAAATGTTATCAAAATTTTATTTCTATAGAAAATTTTGTCAACATTTTATTTCTATAGAAAAATTTGTCAAAATTTTATTCCTAAAAAAAATTTTGTCAACATTTTATTTCTATAGAAAATTTTGTCAACTGTGGCAACCGTGCTTGGAATCACTACCAATATCCTCAAAACCGTTGGATCTTAGTAAACTTGTTTTGTGAATGTACTTTTTATTTATCTTCTCAAAATATTACTTGCTATTGTCTGTTATTTCAAAATATAAATTTATACTCTACTTTTTTATTATAGGTTGCAAATAAAATTCAATATTCATGGGTGAGTAATTAATAAAATCTTGCTATTACTTCCAGCTGGAACTATATGTAATATATTTTGAATGAGTACAGCTACTAACATATAGTAATATGGACACAAGTTATTTACGTTTCTCTGTACAAAAATACAAAATTGTTAGACACTAGGCATGTAAGCAAATACACATTTAGTAACTATACAAAAAAATTCTGGAAGTGAAATTGAAATCGGGGGTCTTTAACTTTTCATTCATTATTAGTATATTGCATTGTTCAAGTAGCTATTATTCCATAGTTGTATTATTGTTGTAAAATTGTATATGATTTGTCGTGTTTTTGTTTTTTGCCTACAAATATTGCAATTATTTATATATGGACATAATTGGTGTTGTAAAACAAATTTGTAAACGGTCATTACTCATTCACATTAGCTATCAACAAATCGTGTTTGTTTTGATGAAAACGTCGTTGTTATTATTTTGTATTCTTTTTTGGAAAAAGTCTGACTCTGACACCCGGTTGTAAATTAATCACGTTCTTCAAAATAGTTGACTTCTTTATGTTAAAGAATGTAAAAACAGGGCACTGAACAACAAATTTCTCTAGAAAATTTTTGTTAAATTTCTAGAAAATTCTCAGTAATTTTAATAGAAAAATATTTGCGAGATACAATAAGTACGAGGATGGTTCCGTATGTTGTTGTTGTAACAGTTTTTAATGTAATTTCATCCATTTTGTTCTATGCTTTGGTACTTCAACTGGTGTCTCTGGAACTCTGCGACAAGGGTGGGGAGCGTCCAGAGTGATCTGGTCGGGTGAGTAGGGTAGGTTTAGTTGGGCAAGCGAAGAGATGACGAGTGTCATGTGGCCCTTGGTTACAGATGGGACACATGTCAGCTACGCTGCTATCAATCACTTGTCTGATCTTAATGTCAGCTACGCTGCTATCAATCACTTGTCTGATCTTGGGAGGTCTCTTTCCTCCGGCGCTATGGGCGGTGGTCGGACTCCGAGAACAGGATAACCCTTATAGCTTATCACCGCTTTAGCTACAGTATCCTCATGAATTCTGTTCAGACCAGTCTGATATGCTGCCTGATCTAGAGGTTCACTTTTGTAACGCTGGATCTCGCGCTCTAGAAAGTGAAGATCAACCCTTGTATTCCTGGGTGGAGGTTGCCTATCCACAAGATGGTGATTTGGATGACAACTTCTATAGCAACCCAAGAGCTACTGCGTTGACAACGCACTGGGATGATTTTCGTCTCCGCATAAAGATGATCCAGGGGTGTACTACGGAGATATCCTGTCGCAGTTTTGAGGGCAGCGTTCTGACAGGTCTGGATGTTATTACTCTGCGTGTCGCTCGTTTGAGGTGTCCACACTGGCGCTGCATAGTTTACTACTGACCGGCCAATTGCCTTATAAGTGGTCAACAAGGTTTCTTTGTCCGCATCCCAAGTGCTGCCGACAAGTGACTTGAGGACCTTGTTTCTACCGCGGAGTTTGTTACAAATTGCAGTGGCATGGGTGGGTGGACTTAAAAAGGTTGTCGAATGTGACCCCCGAGTATCTTGGGGTAGTTTACTGTCGGAATTATTTCACCTTTGATGTGACCCCCGAGTATTTTGGGGTAGTTTACTGTCGGAATTATTTCACATTTGACCCTAACATTCAACTGCCTACGGACTTCCGCCGTTCATGTAGTGAACAGTGTGGCTGAGGATTTGGTGACAGATGTCCTTAAATTTCTAGCAGTGAAGTAACTGATAAGATCAGCAATGTAGACGTTTAAACGATCGCATATGTCATCAACAATGGGCCCGGATGCCATGATTGTACAATCGTCCACCTGTGATACAATTTCGACGCCGTCAAGATGGGGTGGAATCGAGGACAGGTAGAGTTTAAACAGTGCCGCATATATCACCCCTCCCTGGGGAACTCCCTGTTTAACTCTACGGGGGTTTGACTTCTTATCCCTGAATTCCACGTACAACTGGCGTCCGCATAGATAATTCAGAACTCTGCCGGTAGGGACGTATTTTCGATGTCCTCAAATGGTTGACCGTATCGAATACCTTCGATAGTTCAAGCGCCACGAAGACCCTCCTATGACACGGCTTGGGCTGATTGAGTCCAGTATTAATATGTGCCGAAATGGCATGCAAGGCTATGGAGGAGTAGTGCCTTAAGTGTGTTGGCTACTGGCGAGAGAAGGAATATCGGTCTGTACGATTCACCTTTACTCGAATCTGGTTTCAGTAGAGGATTCACCCTACCCATTTTCCAGACATCGGGTATAATGAATGATTCCAAGAACAAATTGAGGAGTCTGGTCAGGTACTCAACTCCCAGTATTCCCAGATGCTTCAGCACTAGCATTGAAATTCCGTTGAGGCCCAGCGCCTTGGATAATTTCACGCTGTTAATGACATTGGTAACTTCGGCTGTGGTAAATTGTGGAGTGTCATCGGCTCGGAGACCGCGTATGTGACGAGTGACTCTCCTTTTCTCGACAAATTGTCGGTTGAAGAATCTAGCGCATCTCTTCGGATCAGTCACGGTCACGCGGCCAAAGGTGACTGCGATCCCATAGTCCCTTGTGGTGGGATTCGAGAGGGGTCTCACTGTTGACACACAACTTACCTGGTTCCGGTGCCTAAGTTACATTAGTTCTCTAACCAAGTGTTCCGCTTGTGTTCGTCGACTATCTAATCTAATCTCTAGACTCAGTTCCCTGATTCTAGGATTAGCACAACGGCGTTCATCACGCTCGTCTGTGAGTACCGCCTTTTCGTCTGGATAGTTGGGCCTCACTTGGGCAATTCGACCAGCGGGTATGAAGCAAGCGGCTGTTGTGTTGATGATGTCCTGGAACACACTCTGGGCAACATGAACATGAGAGGTGGGCGGGAGCTCACTGAAGCGGCGATCTGTATATTCTCTGAAGCCTTCCCAGATCGAAGGATCATTTAGTGTTGAGAATTATGGGAAATTGTCCGTCATGAGAGGTGGCGGGAAGACATAACTCATAGTCAGGTCCATATTTATTTATTTTTCGATCCAATAATCATTCAATTTGTAAGACAGTGTTAACAGTTTTTTTTTCTTGACGAAATCTTGTTAACCAAAAACAAACTGCTGACTTTATTGTTTTACAAATGTTTATGACTTTTTTTTTCCCGGTTTTGGGTTTCCATTCAATTTTTTTTGTTAATTGCGACTTTTGTCAATTTTTTTCTAACGCCTTTGTAAACTTATACTGTCATCGAATAATCGTCATGCTCTAGTAATAGTCCGTTAAATAATTGCACAATAATTGCAAAATTTCTTAGTTCTGTCGACAACAAGAAATATCTAATGTATTAGTAAGTTTCGTTTGTAAAATATTTGTTTTGCGGTTTTTGGGTATGGAATTTATCGGTGTTTGCAATGCAATGTATGAATTTTTCTAAAAGAAAAACAAAATCATTGAACTGCTTACTCAATTTGCTGTAATAATTACGAATTGCAATTTCATTTAATGACGCTTTGGTTTTATTTAAATGTATCACATTACATTAATGGATATTACGTTAGCGTTTTTTTCGTACAAAATTTATGTGAAATGATTTGTGTATTGGGAAAGTTTCAAGTTACTTTCTTGGAAATATGACAGGGTCGTAAGTATCCCTTGCAGAGAATGATGCCGTCGAGTCGCGCCGCCGCCGACCAGTTTTTGCCAGTCTAAGCTGCCGCCGAATATATGGACTCATCTCGACTCAAAATTAGCCGCCAATTAATCAAAAAATATTGGTTTAAATCAGAAATATTTATTAATAATTTTAGTTTAAATCAGAAAAATGTATTAATCACACTTATTCCTGAAGTCGCCCTCGCTCTCGCCGTCGCTTTTTGTCGTCTCGTCATTCATTTGGTATTCCCGCGAAGTGGCGACGGCGGCGACGACGATTACTTTTTGTACCAATTACAATACTCGGTAATAAAAGGCCGATATCACTAGAAAACAATCAGCTGATGTGCAAAAAAAGAATTTTATTTTTTTCGGTTTAAAATATTTTTATTTCTGACGCAATTCTAAGTCGGAAAATCAAGAAAAAATATTTAATTTGACGCGGAAAAAATGTGGATATATATTCGACGACAGTTACAGCTTCCAAAACTACAAAAATGGCGACGACGCTGAGATCAATGGCTGATCAATCAGCTGATGTGCAAAACTGAATTTTAATTATTTGCGTTTAAAATGCTGTTTGTGTTTAATCCAATGTTGACTTGGAAAATCAAAATAAATGATAAATTTGTCTCGGGAAATGATTTAGATATCTACATTAGGACAATAACAATTTCCGGCATATATAATTGGAACGACGTAGACATTATGTGTCCAAGGTTCATTAAAAGTTCGACACAATTATTACCTAAGTTTGGTGCTAAATAAAATACATTGGCCTTGAAGGATTTCTATTAAAAATAAATGGAATTGAAAATCAACACGTTTACTTTAATTGTACAGTGTTCTTTTCTATGATTTGAATGTGATGACCATAACTGCTATATATACTGATTTCCCCCCCATTTTTTTGTGTAATTGTTGAAGATTAGTCACTTTACCTCTTACCAATTTCAATTTTTTACATTTATTTTTCAATTGTTCGATTAATAAAGTCTAAAAAACTTCTTCAAAAATTAAACACTAAACTCGTGGCTGGTAAATTTAAAGGCGACAAAAAGCGACGATGTTGGCGACAAAAATCGACACCAGGAATACCGATTTTCTTCGATAGCAGAATATATCGACGAACGGAATACCAATTAGTGGCGACTGACGAAAAGCGACGGCGAGGGCGACTTCAGGAATAAGGTTGAATATTTTTTTTTCTATCAAAATGTTGAACTTTCACCCAAAAGCCGTCAGTATCAAGTTGCTACAATAATTTTGCAAAAATTTAGCTCAGAAAATATGAATGAAATGTAAATGGTATTGTAAGATTGGTTGTACAACTAATCTCATTACCATTCGGATAACTTCAAATATATTTTATAATGGATAAGTGTCCGACGCAGAGAATGAAGCCGACCCATTTTTGTCGGCGGTGGCTAACACTAAATTTGACGGCTTGACGGCTAAGACGATAAAAAAATTGTCTGTTCGGCAGCGTAAAATTATCTATTATAAAATCAATTTGAAGTTTTCCGAATTGTAATGAGATTAGTTGTGCAACCAATCTTACAATGAAATTTACATTTCATTCAAATTTTTTAAGCTAAATTTTTGTAAAACTACTATAGCAACTTGCTACTAATTGATTGAAAGTGGAAAGTTCAAAATTTTGGCAAAAACTATAACAAATATTATTAAATTTTTCTGATATAAATCAATATTTTAGATTAATTGGCGTCTAAATTTGAGTCGAGATGAGTCGACATATTCGGCGGCGTCGTCGACTGCTAAAAACGGGTCGGCGACGGCTAAAATCGGCGGCGCGACTCGGCGGCTTCATTCTCTGGTCCGACGCCCTATAGACAAATTTATATAGGCTTAGCCGTCAAGCCGCCGCAGCCGGAGGCAAAAAGTTAGTGTCAGCCGCCGCCGACAAAAATGGGTCGGCTTCATTCTCGGGTCCCTTGGTACCGAATGTAGCACATTTTATTCAAATTAAGAACAGCTTTAAATGAATTTTTAATATAATGATTTAAAATATTATCCCTTTGACTACCGTTGTTCACTTAGGAGGACATTCCAAAACGACACCAAACTCTAGTTTTCCACTTAGTTTCGATTCATTTCTCGATGTTATTTTAAAGTAGATGCTTTAATCCAAATAAGCTATAAATAATTTCCATATTGGTGAGCACTAAAATTACAATTCTTGTTTTACATGCTGTTATTACAAGTCAATTTAGAAGAAAAAAGTAAAGTTTTTAATATTAATTTCATTTCGGCAGTGGAAGAGTTAAATGGCTGACATAATATATCTCAAAAAAATTTAACATTGAATATTCCCTTATAGTCAAAAAAAATTTAAAAATAATTCTTTCCTCCCAAATGAAACTTTAGACAAACATTTGATTTTCGCTGTAAGGAAGTTTTTTTTTTAAAGAAAATTTCATAAAGACTAACTCCAAAAAAAAATCTTTTTCTGGCTAATTGCATTTCTTACTCACATTTTTCTCACTTCCAAGATGTAAACAATGTAGAAGAAATTATTCGATTTTATACATTTTAAATGTTACCTAGACGGAGAATCGAATCGCGGTATATACAATTTGTAAGCCGACACACTATTCACTGGGCTAAGTAGCTGTTATTGCCATCAACAGACAATTATCGCTATAGCCATCAATGCACAAGCAACACAAACAGTCAAAGGGTTATATTTATATAGCATAGTTTTCGGCGCCCACGAGCCGATTAAAGAAACTTTATTTAACAGAAATATACATTTAGTTGGACACCGTGGAGCAATGGTTAGCATACCCGCCTTGTATGCCAAGGATCGTTGGTTCAAACCCTGCTTCGATCGTATACCAAAAAGTTTTTTTGTTTTGTTTTTTTTTACATATATTCCAAATAACAGGTTGGCTGATAAGTCCCCGGTCTGACACATAGATGGAGTCGCTAGTATTAAATGCATATTATTTTTATATAGTACCAACCTTCAAATGATTCGTGTCAAAATTTGACGTCTGTAAGTCAATTAGTTTGTGAGATAGAGCGTCTTTTGTGAAGCAACTTTTGTTATTGTGAAAAAAAATGGAAAAAAAGGAATTTCGTGTTTTGATAAAATACTGTTTTCTGAAGGGAAAAATACGGTGGAAGCAAAAACTTGCCTTGATAATGAGTTTCCGGACTCTGCCCCAGGTAAATCAACAATAATTGATTGGTATGCAAAATTCAAGCGTGGTGAAATGAGCACTGAGGACGGTGAACGCAGTGGACGCCCGAAAGAGGTGGTTACCGACCAAAACATCAAAAAAATCCACAAAATGATTTTGAATGACCGTAAAATGAAGTTGATCGAGATAGTAGAGGCCTTAAAGATATCAAAGGAACGTGTTTGTCTTATCATTAATCAATATTTGGATATGCGGAAGCTCTGTGCAAAATGGGTGCCGCGCGAGCTCACATTTGACCAAAAACAACAACGTCCCAGCAAAAACTAGGTAACCACATCTCATTACAATTGGCATTACCAGGAGTAAAGCTGTCAAGCGGTGAGTTATAATGACTAACTTGTAATGTCAAAAATAAATACTTCTTGGTAATTTTTGAATGGTTATTTTCAAATTTTTAGGCAGTTGGCTATTAATGACTTAATAAAATAGAATAAATGATAGTACCATTAGGTATAATTATTCACATAATTGAGCATTTACTTAAAAAATCAAAAAGAATATGTAATGTAACGTTAATGCTGATGATTTTTCCGTTAAGAAATTTTTATCACAAATAATTCATAATAATTGTGTTTTAAATAAATGACATTATAATATTATGTTTTAAATAAATGCTCTCTTATACCTCATTCACATTACACTTCCAAAATGCACTTAAGCTAAATTTCAAATGCCATTTGCCTTATAAAAAAGGGGCTTAAAATCCACTTTTTGTAGATTTCGAAACTAATGTGAATTGGCTATTGGATATATTATAACGTAATTCACGAATCCAACTCTCTTAAACAACCTACATTTATTTCGATTTTAAGTGTGAAATTAATTTGCGTGTAATCTTATTTACATGATTTATTCGATTTTTTGTTTATTTATACAATATTCGTTTCTATTCAAGTAGTGCTCCTATTACAGCATTTACTCGCCACATCTTGATCCATTGTAATTGGCGATAGAAATCAATATTTTCGAGATTTGGTTGCCTGAATAAGTGGCTATTTTGGAAGCTTTGGTGTATCTACGAATAAGTGATTACATATTAGGTTATTATATGCTTTAATGTAATTCGGAGCGATGCCAATTAATAAGTGGTTATTAATTTTTAAATAGGCATACCTGCAAGATTACCGGGTAATGAGCTCCATCACTACACTTCTGAGTGCAATCGACAGTCGGCTGAGTGGACCCAGCAAAAACTAGGCAACCACATCTCATTAAAATTTGCATTACCAGTAGTAAAAGTGTCATTACACGTTGCATTACAATGCGGTGAGTTATAATGACTAACATATAATGACAATAATAAATACTTCCCGGTAAAATTTGATAATTCTCAAAATGTAATGCAGTTGGCTGTTAATAACTTAATAAAATATAAAAATTATATGAAAAACAATATGTATATTAATGTAACGGTAATTCTGAAGATTTTTCATTTAGGTGTATTCTTCATAAATATTTCATAATAATTGTGTTTTAAATATATAATCTTACCATATTATATATTAAATAAATACTTTATTAGGTATATTATAAAGTATTTCAAGAATCCAACTCCCTTAAACAACCAATTTTTATTTCCATTTTAAGCGTGAATTTAGTTCGCGTTTAATTTTACTTAGATGAATATATTACCCCATTTCCTAATATTCGGAATCGCAAGTCGAATTTACTTTTCTTATAAGAAAATAACAAGATACCCTCGGTATTTAATCCAATTTCAGTTTAAACATCTCATTAAAGACAACTACACAGAAAAAAATATCACCAAAATATTTCCAATTAAAAAGTTAATTGAAGTTGAAAATTTTTTCAATTAATAAATTAATTGATACAATTAACTTTTTAATCATGATAGAAACATTAAGTTAATTAAGTCAACGATTGAAATTTTTAAAATGTTTAATTAAAAAATTAATTGATACAATTAACTTTTTAATCAAATTTGGAAGACTAATTCAGTTAAAAAAAGTGCTGATTTTTTTTTTACTTTTTTAATTCAAAATGTATTTCAAACAATCATTTGTTAATCCAAATAAAAACTCTAAGCCAATCTAACTAAGTAATTAAAAATAGTTACCTTTTTTAATTAATAAATTAATTGCGTTTTGCAATCAACATCAATTAAATTTTTAATTGAATCAATTAAAAAATTAATTGAATTTTGCTGAAAAAATCAATTAATTTTTTAATCAAGAATTTTTTCTATGCCCAATTAAAACTGTGATTGATACTATCATTTTCGTGATTGAAGACATTTCAATTAAAAAATTAATTGGATCAATTAATTTGGTGATTGAATCAGAGAAAAATTTTTTTGTGTGTATACTCAAGTATTGCTTATCTTACTGCATTACTCGGCGTATTTGGATCCAATGTAATCGGCGAGTGAAGTCAATATTTTCGAGATTTGGTTACCAGAGTCAATAAGTGGTTATTTTACAAACTTTTGTATATCTACAAATAAGTGATTACTACTAGGTGAACATATGCTCTAAATGCATTACTTATTTCATGGCCGAAGGTATGCTTGGGTTGAAGTACTTTACTCGTAGGACGTGTGTATGTAAATGTAATCCGAAGCGATTGCAATTTATAAGTGGTTATTTCTTTTTGATTGGGATTGCCTACAAAATTACCGGGTAATGAGAGTTTTTGCTGGGGACAGCGATCGGTGAACCGTCTCCGAAGCGTGGAAAGACTCAAAAGTCCGCTGGCAAAGTAATGGCCTCTGTTTTTTTGGGATACGCATGGAATAATTTTTATCGATTATCTTGAGAAGGAAAAACCATCAACAGTGACTATTATATGGCGTTATTGAAGCGTTTGAAGGCCGAAATCGCGACAAAACGGCCCCATATGAAGAAGAAAAAAGTGTTGTTCCACCAAGACAACGCACCGTGCCACAAATCATTGAGAACGATGGCAAAAATTCATGAATTGAGCTTCGAATTGCTTCCCCACCTACCGTATTGTCCAGATCTGGCCCCCAGCGGTCTTGTTCTCAGACCTCAAAAGGATGCTCGCAGGGAAAAAAATTGGCTGCAATGAAGAGGTCGAAAATGAGGACTATTTTGAGCAAAACCGAAGGAGTACTACCAAAATGGTATCAAAAAATTGGAAGGTCGTTATAATCGTTGTATCGCTCTTGAAGGGAACTATGTTGAATAATAAATACGAATTTTGACAAAAAAATTTGTTTTTCTTTGTTAGACCGGGGACTTATCAGCCAACCTGTTATTCGTAAGTTGTTAACATGCCATCGGTTTTGCTAGCCACTGTACATTAAAATCTTTCAAATATATTTGTCATAAATATAATTTCATGAATATAGGTTAAATGATGTTCATGATTAAGTTCTTTTTTTTTTGGCTTCAGTTTGTCACTACAAGACAGCGACATTAAATGCTTTACAATGTTACCAAAAATTTTATTTTCTCAAAGGCGCCAAAAAAAATGTTTTCGAGTTCAAAAACCTAATAAAATGAAAGCCTCGACTATATAAAAATATCACATGTCACTTGCGTGTCCAAAAAAAATCGCAATGTCTAGAAAAAAACGTTTTGACTACATTTTGTTTGGGGTAAAATATTTACATAAACAATCATTACCAATTTCGTTGTGTGTTTCTGCTTCAGCATTATTTTCTCTATATCTCAATATTCTATCTTACAAGCTATCGTTATGATTGTGTTCTCTACGTCTGATTTTTCGCAAGAAAGCGAAAATGAGGTTCTTGTTTGTTGTTTGTCCTTATTTTTGTGAAATTAAATGCGCCACAAAACTACTCTAAATTGATTTCAAGTGCAACCTATCAACATCCAACGTCCAAGAAAAAAAAAAAACTATATTTACAAATGTTTTGAAGTGTGAAGACCCGCGAAGATATCCAATAGACAGACAAGGTGGGGAAATCAAGGGTAGTCAAATGTCGTTGAATGATTTCAATAGAAAATAGAATACAGTCATTACAAAAAGTTGTTTTTGTGTATGGACCAATAATCGATGTTAAAATTTATTTATTTTCTGTTTTAATTTAAAATGTTTTGAAAATTTGAAATATTGAGTTAATGTCACAATTTAATTATTTTTTTTAGTTGACTTAATTGCTTCTGTGGTGCACAGCAAACAAAGTAAACTGTTTTCAAGAAAGTATGAACTACCTCATGCGAAAATTGAACTAAATTGTACTCCATATTTTGAGATTATTACAAAGTGTTTTTAAAACCTGGAAAATTTAATGCCCTGGCGTACTTTTTATCTGCACTTCACGAAATTATATCCTCTCATACAAGAAAAAAAAATAACTAAAAGAAAAGAAAGAAATCATTAGCGCCAAATCATGACCATAAGTTAATTGTGAACAAAAATTTCTATAGAAATAAAATTTTGACAAAAATTTCTATAGAAATAAAATTTTGACAAAATTTTCTACAGAAATAAAATTTTGACAAAATTTTCTATAAAACTAAAATTTTCACAAAGTTTTCTATAGAAATAAAATTTTGACAAAATTTTCTATAGAAATAAAATTTTGACAAAATTTTCTATAAAAATAAAATTTTGACAAAGTTTTCTATAGAAAGAAAATTTTGACAAAATTTTCTATAGAAATAAAATTTTGACAAAATTTCTATTTTATAAAAATATTTTTTTTTAATTCTATAGAAAATTTTGCCAAAATTTTATTTCTATAGAAAATTTTAGAAATAGAATATTGACAAAATTTTCTATTGAAATAACATTTTGACAAAATTTTGTATAGAAATAAAATTATGACACAATTTTCTATAGAAATAAAATGTTGAAAAAAGTTTCTATAGAAATAAAATTTTGACAAAATTTCTATTCTATAAAAATAATTTTTTTATTTCTATAGAAAATTTTGCCAAAATTTTATTTCTATAGAAAATTTTAGAAATAAAATTTTAGAAAAAAATTTTTGACAAAATTTTCTATAGAAATAAAATTTTGACAAAATTTTCTATAGAAATAAAATTTTGACCAAAAATTTCTATAGAAATAAAATTTTGACCAAAAATTTCTATAGAAATAAAATTTTGACCAAATTTTCTATAGAAATAAAATTTTGAACAAAAATTTCTATAGAAATAAAATTTTGACAAAATTTTCTATAGAAATAAAATTTTGACAAAATTTTTTATAGAAATAAAATTTTGACAAAATTTTCTATAGAAATAAAATTTTGACAAAATTTTCTATAGAAATAAAATTTTGACCAAAAATTTCTATAGAAATAAAATTTTGACCAAATTTTCTATAGAAATAAAATTTTGACCAAAAATTTCTATAGAAATAAAATTTTGACAAAATTTTCTATAGAAATAAAATTTTGACAAAATTTTTTATAGAAATAAAATTTTGACAAAATTTTCTACAGGAATAAAATTTTAACAAAATTTTCTATAGAAATAAAATTTTGAACAAAAATTTCTATAGAAATAAAATTTTAACAAAATTTTCTATAGAAATAAAATTTTAACAAAATTTTCTATAGAAAATTTTGAACAAAAATTTCTATAGAAATAAAATTTTGACAAAATTTTCTATAGAAATAACATTTTGACAAAATTTTCTATAGAAATAAAATTTTTACAAAATTTTCTATAGAAATAAAATTTTGACAAAATTTTCTATAAAAATAAAATTTTGAACAAAATTTTCTACAGAAATAAAATTTTGACAAAATTTTCTATAGAAATAAAATTTTGAACAAAATTTTCTATAGAAATAAAATTTTGAACAAAATTTTCTATAGAAATACAATTTTGAACAAAATTTTCTATAGAAATAAAATGTTGAACAATATTTTCTGTAGAAATAAAATTTTGCACAATATTTTCTATAGAAATAAAATTTTGACAAAAATCTCTATTGAAATAAAATTTTGAGAAAGTTTTCTATAGAAATAAAATTTTTACAAAATTTTCTATAGAAATAAAATTTTGACAAAATTTTCTATAAAAAAAAATTTTTGACAAAATTTTTTATAGAAATAAAATTTTGAACAAAATTTTCTATAGAAATAAAATTTTGAACAAAATTTTCTATAGAAATAAAATTTTGAACAATATTTTCTGTAGAAATAAAATGTTGAACAATATATTCTATAGAAATAAAATTTTGACAAAATTTTCTATGGAAAAAAAATTTGACAAAATTTTCTGTAGAAATAAAATTTTGAACAAAATTTTCTATAGAAATAAAAATTTGACCCAAATTTTTCTATAGAAATAAAAATTTGACCAAATTTTATATAGAAATAACATTTTGGCAAAATTTTCTATAGAAATAAATTTTAACAAAATTTTCTATAGAAATAAAATTTTGAACAAAATTTTCTATAGAAATAAAATTTTAACAAAATTTTCTATAGAATTTATATTTTGACAAAATTTTCTATAGAAATTATATTTGGACAAAATCTTCTATAGAAATAAAATTTTGACAAAAATTTCTATAGAAAAATATGTTGACAAAATTTTCTGTAGAAATAAAATTTTGACAAAATTTTCTATAGAAATAAATTTTGACAAAATTGTCTATAGAAATAAAATTTTGACAAAATTGTCTATAGAAATAAAATTTGATTTTGACAACATTTTCTATAGAAATTATATTTTGACAAAATTTTCTATAGAAATTATATTTTGACAAAATTTTCTATAGAAATAAAATTTTGACAAAAATTTCTATAGAAAAAAAATGTTGACAAAATTTTCTGTAGAAATAAAATTTTGAACAAAATTTTCTATAGATATAAAATTTTGACAAAATTTTCTATAGAAATAAAGTTTTGACAAAATTTTCTACAGAAATAAAATTTTGACAAAATTTCTATTTTATAAAAATATTTTTTTTTAATTCTATAGAAAATTTTGCCACAATTTTATTTCTATAGAAAATTTTAGAAATACAATATTGACAAAATTTTCTATTGAAATAAAATTTTGACAAAATGTTCTATAGAAATAAAATTTTTACACAATTTTCTATAGAAATAAAATTTTGACAAAATTCTATTCTATAAAAATATTTTTTTTATTTCTATAGAAAATTTTGCCAAAATTTTATTTCTATAGAAAATTTTAGAAATAAAATTTTAGAAAAAAAAAATTTGACAAAATTTTCTATAGAAATAAAATTTTGAACAAAATTTTCTATAGAAATAAAATTTTGAACAAAATTTTCTATAGAAATAAAATTTTGAACAAAATTTTCTATAGAAATAAAATTTTGACAAAATTTTCTATAGAAATAGAATGTTGACAAAAGTTTCTATAGAAATAAAATTTTGAACAAAATTTTCTATAGAAATTATATTTTGACAAAATTTTCTATAGAAATAAAATTTTAACAAAATTTTCTATAGAATTTATATTTTGACAAAATTTTCTATAGAAATTATATTTTGACAAAATTTTCGACAGAAATAAAATTTTGACAAAAATTTCTATAGAAAACAAGTAAGGAAAGTCTAAAGTCGGGCGGGGCTGACTATATTATACCCTGCACAACTTTGTAGATCTAAATTTTCAATACTATATCACAGCCGTCAAATGTGTTGGGGTATAAAGGTTTGTCCCAAATACATACATTTAAATATCACTCGATGTGGAAAGATTTTGATAGACTTCTACAAAATCTATAGACTCAAAATTGAAGTCGGCTAATGCCCAGTGCATTGGAACACAATGTTAGTAAAAAAATATGGGAAACCTTTAAATCTGAAGCAATTTTAAGGAAACTTCGCAAAAGTTTATTTATGATTTATCGCTCGATATATATGTATTAGAAGTTTAGGAAAATTAGAGTAATTTTTACAACTTTTCGACTAAGCAGTGGCGATTTAACAAGGAAAATGTTGGTATTTTGACCATTTTTGTCGAAATCAGAAAAACATATATATGGGAGCTATATCTAAATCTGAACCGATTTCAATCAAATTTGGCACACATGACTGTATTACTAATTGTACTCCTAGTGCACAATTTCAACCAAATTAGGCCAAAACTCTGGCTTCTGGGGCCATATAAGTCCATATCGAGCGAAAAATATATATGGAAGCTATATCTAAATCTGAACCGATTTCAATCAAATTTGGCACACATGACAATACTACCAATTGTACTCCTTGTGCAAAATTTCAACCAAATTGGGCCAAAACTCTGGCTTTTAGGACCATATTAGTCCATATCGGGCGAAAGATATATGTGGGAGTTATATCTCAATCTGAACCGATTTCAATCAAATTTTGCACACTTGACTATACGATTAAATGTTATGTTTGTACAAAATTTCAAGCAAATCGGTATAAAACTCTGGTTGCTGGATCCATATTAGTGCATATCGGGCGAAAGATATATATGGGAGCTATATCTAAATCTGAACCGATTTCTTCCAAAATCAATAGAGTTCTATTCTGACCCAAATTAGGAACATGTGCCAAATTTGAAGGCGATTGAACTTAAATTGCGACCTAGACTTTGATCACAAAAATGTGTTCACAGACAGACGGACGGACGGACGGACAGACGGACAGACGGACATGGTTATATCGACTCAGGGACCAACCCTGAGCATTATTGCCAAAGACACCATGTATCTATCTCGTCTCCTTCTGGGTGTTACAAACATATGCACTAACTTATAATACCCTGTTCCACAGTGTGGCGCAGGGTATAAAAAATGTTGACAAAATTTTCTGTAGAAATAAAATTTTGAACAAAATTTTCTATAGAAATAAAATTTTGACAAAATTTTCTATAGAAATAAAATTTTGAACAGAATCTTCTATTTTATAAAAATATTTTTTTTTTTAATTCTATAGAAAAGTTTGCCAACATTTTATTTCTATAGAAAATTTTGTCAAAATATAATTTCTATAGAAAATTTTGTTCAAAATTTTATTTCCACAGAAAATATTGTTCAAAATTTTATTTCTATAGAATATTTAGAAATACAATTTTCTATAGAAAAAAAATTTGACCAAATGTTCTATTGAAATAAATTTTGACAAAACTGTCTATAGAAATAAAATTTTGACAAAATTGTCTATAGAAATAAAATTTTGACAAAATTTTCTATAGAAAATTTTATGACAAAGTTTTCTATAGAAATAACATTTTGACGAAATAAAATTTTGACAAAATTTTCTATAGAAATAAATCTTCGACACATGTATATAGCTACACCCTCAAAAGAATCGCCTCTGTAACATATCTAAACACATTCTTATCAAAAGTAATAAAATACATATATTATTTAGCTGTTTACTTTTACTCGAATTTGCTTTGTACAATAATATCGCTCATGGATGCATGTTGTGTAGGTGTGCCATATGCAATCGTCCCTACTGTACTACATAATATACCACCCTGAGTTATTGGATTTTATCCAGAGCAAACGACGTAAAACCCGCTATGAATGAAATAATTTAAAGCAATAAAATGCAATAAAAAAATTAAATAATTTCTTTTAGAATAAAATAGAAGCTTCGTTATCGGCGTATAACGGTCTGAGGGACTTTCTTTTTTGAAAAAATAGAGGAAATAATTATTTAATCTTTTGCTTTGGCACAAAAACTGTTGCATTCTCGAAGATTTTTTTTTGCTATTAACTTAAATTTGTACGTTGAAAACAAAAAAAAAAGTATTGACCCAAAATGAGAGATTATGCAACCTTACTGTTTGGGTACGCAATTTACGCAACTTTGAGGACAATTTTCCTTAAAATAAATAAATTTCTTATTAAATGCAAGCTCATAATCTTTAAAATTAAAGATACGATTCTTTGAAATTTGTGTCCCTCTATTAAAGTCATAAATCTTTTAAGCAAGGAAAATTTTCCTTAAAGTAAACAAGTCTTTAAATTATCTGAGCTATTGAATCTTTGGATTAAAGATAAAAAAGCTTGATCTTTAAGCTAAGACTTATACAAAATATTTCCAATTAAAAAGTTAATTGAAGGTTAAAATTGTTTCAATTAAAAAAATAATTTATACAATTAATTTAATCAAACTAGAAACACTAAATAAATTAGCCACCATGGTGCAATGGTTAGCATGCCCGCATACACGGTCGTGGGTTCAAACCCAGTTTCGACCAAACACCAAGAAATTTTTCAGCGGTGGATTATCCCATCTCAGTAATGCTGGTGACATTTCTGAGTGTTTCAAAGCTTTTCCAAGTAGTTTCATCGCAATGTGGAACACCGTTCGGACTCGGCTATAAAAAGGAGGTCCCTTGTCATTGAGCTAAATATATAATCGGGCAACATGTTTCAAGATCCTAATGTTATTTTTGGTTCCTCATCCATATTGAGACATATTTCTCATTCTTTCTTTCAGTTGAAGTTAAATTAATACACAGCTCTATGTTTTATTATTTTTCCCCGGTGTAAATATTATTATTATTATTACTTTTACAGCTTATAATTGCTGGAATTTTATAACACGTATTCAAATATGCATTTTTGCACTTAGTCAATTTGTTATTGTACAAAAATATCTAGATTTGTTTTTAAATTGTGGCGCAATTTATGTTTTATTTTTCTGCTTTGCTTTGCTTTTCTACCAATTTACTCAATTATCGTTTTATTTTAAGTTAGATATTGACCGCATGATATTCTTACATTTAAAAATGTCACATACACCGATATTTTTGTTTTTATTCGCTTTTAGTTTTTGTTTACAAATTTCAATTTGCTTCAATTGTTGCTGATATCAGCACGAGATGCAATGCGAATGTTATTGCGATAGCAGCAGAGCGGCTGCAGCAGCAGCAGCAGTGTTTTGTAAAACAAAATAAAATCGCATACCTGTAAAATGCATAGTCTGTCTATTCCGTCTTCCGTGTTGTACTTCCAAGTTCAATGAAATGGGTTTTTTTAGTGTACTATAATGATTAATGTTCTTTGAACCTTTTTGTTTGTTATTGTATGTATTTCATGATACATCAATATTTGGGTTAAATATTATTAAATATAATTGCAATTACTCTCTTATTTACGAAAATGAAATATTTTTATTATTTATTTATAATTGATGGATGGATTTTAAAATTTCCGAATTGTATTTAAAAGTGATTCACGGTTGCCACTCATACCAAAAAAAGGTACCAAAATTGAAGAAATTTTTTTCCAAAAATCTACCAAATTTTAAAGCTCTTATTTTGAAGGAAATTTCTATAAGAATTTTTGTTTCTATAGAAAATTTTTTAAAAATTGTATTTCTATAGAATATTTTGTCACAATTTTATTCCTATAGAAAATTTTGTCAACATTTTATTTCTATAGAAAATTTTGCCAACATTTTATTTCTATAGAAAACTTTGTCAACATTTTATTTCTATAGAAAATTATCTCAAAATTTTATTTGTATAGAAAAATTTTCTCATTTTATTTCTATAGCAAATTTTGTCAAAATTGTATTTTTTTAGAAAATTTTGTAAAAATTTCATTTTTAAAGAAAATTTTGTCAAAATTTTATCTCTATAGACAATTTTCTGAAAATTTTATTTCTATAGAAAATTTTTCTAAAATTTTATTTCTATAAACAATTTTCTGAAAAATTGATTTCTATAAACAATTTTCTGAAAAATTGATTTCTATGGACAATTTTCTGAAAATTTTATTTCTATAGAAAATTTTGTCAAAATTTTATTCCTATAGAAAAGTTTATCAAAATTGTATTTCAAAAATTTTGTCAAAATTTTATTCCTGTAGAAAATGTTATTAAAATGTTATTTCAATAGAAAATTTTCTCAATTTTTTTCATAGAAAATGTCGCCAAAATTTTATTTTCATAGAAATTTTTTCCAAAATTTATGTCTATAGAAAATTTTCTTAAAATTTTATTTCTATAGAACTTTTTCTCAATATTTTGTCAAAATTTCATTACTATGGAAGATTTTATCAATATTTCATTTCTAAAGAAAATTTAGAAATATAGACAATTTTCTGAAAAATTTATTTCTATGGACAATTTTCTGAAAATTTTATTTCTATAGACAATTTTCTGAAAATTTTATTTCTGTAGAAAATTTTGTCAAAATTTTTATTTCTATAGAAAATTTTTTCAAAATTTTATTTCTATAGAAAACTTTGCCAACATTTTATTTCTATAGAAAATTATCTCAAAACTTTATTTGTATAGAAAAATTTTCTCTTTTTATTTCTATAGCAAATTTTGTCAAAATTTTATTTTTTTTAGAAAATTTTGTCAAAATTTCATTTTTAAAGAAAATTTTGTCAAAATTTTATCTCTATAGACAATTTTCTGAAAATTTTATTTCTATAGAAAATTTTTCTAAAATGTTATTTCTATAGAAAATTTTCTCAAAATGTTATTTTTATAGAAAATTTTCTGAAAATTTTATTTCTATAAACAATATTCTGAAAAATTGATTTCTATGGACAATTTTCTGAAAATTTTATTTCTATAGACAATTTTCTGAAAATGTTATTTCTATAAAAAATTTTGCCAAAATTTTATTCCTATAGAAAATTTTATTAAAATATTATTCCAATAGAAAATTTTCTCAATTTTTTTTTCATAGAAAATTTTTCCAAAATTTATTTCTATAGAAAATTTTCTTAAAATTTTATTTCTATAGAACTTTTTCTCAAAAATTTGTCAAAATTTCATTTCTATGGAAGATTTTATCAATATTTTATTTCTAAAGAAAATTTAGAAATATGGAAAATTTTCTGAAAAATTTATTGCTATGGACAATTTTCTGAAAAATCTATTTTTAAATAGACAATTTTCTGAAAATTTTGTCAAAATTTTTATTTCTATAGAAAATTTTCTAAAAATTTTATTTCTATAGAAAACTTTGCCAACATTTTATTTCTATAGAAAACTTTGTCAACATTTTATTTCTATAGAAAACTATCTCAAATTTTTATTTGTATAGAAAAATATTCTCATTTTATTTCTATAGCAAATTTTGTCAAAACTTTATTTTTTTTAGAAAATTTTGTCAAAATTTAATTTTTAAAGAAAATTTTGTCAAAATTTTATCTCTATAGACAATTTTCTGAAAATTTTATTCTATAGAAAATTTTTCTAAAATGTTATTTCTATAGAAAATTTTCTCAAAATGTTATTTTTATAGGAAATTTTCTGAAAATTTTATTTCTATAAACAATTTTCTGAAAAATTGAATTCTATGGACAATTTTCTGAAAATTTTATTTCTATAGAAAATTTTGCAAAATTTGATTCCTATAGAAAATTTTATCAAAATTTTATTTCAATAGAAAATTTTGTCAAAATTTTATTCCTATAGAAAATGTTCTCACAATTTTTGTTTCATAGAAATTTTTGCCAAAATTTTATTTTCATAGAAAATTTTCTTAAAAGTTTATTTCTATAGAACTTTTTCTCAAAATTTTGTCAAAATTTCATTTCTATAGAAGATTTTATTTCTAAAGAAAATTTAGAAATATAGACCATTTTCTGAAAAAATTATTTCTATAGACAATTTTCTGAAAATTTTATTTCTATAGAAAATTTTGCCAAAATTTTATTTCTATAGAAAATTTTCTTAAAATTTTATTTCTATAGACAATTTTCTGAAAATTTTATTTCTATAGAAAATTTTGTCAAAATTTTATTTCTATAGAAAACTTTTATAGAAATTTTTCTCATTTTATTTCTATTTTATTTCAATAGAAAATGTCAAAATTTTATTTCCTATAGAACATTTTATCAAAATTTTATTTCAATAGAAAATTTTCTCAAAATTTTTGTTCCATAGAAAATTTTGCCAAAATTTTATTTTCATAGAAAATTTTGCCAAAATTTGTTTCTATAGAAAATTTTCTTAAAATTTTATTTCTATAGAACTTTTTCTCAAAATTTTGTTAAAATTTCATTTCTATAGAAGATTTTTATCAATATTTTATTTCTAAAGAAAATTTAGAAATATAGACAATTTTCTGAAAAATTTATTTCTATAGACAATTTTCTGAAAATTTTATTTCTATAGAAAATTTTGCCAAAATTTTATTTCTATAGAAAATTTTCTTAAAATTTTATTTCTATAGAAATTTTTCTCAAAATTTTATTTCTATAGAAAATTTTGTCAAAATTTCATTTCTATTGAAGATTTTGTCAAAATTTTATTTCTAAAGAAAATTTTCTTTCATTTCTACAGGAAATTTAATAATTTTTTTTTTCGTTAGGAAATTTTTTTAGGAAATATTATTTCTACCAAAACATCAAGAATTCTACCAATCTACCAAACAATAAAATATCTACCATTTTTGGTAGAATTCTACCAACTGTGGTAGCAACCGTGGTAGCAATAAACATGTATTTGAATCCTTTGAATGGTGGAATTTCCTTGAGGCATTGTGTGATCGAATTTTCTCTGGTCCTCTGATATCCTCCACCGTTAATTTTAGACTAAATTTACTAATTTTTATTGCAAAAAAAAATTATTTGATTTTATTTTAATTTTATTATTTTTGTCACAATTTTCCAGAGCCAAGTTGTAACAAAAATTTTCAAAAATAAACGTGGGTATGTTGGAAAGAAATGTATTGAAATCGACCTTAAATTTAGAATGTTAATTTTGGTTTTGAAAAACGATTAAATTAAGATTTGTTTCTCAGTATCATGTACACACAAACATTTTTTTTCTGATTCAATCACGAAATTAATTGATCCAATTAATTTTTTAATTGAAATGTCTTCAATCACGAAAATGATAGTATCAATCACAGTTTTAATTGGGCATAGAAAAAATTAATTGATTTCATTACCAAATTTCAATTATTTTTTTAATTGATTCAATTAAAAATTTAATTGATTTTGAATGCAAACCCCAATTAATTTTTTATTTAAAAAGGTAACTATTTTCAATTACTTTCTGAATTGGCTTAGAGTTTTTATTTGGATTAAGAAATGTTCATCACTTTTTTAACTGACTTAGTCTTCCGAATTTGATTAAAACGTTAATTGTATCAATTAATTTTTTAATTAAAATTTTTAAAATATTCAATCATTGACTTAATTAACTTAATGTTTCTATCTTGATTAAAAAGTTAATTGTATCAATTAATTTATTAATTGAAAAAACATTCAACTTCAATTAACTTTTTAATTGGAAATATTTTGGTGATATTTTTTTCTGTGTACGCAAAATCAAAATTTTAAAGGGAATTGCTCCTTAAATGTACATCCAAAAAATTTATTATTCATAACAACATAAATGTTTGCTAAAGCAGCAGTTTTTGTCTGCGGCTGCAAAAGAAAAATCAGACAATTTAGTCAATGTCAATCAGACAATGTTAGTTGGAACAAAAACCATTTTTTCTATTCTGAA